>NC_140572.1:15645203-16167703 GCF_057381845.1 Rhamphochromis longiceps
ATTCGATGGCGTCTGGCACGTTGGAGAGGTGTGCGCTTCACGGATGAATCATGGTTCACATTGTTCAGGGCAGATGGCAGCTGAGAATGTCCCAGTTCTTGCATGGCCAGCATACTCACCGGACATGTCACCCATTGAGCATGTTCGGGATGTGCTTGACCGGCGTATACGACAGCGTGTACCAGTTCCCACGAATATCCAACAACCTCGCACAGCCATTGAAGTGGAGTGGACCAACATTCCACAGGCCACAATTGACAATCTGATAGACTCCATGCGACGATGTGTTGCACTGCATGAGGCAAATGGTGGTCACACCAGATACTGACCGGTTCTGGGTCCCCAGACCCCCAATAGCGCAAAAAACTGCACATTCCAGGGTGGCCTTTTGTTGTGGGCAGTCTGAGGTACACCTGTGCACTACTCATGATGTCAGATCAGCATCCTGATGTGGCACACCTGTGAGGTGGGATGGATTATCTCAATATAGCAGATGTGCCCACTACCACACATTTGGACTGATTTGTGACCACTGTTTGGGAGGGATGGTTATATTGTGTATCTGGAATGAATTTTAGGTCTCTACGTCCATCCCATGGGGAATGGGAGCAGTAACAAAGGTGTTGCGTTTATATTTTTGTTGAGTGTACATACATACACACACACACACACACACACACACACACACATACATATATATATATATAAAAAAAACACCCAGCACGCCCCTGCGGGCGGTTTATCCTTCAAGCTCGGGTCCTCTACCAGAGGCCTGGGAGCTTGAGGGTCCTGCGCAGTATCTTAGCTGTTCCCAGGACTGCGCTCTTCTGGACAGAGATCTCCGATGTTATTCCCGGGATCTGCTGGAGCCACTCGCCTAGCTTGGGAGTCACCGCACCTAGTGCTCCGATTACCACGGGGACCACCGTTACCTTCACCCTCCACATCCTCTCGAGCTCTTCTCTGAGCCCTTGGTATTTCTCCAGCTTCTCGTGTTCCTTCTTCCTGATATTGCTGTCATTCGGAACCGCTACATCGATCACTACGGCCGTCTTCTTCTGTTTGTCTACCACCACTATGTCCGGTTGGTTAGCCACCACCATTTTGTCCGTCTGTATCTGGAAGTCCCACAGGATCTTAGCTCGGTCATTCTCCACCACCCTTGGGGGCATCTCCCATTTTGACCTCGGGACTTCTAGGTTATACTCGGCACAGATGTTCCTGTACACTATGCCGGCCACTTGGTTATGGCGTTCCATGTATGCCTTGCCTGCTAGCATCTTGCACCCTGCTGTTATGTGCTGGATTGTCTCTGGGGCATCTTTACACAGCCTGCACCTGGGGTCTTGCCTGGTGTGATAGACCCCAGCCTCTATGGATCTTGTACTCAGAGCTTGTTCTTGTGCTGCCATGATTAGTGCCTCTGTGCTGTCTTTCAGTCCAGCTTTGTCCAGCCACTGGTAGGATTTCTGGATATCAGCCACCTCCTCTATCTGCCGGTGGTACATACCGTGCAGGGGCCTGTCCTTCCATGATGGTTCCTCGTCTCCCTCCTCTTTCTTGGGTTTCTGCTGCCTGAGGTATTCACTGAGCACTCGGTCAGTTGGGGCCATCTTCCCAATGTATTCTTGGATGTTCCTTGTCTCATCCTGGACTGTGGTGCTGACACTCACCAGTCCCCGGCCCCCTTCCTTCCGCTTAGCGTACAGCCTCAGGGTGCTGGACTTGGGGTGAAACCCTCCATGCATGGTAAGGAGCTTTCTTGTCTTTATGTCAGTGGCTTCTATCTCCTCCTTTGGCCAGCCTATTACCCCAGCAGGGTACCTGATCACGGGCAGGGCGTACGTGTTGATGGCCCGGATCTTGTTCTTACCATTCAGCTGACTCCTCAGGACTTGCCTGACCCTCTGCAGGTACTTGGTGGTTGCAGCCTTTCTAGCGGCCTCTTCATGGTTCCCATTTGCCTGCGGGATCCCCAGGTACTTGTAACTGTCCTCTATGTCTGCAATGTTGCCTTCTGGTAGTTCAATCCCCTCAGTTCTGACTACCTTCCCTCTCTTTGTTACCATCCGACTACACTTCTCCAGTCCGAACGACATTCCAATGTCATTGCTGTATAGCCTGGTAGTGTGGATCAGTGAATCGATGTCTCGTTCACTCTTGGCATACAGCTTGATGTCATCCATGTACAGGAGGTGGCTGACAACTGCTCCGTTCCGTAGTCGGTATCCGTAGCCAGTCTTGTTAATGATCTCACTGAGGGGGTTCAGGCCTATGCAGAACAGCAGTGGGGACAGAGCATCTCCTTGGTAGATCCCGCACTTGATGGTAACTTGTGCTATGGGCTTGGAGTTGGCCTCTAGTGTTGTACGCCACATCCCCATTGAGTTCCTGATGAAGGCTCTTAGGGTCCCATTGATCTTGTACAATTCTAGGCATTCCAGTATCCAGCTGTGGGGCATTGAGTCATAGGCCTTCTTGTAATCAATCCAGGCAGTGCACAGGTTGGTCAGTCTGGTCTTGCAGTCTCGGCTGATTGTTCTGTCTACCAGTAGCTGGTGTTTTGCACCTCTGGTATTCTTGCCAATTCCTTTCTGTGTCTCGCTCATGTATTGACCCATGTGCCTGTTCATCTTAGCCGATATGATGCCTGACAGGAGCTTCCATGTAGTACTGAGGCAGGTTATTGGTCGGTAGTTGGAGGGGACCGGTCCCTTCTTGGGGTCCTTGGGGATCAGGACCGTCCGGCCTTCAGTTAGCCATTCCGGGTGTCTCTCGTTAACTAGCAGCTGGTTCATTTGTGCTGCCAGACGCTCGTGGAGTGCAGTCAGCTTCTTCAGCCAGTAGGCGTGAACCATGTCGGGCCCTGGTGCTGTCCAACTCTTCATACTGGAGACCCTTTCTTGGATATCTGCCACTGTGATGGTTACTGGACCCTGTTCAGGGAGGTCGCTGTGGTCTGCCCTCAGATCCACTAGCCACTGAGCATTGTCGTTATGGGTTGCATCCTTCTCCCATATGCTCTTCCAGTATTGCTCCGTCTCCAGCCTTGGTGGTGCTGTTCTCTTATTGTTCCCTTGCCACTGAGAGTACACCTTTGCTGGTTCTGTGGAGAACAGCTGGTTTATTCTCCTGCCTTCTATCTCTCTGGTGTACCTCCTCAAGCGGCTGGCCAAGGCTGTGAGTCTTTGCTTGGCAGTTTCCAAGGCCTCAGGTATGGACAGCTTGCTGTATTTCTTAGGCACCTTATTTGTCGCACCTTTCTGCAACTCCGTTAGTTGGCTAACCTCCCTCCGTGCTACTTTGATCTTGCCCTCTAGCCTCCTTCTCCATGGAGGGTACTGCCCCTTGTGGCTGTTCAACTTGTAGCCAAGCATCTCACTGATCACTGCTGCCGTATTGTAGATCAGCTTGTTAGTGTCGGTAATCGTGGTTGTAGGTATTGCCCGTAGTGCTGCATTAACATCATCTAGCAGACCTTCTGAGGGTACTTCACGTAATCTTGGTAACCGGCTACGGGGGATCCAGGTTTCAAGCTTGGCCATGATCCTATTTTTCAGGTCAGTTCCTCTCGCACTCAACGATCCTTCTCCTATCGCACTTGGGGCTATGTACCCAATCTCGGGTGGGGGTGATGATATCTCCCCCCTGACCTGGCGTCCTGACTCCTCCTTGCCGTAGCATTTGTGTTGTACCTCGTCAATCTCTAGCTGTGAGAGCAGTCCCTTCTTTCGAATGTTGGAACACTGAGCTACTAGTTGTTTTGCCGTCATTGTGGATGTTGGGTATCGAAGAATCCATAGGTCCCTCATCCTATTCATGTAGCCCCTTCCGCCGGGGTTACTTGCGTAGTAGCATTCCAACAACGCCCTGTTTTCGTCCCTTGCCCACCGATGCCTTCTTGTTCCAGTAGCCCACTTTTCGTCAGGGTGCCCTGGTTCCTCAACACCTGACGCGGACCTTGTTGATCCGGGCGACGTCCGAGCCGGCATGCCTTCATATTTATCTGTCTCGCTCATGTCTGCGGTAGGCTTGCTTAGCATAGGGGGTCTAGCCTTAGGACCCTTACTGGATACAGACGCCCCAGGCAGGAATCGAACTTGCGATCCTCTGTTCCAAAGGCGTGTAGTCTAACCACTACGCTATCCAGCATATATATATATATACACACACATACATACATATATGTATGTATATGTATGTATATATATATATATATATATACATACATATATACACACACACACATATATATATATATATATATATATATATATATATACATATATACACACACATACATACATACATATATACACACATACATATATATATATATATATATATATATATATATATATATATATATATATATATATATATATATATATATATATATATATATATATAGAGAGAGAGAGAGAGAGAGAGAGAGAGAGAGAGAGAGAGAGAGAGAGAGAGAGTGAGTTTAGAAAAAAAAGGTATCTCATCTTTCTGGCTCATAAAAACTGAAAACTAACTAAGATTGAGACCACCTGATAATACAAAAAAACATATGTAGAAAGAAGGCTAAATAGGAGCTGATGCATGAAATGTACTCTAGATTTTAAACATTAATATAAACATGTCCCTATCATTCCCAAACACTGTTTACTTTTATTTGTGCATTTGGTTGTTTAAGTCATGTTTTGCTCTCCATACAAAGCAGTCCACTGAAAGGAGGCAATATTAAGCAGGAGTTTCATCTGTGCCACACTGAGGCAAACACACACCCAGACACACACACACACACACACACACACACACACACACACACACACACACACACACACACACACACACACAAACACAAAATCAGCTGTTCAGTTCCTACATCATTTGCTTCTTGGACAGCCGGGTGCAGATTCTTCACTTCAAACAGTTCAAACAGGTAACGCACTGACAGAGAGCCGCGACATTTCACACTGCTGAGACAAATGCTCCTGGCCGTCTCTGCCAAACCAAGGCATGATGGGAAACTCCTGGAGGTGACCTCGCGTATTCTCTGTAATACGTCTGGCGTGTTGTTATAGTTCTCTTTCTGCAAACACACAAGCACACTGCTGCACTTGATGACACGATTCTCCACACACTGTAGTTCATTTGGATCCACATGCCATGTTGCTGCCCCAGATACTCACTGGGACACCAGCTGCGTATTAATCCACCACTGAAAATACTTTAAGTAACATGTGCTAAAAACTACAGTCTGCAGCCCTTTTAGGGCATTACTCAGCATTTTTTGTTTTTTAAATACAAGTACATATTTGTGAGCCATCTTCAGTAGGAGGGGGGGAGGCTTAAATTTGTAAAAGGAAGGATGGGGGGGTGGACAACAAATATTGGCTGATTTGGTTTTGTATTTTAATGGGATTTACTGATGGTTAGAGGAATATTGGCAGCTGGTTAATCCTTTAAGAGGGTCTTATGCTTATTTCAGGTTCTCTCTATTTTTTGGGATTGCAGTTAAGCAGCTTTGCGTGATTCACAGTTTTTGTTTTTAAATTATTATCTGTCCTAAACTGGTCCTTCATACAGACCCTATGCTTTATCTTGTCTGAAGTCAGCTTCTTTTTAAGCCAATCCTCCCATTCCAAAGAAGCAGGTCCTCCTGATTGACCAACCTCTGGAAGGATGCAGAGAAGCAGCACGCAGTGTTTGCAAGCTGCAGAGTAGATGTCCATATAAGGAAATCCACAGTGAAAACTGGAAATCTAGTAATTGCAACATTAAACTTCCTTATCCTTACCCCGAGCCACTAAACAACAGACCTAAGTGTAGAGATTGATGTGGTGCAGGCTGTTGAGGCAAGACTGGAAACACCTAACCTTTACAGAAAGCAGGGTCCTACACTGTAATCTGTCATGTGGTCACTCAAGAAACAAATTGCTATAAATCAACTGGCCCATCAGTATTCTGCAGCCCAGAGAGAGAGAGAGCACATTACACCTATCCTTACATCTGTTCCTGTCAGTTTTCATATTGATTTTGGGAATCCTTTACTTGTTGTTAAAACACTGAATGGTCTTGCTCAGCTGTATGTCTCATATACTTAGAGTGCACGAACCAGTATGGTCCCTCGGGTCCTTGAGCACAAGTAGCTCCAAAGTGCAGGATAGAAACATTTGAGGAGGCAGCTTTTAGCTTTCCTGCTCTGAACTGCAGTCTGCAGGAGGACTTGAGGTGAAACTAGAGATGTTTAAAATCTGCTCAGGGACATTAAAACTGAAACCCTCTTTAGCCTAGCTTTTGATTAGGTTTTAATTCAACTTTCAGTTCATCATCATCATCATCATCAACTTTATTTATAAAGCACTTTAAAACAACCACAGCTGACACAAAGTGCTGTACATTGGAACTGTAAAATAAAATTACATGAGATATAAATAAAAAACAAATAAAAGAAGAGTGAAATCATTAATTAAATAACTACTGCATTAAAAAAGAAACTAAGTCTCACTGAGGTTAAAAGCCAAGGAATAAAAGTGGGTTTTAAGACGTGATTTAAAAGTGGACAGTGAAGGGGCCTCTCTAACATGCATGGGCAAATTATTCCATAATTTTGGAGCCACAATAGAGAAGGCCCTGTCCCCTCTGAGCTTCCTCCTGGATCTCGGTACCTCCAGGAGCAGCTGGTCAGCTGACCTGAGAGACCGACAGGGTATGTGGGGATGAAGAAGCTCAGAGAGGTAAGGCGGGGCAAGACTGTGTAGGCATTTAAAAACAAACATAAGAATTTTAAAATTAACTCTAAAAGACACAGGCAGCCAGTGCAGAGAGGCCAGCACGGGGGTTATATGCTCTCTTTTTCGAGTTCCTGTTAGGAGTCGTGCAGCCGCATTTTGAACCAGCTGCAGACGTGAGAGCAATGACCGACTGACCCCCACATAAAGTGAGTTACAGTAGTCCAGGCGGGAAGAAATAAAAGCATGGATCACTGTTTCAAGGTGCTGCCTCGAAAGAAAAGATTTTAGTCTTGCCAGTCGCCTTAAATGATAAAAACTGGACTTCACCACTGCTCTGATTTGGTTGTCCAATTTAAAATCACTGTCCAACTTAAAACCAAGGTCAGTAACAACAGATTTAAAATAGACTTCCAGGGATCCTAAAACAACAGAGGAGGACTCAGAGGGACCACTGGGTCCAAACACCAACACTTCTGTTTTCTTTTTATTAAAATTTAAAAAGTTTCGAGCCAACCAAGCTTTAATGTCATCTAGACATGTGAAGAGAGGTTTTATGGAGATGGCATCCTTGCGTTTTAGTGTCAAATTAATTTGGCAGTCATCGGCATAACAGTGAAATGAGATCCCATGCCTTCTAAGGATAGAACCCAGAGGCAGTAGATACAGAGAAAAGAGCAGTGGCCCTAAAATTGAGCCCTGTGGGACACCACATGACAGAGGAGCAGAAGACGATTCGTAACCGAGAAGGCTGACAGAGAAAGTTCTATCTGACAAATAAGACCTAAACCAATTGAGTGCAGTGCCACCAATACCCACTACATCATGTAATTGAGAAATTAAAATATTGTGGTCTACTGTGTCAAAGGCAGCAGTTAGGTCAAGCAAGACAAGAACAACATGGTTACCAGAATCACATGCCAGAAGGATGTCATTAAAAACCCTTAGTAATGCAGATTCTGTGCTGTGAAGGGTTTTAAAACCTGATTGAAAAACCTCAAAGATTCCATTTTCATCTAGAAAATCTTTCAGTTGACTAAAAACAATTTTCTCTAAAACCTTGGAGACTAAAGGCAGCTTGGAAATAGGCCTATAGTTCGCTAAAACTGTGTGATCAAGGCCAGGTTTCTTAAGCAGTGGCTGTACTACTGCATGTTTGAAATTTGCAGGAACCACACCAGAAGACAGACTGCTGTTAATAATGTCAAGGACATACTGTTGTATACTAGGAAAAATTTCTTTAAAGAATTGTGGAGGGACAGGATCCCGTGGAGAACCTGTGGGCTTAATATGGCGAACCACATCCTCTAAAGAGGAGAGCGTCACAAGCTCAAACTGAGTGAAAACAGCAGCGCAAGGGACAGAGACAGAGGGATCAGAGTCAGGAGCTGTGATAAGAGCCCTGATGGTGACAACCTTTTCAATAAAAAAGTTCAGAAAATCATTGCAAATCTCAGGAGAAACTTCCAAACAGACATTCAAAGGAGTATTAAGAACAGTGTCAATGGTCCTAAATAACACACGTGGGTTATGACAGTTGGAAGAAATAATATTTGCAAAATATTCCCTTTTTGCCTCTTTAACAGTGTTCTGGTAGCGATGCCAGCAGTCTTTGAGAATTTGAAATGATACATGCAGTTTATCCTTTTTCCACCTCCGTTCTGCTCGACGACATTCCCTCTTAACAGCACGACTGCTCTCATTAAACCAAGGCTCAGGTTTAGCCTTAAGCTGCCTGGTTTTTAAAGGAGCCACAGAGTCCATGATTTTTTGACAGCAAGAATTAAACCAGGAATGTAGGTCTTCTGTGTCAGAGGAAACAAAGTCAGAAGGCCCGCCGAGCTGATTAAAAGCAGCAGAAAACTGCGCAGCAGTGGCGGGGTTAATAACCCGACAGCACCGAGTAGCAGCGCCAGGTTTAACTGCGGTATATGTCAAACCAACGTTGAATAACACAGGCATATGATCTGAGAGTGCACAGTCACAAATCTCCAAGTCAGTGACAGGCAGACCATATGACAGAACAAGGTCCAGTGTGTGTCCGTGCTCATGTGTAGGGCCACGTACGGACTGTACCAGGCTAAAAGAGTCAATAAGGCTTAAAAAGTCCTTTACCAGTGGCTTATCAGGACAGCATACATGTATATTAAAATCTCCAACAATAAGAACACTATCATAGTTGGGCATAATCCCAGCTAAAAAATCAGAAAAGTCGTTTATGAAGTTCTTATTGTATTTCGGGGGGCGATAGATGACAGCGCAGAAAATCGGGTTTGTACGACTCACCTCAAATGAGGTAAGTTCAAAGCTGGAGAACGAAGGCTGTAGAAAACACTGCTTACATTTAAAATCCTTTTTGTAAACAGTCACTGTGCCTCCACCTCTGCCTGACGTCCGTGGCGAGTTAAAATAGCAACAATCCACAGGTAAAAGTTCAGATAGAACACTGGACTCACCAACACTCAGCCACGTCTCAGTCACACACAGAAAATCCAGATCACGGGAACTGAAGAAGTCCCGAAGAATAAAAGTTTTGTTTAAAAGTGATCTGGCGTTCACCAGGCCAATCCTAGCTGGAGCTGGAGTTGGAGCTCGGGGTTCAGGGGGTCCAGAAACCCGCCGCAGCGATCTGAGATTCCGATAATGTTGACAGCGGAGGTTTAGCCTGGGAGGGCATGGGCAGCGAGGCCGAGGAGCATCATCATCAAAGCCGACCACAGGCACCAAACAGGCATCAACAGGGTCCAGAAAACGCCGAGACGCAAACAGCCTTGGCAAGAATCCATGCACTGGTCGGAAAACAGCAGAATAATTCTTTAGGTAAACCTTTAGCTTCACCAGGCGACCGCTTCGTTTACCCCGGCGACGAGGACGCTTTCGCCGGGAAGGTAGCGTGGGAACCCGGTACAGGTAACCCGGGGTTTCCGATGCAAATGGGGGCAGGGGTTGCTGCCCACCAGCTCCAAAGGACACAATATTTTGGACCACAGGTTTGAGGTCCAATAGTGTCTGGCGATCATACCTCAGCAGAGACTTTGTTTCATGGATGACACAAATTAAAAATAACATAAACAGGAACAAACTTGGCAGTGACAGACGAGCAGCCACACACACCGGCGCCATCTTGCCTATATCACGCACACTAATCTAACAGCTCAGTTGTATTTCTATAGCACCAAATCACAACAACAGTCGCCTCAAGGCACTTTGTTTTATTAGGTAAAGACCTTGAGGGTGACAGTGGGATGGAAAAACTTCCCGCTGAAGAGGAGTCTTCCTGTCCAGGCAGTTGTTGGGATGTATTTGTTGTTGTTGCAGTTTCTGTAGCATGGCTTATTTTTAAAAGGTGGGGTTGCTAGCCCCACGCCCAACCCTCCTCCTTTCTCATCCTGAACTTGGGACCAGGCAATGGCGAAGTTATGTGAATATGTATGTGTTCAGGTTGCTGTTGCAATTCACCAGGAGATAAAAACTTGAATTGTAATCCTTGACTGCTAACTGCTGGATGAGTAAATAAGCAAAACTAAAACTAATACCTTGTGTAAACTTTAGGAAATACGTTGCAAAAACAATAAAATATGAGTTAAGAAAAAGGACAATTATTAATTTTGTAAACACAAAAACATTAGCTAAAGCAACTTTTCTCCTAAACTTGAAATTATAAGTTATCCATCAGAACCTAAAAACATAAATGCAGTGGGTTGCCTTGAGTTTTTAAGTTTTCGCAATGTTGTTTTTTTTTAACAGTGTAGCAAGCCAAACCTACCTTTACAAAGTGACAATATGTGCAAAAACTGCAGACTTTAAAGTCATTTCTTTCCACCAGATGCCTCACGAACAATTGTGTTGCCGTGTTGTGGCAAACTCAAATGCTGCTGCATATAAATAATTCAGCTTGATTTACTTTGAAGCCATGAAAAGTTTGGTATAAATAACCATATTGTAAAGATGGAGAGAAAAAAGGAGTCCTCTCACAGGATCAGCAGGACACACCTTCCTCTCTCTCTCTTTCAGCACAGAGCCTCGCTGTGCTTTCCCAGAATTCCTTGCAGCTCTTCAGTCCCAGTGGATCTGTTCTCCTCTATTTGCTGTGGCAGCAAACCAATCCAGTGCCTTTACTCCTAAGAACATCCAGCCAATCGCAACCGAGCATGGCAATGACCCACTTAGGCACACGCACTCACATCTCTCTACCTCTCACCTTGAACATCTCGTCAAGGTTGTGCAAGGGTACCAAACTGTGTGTGTGTCTGCGTGTGTTAGGTAGACAGCACCAACAACCAGGAGACACTCCTGTCAAACCAGCACTAAACACAAATAATCACACAGACACTTCAGAACAATTAGATTCCAGTTTGGCGTGAACTTTCTGATCTTCTCACAAAGTATCAAGTCAGTCAGAAATGTTGCTTCTTTATGCATTATCATTTGTATCATCATATCTGCTCAATACAAGGAGAGAGTTAGCCTAACAGAAAAATAGGAAGAATGAGGGTGAGGGCTTGCCAGTCTGTGGCCAAAACATGCTTTTTACCTTTGCATCTCAAGCATGCTAATTAAGGCTGTTTGTGAAGTGAGTTGGGCATTGTAGCTGTGACACAAGATAGAAACACCCTAAATTATATCTTGCTTTAAAGGAAAGAAGTAGAGTTTATTTAGGCTTTTGTGCTTTTCAAGTTTGTGTTTTTTTAATATAAAATAGGATACGAAATAAAAGCAAGTTTTCATTTAGCTTCTTTTTAAAAGGCATCAACAGTGTTAGGGCTGAACGATATATCGCATTTGCGATAATATCGCGACATGATCAAGTGCAATTTTCTAACCGCAAAGGCTGCGATTATACTCTGGACATGTCCAAATTCATGGGCTGCATCCTCCTGAGGCCGCATTTGTAGACCGATTACGTCACAGCGACGCGCCAAAGGCTGTCCAAATTACTACCATATCCCAGAATTCATAGCGCGGCCCAGCCAAACTCCAGTTTCCAGCAATGGCGACCGCTACTAAGTTTTAAAATTACTCATACTAATCTTTCTGGGTCACAAAATAAACTTTTAACATATTTTCAGGTGAGAAAGTAGTTGTGTAAACATCAAATATCTGCTCGGTTTATCAAGATATTCCATATTTGCAAAAGTGCTTCGACGTTTTCAGAGGCGTCTGCTACCCACCAGCTCGACAGCTAGCCGGGAGCTCGAGGGTTACTGATGCGGCCGAGAACGGCACAACTCCCGGCACATCATTTTCAGATCACCGCGGAGTTTCGCTGCTCGGGTTAAACGTAATATATAAGTCACTTAGACAACCTAAAAATGTTATTGTTGGGCTTTTTTCAGTGTTTTGTTCGTGAGTAAATCGGTTTGGCTGAGATTAAAGTTATTAGATTAGATAAAATAAAACTTTATTAATCCCCCGGGTGGGTTCCTCCTTGGTTTTCACACAGCTGACTAAACGTCAAACAGAAAACTTATTAAACAGAAGTATGAGACAGTCGAGAATTTACACCAGTGTCTGGTTATATTTTAGATAGCAAGAAGCAGACGGCCGAGTTTATTAAACTCCACCGAGACAGCGGTGACGCTAATCAGAACTAGCCTTCTGATTAGCTAATCAGAAGGCTAGACCGTCCAATTTCACGCCTTTAAACTTTAAAGGCGTGTTTGTGTGTGTGTTTATACAATTGCTATTATGTTTGCACTTTATGTGTAATGTTACTGACTGCAGAGATCAGTAAGATGTGTGTATTTTTTATTTATTAGTTTTATTTATTTAATATTATTTTTTAATTGAATGACTGTCTAGTACAGGGGTGGCCAACCCGCGGCTCTCGAGCCGCATGCGGCTCTTTGCCTGGTTTCATGCGGCTCTTACGTTCATATCAAAGTTTATGTTTGTGTTTTGATTTTTTTTTATGTTGTTGTTTTAAAATGTGCGCGTTCGCTTCGCTTGAGTTCAATACGGTATTTTCATCAAATGCGCATGTGTGTGAGATGAAAATACCGCAAAGTTTCCCAGTAGGAGCAAGTTCGCCCTTAAAATGGCAGGAAAAAAATGCACAGCAAAAAGAAAATATGAAGATGAACACAGGACGTTTTTAACAGAGTGGGAGAGTTTATATTTTTTTGTTGAACGCAATGGTAAGCCATTCTGCCTTATATGTCAGACGTCATTAGCGCATTTCAAAGCTTCAAATCTTCAGCGCCACTTCAGCTCACTCCATGCTAACATCGACCAGGAATTTCCAAAAGGGACTGAACTTCGCAAGCACGAGTTGGCCACTTTGAAAAGTCAGGCAGAAAAGCAGATACAGTTTTTCCAAAAATTTACGAAGCGGTCAGAGACCATAACGCTCGCATCCTATCAGCTGGCTTGGAACATTGCACGGGCTAAAAAGCCATACAATGAAGGGGAGTTCGTTAAAAAATGCCTCAGTGATGTTGTTGAAATCTTGTCTCCTGAAAACGACAAATTAAAACGCATGGTATCAGACGTCCAACTGTCCCGCCACACTGTTGAACACAGAATATCGGACATTAACACGGCTATTGAATCACAGTTGCACTCTGACCTTCAAGCATGTGAGTATTTTAGTGTCGCATTGGATGAGAGTTGTGATATACAAGACAAGCCTCAGTTGGCAATATTTGCACGGTCTGTTTCAAACGATTGTGTGATCAAAGAAGAACTCCTGGATATTGTGCCATTAAAAGACAGAACCCGTGGCATAGATGTGAAAGAAACCATGATGGCTGCATTTGAAAAAGCAAATCTGCCCATAACGAAATTAACTGCAATAGCCACGGATGGAGCACCAGCCATGATGGGATCTGTGAACGGGCTTGTGGGGCTGTGCAAAGCTGACCAAACTATTCCTGACTTTTGGAATTTCCACTGGACAGACTGAACCTGACCCTGCAGGGTAAGTTAAAAATGCTCCCTGACCTAGTGCAAAGTGTGTTTGCGTTTGTCAACAAACTGAAGCTGTTCAAGACACATATTCAAAAGGGAGATTTAACGCATTTTCCCACTCTGCTAAAAGCCAGCGGGCAAGTCGCCAGTGCTGCCCTGAGTAAGCAAAGAGCCAGATATGCAACGCTGATTGAAAACTTGCACGAAAGCAAAAGTAAATGCTATTGTAGATTATTATATTCTTGTTTGTGGACTTGGTTGAACTGAGAGTTTGTGTGTGTGAGACAGTGCACACAATGTTCATTGTTGAAAATGACTGGCCTGTGGTTTTAGTACTGTAGGTGTCCATTTCTGTCATTATCATGTTGGTGTGTGACATTTACAATAAATCTGGCTGAGCAGAGATGTGTGTGTGTGTGAGTGAGTGAGTGAGTGAGTGAGAGAGAGAGAGAGAGAGAGAGAGAGAGAGAGAGGAAAGGATGGGTGATGTTCATGTGTGCCCATGCGTATGATGTGGCTCTTTGCGGTAACACAGTAAAAAAAAAAAAGTGGCTCTTGGTCTCTGACTGGTTGGCCACCCCTGGTCTAGTAGTTCACAGATGTCGAAAAACTGAGTGTGGTAAAGCCACTGATTTTTTTTATGTATATTTCTGCAATCTGCACATTGTACTGACTTTCATTTTAATGTTTACACCAGGGTTCCTTGTCAGCACTTTATGCTCAGATGTTTGTAAGCTAAAAATAAACTATTGTGTATGTTCAAATATACTGTTGTGATTGAAGAAGTTAAATAAAAATGTCAGTCATCAATTCATGCATCACCTCATGTCATCATAACAGAGGTCTGTCTTCCAGGAAAGAACAGTTTAAAATTAATGTAATATAGTATTGGCCATACTATATGATGTATTGCTTGTCTTTGTTTAATAATACAGAAGACAAAGACCTTAAAAAATAATCGCATATCGCATCGCAATCGCAATATTGGGGCAAAAAATCGCAATTAGATTATTTTCCATAATCGTTCAGCCCTAAACAGTGTCCACAGATGTAAGGTCTAATGGAAGCGAGTGCCACAACATGTAGTTCTATGTAAAATAAATTTGGGCAAGACAGCCACCACACTTATCAAAACTGAACGCCTGATCAAAACTATCACAGAGATTTCTCACAATTTAGAAACCTAAAGATGAATCAGATACAAGATTATCAGTTTGTGTGGAAACGCAGTTGTCTGGGACAATATTTACAGACAGATAATTATTTAGCATCCAGTTCTTTATACCACGAATGCCGTCCTGAAGAACAGACAGTAACAGTTTCACGATGTGTCCAAGCAGAAGCTTATACAAGGCAAGCAAAATGGAGCCCGGGACTGAACCTTGAGGCACACCGTGACATAAAGCAGCAGAAGAAATCACAAAAATTAGCAGAAGGAAGTAAAAAAGTGAGGAGAATCAATCCTGAGCCGACCCAGAGATGTCCATTCAACGTCTAAGTCTCTGAATCAGGATCCTATAATCGAAGGCAGCAAAGATCCAATAGTCCAGCGCTGAATTGTCTTTTTTAGTTTTACTCTAAATTATTCTCATAATTTGCTAAATGAACCTCATGCAATATCAAATAAAGCTAGAAATCTAGTGATTATTAGCATAAGCTCATTGGGAAGATGTTTACAGGTGAGAAGTAGGGTCATCGTTTCCTCATAGATTTGTGGTCACTCAAACATCTTTTGCAATCAGACCAGTCGCCCCCTGCTGGCTGTTAGAAGACTGTAGCCTTAAGGCACTTTTACACATTACTTCACTTTTCACACATGTGAGATATGCGCATGTTTTATCTACAGCCGGTAACTGTGGCAACAGAAATATTACAATAATTTAAAAAATTGTAAAATGCAATTATATATTGCATTTATGTCCGTCTATCAGCACAGTACAGACTTCCTCAATGAAAAGTCCTACAGTGCTGTAGACAATTTCAAATTCCACCACAAGACTCCACATAGCACCGAGGTCAAACTTTTAAAGAAAGAAACTTACAATTAGATCTTTTGCCCTTGCTTCACCTTTTTGTAATATCTTGCTGACAAGCAGCACACAGCAGTGCTGATGACATGTAGCATCCTGTGTCTCCCCAGAAGGGCGAGACCAAAAGTACCACCATGCAAGGCTTCAGCTGATACTGGATAAACATCCTAATGCTGGTGTCACCAACGCTGTTGATATATTTTGTTAAACTCGATTTTGATTTAGCGGTAAAAACAAAGCAGAGTATGTTCTGATGTTATCACACCGTAGGGGCAAACTTAAGGGTTTATCAAAGTTAGACACAGAGATCATCATGATACTTTAACTGTGGAGCCACCAGGCCCTGAGGTGAGATCTATCAGAAAAGCACAATGTCTACAGCCTGGATGTCAAACTCTCAAATAGCTCTTGAGATATTTTACCCTGGAGACTGACGCTGCAAATTTTGCAAAATAACTATTTGATGTGACGCGTGCGCATTTTAGACATCTGGAAAAAGTGACCCACACATCACAGACAGAATGAATAGAAAAGGATCTTTCCTGTTCATTTATTAAAACTATTTCTTTCTGAGCGTGTGCCTTCACAGGTGGATAATATGGATGAATGCAGGGAGGAGAAAGCAGTCTGGTACGACAGGAAAGTTCAGAGACTGTTGCTGCTTGTGGAGAAGTGCAAACATCAGCATGTTGTGAGCTGACAATACGAGAGGGAGATGTTTATTGTAAACACAAATACTGCTCTCCCTCTTAAAAAACGTTTGGTTCTGTTGCCTTTTTCTTTTTATAACAGGTTACATGTCAGCTAAAAAAAAAAAAGACGAATGAAATAAAGTAAAATAAAAAAGCCCTCAGTGCTCTCGGTGTTACTGAGGTTTCGTTTGCTCCGAGGGCTAGAACGTGTGTAAATGCTTCATCAATCCTGTTGTGCTAGTTATGAGATTGACCTGCAAACGTGCACGGCAGCACAGAGAAAACATAGTTTGGTCTTTTGCGTTTTGAGAGTGAAAAAATGAGGACAGTAAAAGTGTTGAGCGATGGGTCACAAGTCAAAAGAGTTCAAACAGGTACAGGTTATAAAAAACATCGAATGCAACTTTAATGGGCTTTTTTTTCATTAAGTATTTCATTAAAAACAACAAAAATCAATAATAAACAGACAGAATGGAGAATGGGGTCAGATCCACAGCACCACAGTTTGGGCTGAGGTACAGAGGGGTCACAGAGGGGTCACAGAGGGAAAAGACTTAAAGTCATTAGTCCATCACTGCTCCCGCGATGAAGACTTATCTCCTCCTCCTCCTCTCATCTCTCTCTCTGTTCCGGTCTCTGTTCTCTTTATTCCTCTCTTTGTCCCTCTCCCTATCCCTCTCCCTTTCTCTCTCCCGCTGCTTCTCGCGCTCCCTCTCTCTCTCTGCCTCATTCTCTCTCTCCCTCGCTCGCTCCCTCTCTCTCTCTGCCTCATTCTCTCTCTCCCTCGCTCGCTCCCTCTCTCTCTCTGCCTCATTCTCTCTCTCCCTCTCTCTCTCCCTCCCTCTGTCTCTCTCCCGTCCGTCATCTCTTTGCCTGTCCGTTTTTCGTCTCCTGTCCTCCACCGCCGCTTCCTCCTCCTCTTCCGATCTGTCGTCTCGTCTGTTCCGCCGGGCGCCGTCGCGTTCACGCCCCTCCGGGTCATGTGCGCGCCCCCTGTCGTCTTTCTTCGCCCGCTTCTCGCTGTCGCTGTCCTCATCTTTGTCTGCTCCGCGTCCAGCTCGCTTCTTGTCTGAAGATTTCTTCTTCTTGTCCTTCTCTCTCGTTTTCTTCCTCCCCTCATCACTTTGTCCTTTCCTCTTCTTCTGCTTCCTGTGTTTAGAGTCCGAGTCTGGAGGACAAAAAGTAGAAAGAAAAAAAACAAACAAATCACACGTTGTCTTTTCTGAAGCAGCAGCTCACATAAATGAAAAACTGTAAAAATTCAGACATTCAACTGAACACAAACATGGGTTTAATAAAACAGAAGGAGACACTCCTGACTACGTTGTTTTATAACAGGAATATTATATTAATGTTACAATATTAAACCTCCCAACTACTGCAGCACTGCTGTGAGCTAGAACAACAAACTGACAATAACACAATGTGCCTGCGTATAAAAGTGAAATAATGTGATTTTCTGAAAGTAAATCTTTAGGTTTCAGTCAGGCGTACCCGAGCTGCTTGAGGAGTCTGACGAGTCTGAATCTGACTCGCTGGATGAGTCGGAGGAGGAGGAATCTGACGAAGAAGAAGACGAGGACGATGTCGAGGAGTCCGATGATTCGACTTCCTGGTTCTGAGTCATGATCATCTTTGGCGCGTTTTTCAAATGTTCCCTCAGCTCATCACTAGGAGAGAAAACGATGTGGGAGAAATGTGAGAGTTCAGTGTTTCTGTGTGAACGTAAACTGCTACATTCATCATCCAATGACATTTTAGATGCAGCGAGAGTCCCACACTTTGAGGCCAGCAGAATTTAACAGAATAAACAACCATTATTTATTGCATATATTAGGAAAGCACTTTACAGTGCAGTTTATTCCAAACCTAACACAGTTAAGCTAAAAGTTTTCTGATTCTGTTTGTAAAAAAATGTGACAGCCATGTTTCTGTGTTTATGCTGTTTCTTGAAGTGTGGCCCTTACGTGAGTCCTCCCAGTCCAATAGAAGTGAAGAAGTTGATGGCGAAGCGAGTGTTTCTGGGATTATCACGAGGAAAGAGACCTTCAAAGAACGGCTGCAGGGTCCTGTAACACACGCAGAGGTCATGATTTATTGTTACGTCCTACTTCATTTATGGGCTCTTTAATTATCACTAGGAGCAACAGTAGCCAAATAAGAGCAAGAAGTCGCATTTTTCTAATTACGTTTCCTTAAATTTGATTTATTACCTCACTCGACTATATCATTAACATTTAAATGTTTTCTGAGTAAAAACTTTGGCTGCCTCTGCAGCAGCTTTAGTAAAGTACAGTTTGAGTGTTGTGCGTGGCTGTGGTGGGAGTGTGGGTTTTCGTACTGGTCTTTCAGCCTCTGGTTAAGTTTTGGCAGACCCATGTAGGCACAGAGCTCTTGGAATAGGATCTTTACAAAGATCCTGCTGGACGACGTTGTGGTGTCCTCGCTCATCTTGATGCACTCCAACACCTGTGTGAGACACATTCAAAAGACAGAGAGACAGTCTAACCAGAGTGGAATGAGTTTCATGGTCACGCTGGGGAGGATCTTTTTTTGTGTCCTTACACTCCACGGCACAGAATCTGTGTAGAGCAGGTGAGCGAACAGTCGCGCCACGTTCCTCAGTTTGTTGGTCTCCAGTCGGTGAATCGTGTCATACTGCTCCGAAAATATCGCCTCGAAACTCTCCATGTACTCCTTCTTCAAGAGACAGAACCTCTACACACACACACACACACACACACACACACACACACACACACACACACACACACACACACACACACACACACACACACACACACACACACACAGTTAACAGATAGAAGCAGTGCTTCGCATCAAAATCAGGTTGAATGCTCTCTTTAGTTAAATTAACTACAGTGAAACTTAAGATAACAATAACAAAAAAGATCTGAGGTAAACATGACACATGGCCAATAAACATAAAAAGCTTGAGCACTTTCTTTTAGTTGTTCTTTTCTTTTAAAAAGTGCACAACAAGATTTATATGCACCTCAGTGAAATGGTGACATTCATCGTGCAGAGAATAGAAATACCTAACAAATATCTATGAAGGGAAGATGGAAAACAACCGACTCTTTGAAGCAGGTTTCCCTAAAGCACCACTGTTCGCACGATTGTGGAGATGAAGAGTGTGTGTGTGTGTGTGTGCGTGTGTGTGTGTGTGTGTGTCTGCGTGTGTGTCTGCGTGTGTGTCTCACCCCAGCCAGCAGGCCAAAAAACTTCTCGTAGGTCCTCTGCTGAGCGCAGCAGTCCAGGATCATGTTGCACAGCTCCTTCTGTTCATACAAACACAACTCTTTCATTAACTACAGTCAAACTACGGCAGTCACATCAACTTGCAGGCTGCGGCCAAGCTGTCAGTGGTCCTATTAGGAGTTCATTTAACATTTGTAGACTTTTGATAGTGTAGTCAGAAGGTCTCTGTGCACTCTGATGTTTCTTATTATTTATGACCGCACTGTTTCAGAGACACAGAGGAGACACATCTAAAGATAACATCCGTCAATAACAACTCGTTACATTACTGTAAGTGTTTTATTGCTGGATGATTTTCATTAAATGGCCTGCATTTGTATAGCGCTTTTCTAGTCCATAGGACCCCAAAGCGCTTTACACTACATTCAGTCATCCACCCATTCACACACACATTCACACACTGGCGATAGCAAGCTACATTGTAGCCACAGCTGCCCTGGGGCGCACTGACAGAGGCGAGGCTGCCGGACACAGGCGCCACCGGGCCCTCTGACCACCACCAGTAGGCAAACACGGGGTTAGTATCTTGCCCAAGGATATTTGGCATGCAGCCAGGATGCAGCCTGGGATCGAACCACCGACCTTCTGATTAGTGGCTGACCTGCTCTGCCACCTGAGCTACAGCCACCCCATTAGTGAAATTTTGTTTAGTTTCATCTGCTACCACTTTTCCAGCGTGCTCTTAGGCAGTGTAGATATTTTTATGCCTTTTTCTCTCCTCTGTCTCACCAGAACAGCACCTCCTCTTTGTTCCAGACTTCCCGTCATACAAATTACAGCTTTCCTCTCCTGATTAACAAAACACACACTTTAGCAGTGTGAAATGGTGCAGTGTCTCTCTCCATGTAGCATCAGAGCTTGTGAGTGAGTGGGGTTAGGCTGTCATGCTGCATTTAAGCCATTGTAAGGGAACAAATGCTTATTTATAGGGTTTCAAAAATTACGTTTACCTCCTATAGTGGTTCTTACACCTGTATGGCCTGCTAGTAATGCAGTTCTAGAGACTGCCCTACTAATCCACCACGATGTAAACAACACAGACCAGCTGAGAATTATCATCTGGGTTTTTGTTCAGATCAATTTACAAATGATGCCTTTAGACTTCTAATTCTGCCATGAAAGCTGTGAAATTGAATGGAAATATGTTTTTTTCTTCAACAGTGAACTGAGTCAGTGCTTAATATCTCGGTTAGTTTAGGTCCAGACTTATATTCCATCAGCAGCTCAGTCACGTTTCACCTTCACCTTACTCTGGATATGAGATCGAACATTTCAGCCTGCATGCCAAAAATATACTTTTGGTGGAAAGGGGAGCAAACCACATTCGTCAAGTTTCAAAGTATTAACATTCTTAGGCTGGTAGGCTGACTGAAAATAACAATCTTTAACACTGGACCAAAGGCAGCCAAACAAAAGGTAATTTTTAACCTTTGGACTGTATACCATCTACAGTATGTTAACTACCATCAAAAGCTCCTTGATGCTGTCAGGTTCAATCTCATGTCCAGCTTCTTACTATTAAAACAATAAAAGACAAGAATGCTGCCTAAGACACAAGTACATATAAACACACTGTCATCACTTTCATTACATGACTAACAGAACGAGACGCTTCTTTTTCAGTCTCTTACAGGTTTCGACCACCAAAACACTGGTTGTGACAGTGATACAAACAAACACACACACAGCTGATTGTCCTCTGTAAGAGTTTCTCACCACATCCACACACACAGCTGACCTGCACCTGTCACCCTATGAAACCTACTACACGTAATTATCAGCTCAACCTCCATTACAGGAACACAAAAACGATTACAGTGGTCCCTCGAGTTGCGTTCCAAAATTAACCCGCGATAGGTGAAATCCACAAAGTGGCCAACTTATTTTTTTCTTTTTACAATTATTATAGATGTTTTAAGGCTGTAAAACCCCTCACTACACACTTTAAACATTTTTCTGACAGGCATGAACATTTTCACACTTTTCTCTCTTATTTAAACACAAAGTTCAAACCCTCGTAGAAAAAAAAAGTCCAGTATTATAGAAAGAAACCCGCGGCTGCCTTTGACGGTGCAAAACCCCACGGTTTCAGCTCAATTCTCATTTTTGATGGCTAGCTGAGTGTTCAACAGCTAGCCATCAAAGGATGCACGCCAAGTTTTCACCCAAACTTCAGTATCACGATAGTTTTAGATTAATCCTCTGTGGACAAACTCACAGCGATGAAACTTTACAATTGTGCGTTTTCAGTGTAAGTCTGTTTGTGGACTCACCGTTTGGCTTTCCGGGAAATCCATCTTAATCAGTTTGTGAGCACACTCCTCAAAGTCCAAGCTGCAAAAACAATCAATCTATTAATCAATCAAACAATCGATCACAGGTGTACAATTGTGAGCTCATGCTGGTGTGTTTCTGTTTGTGTCGTTTAATCAATCGGCTTCACTTTTTCATCCTGTTGTCCAAGCTTGTGAACCGTTCTTCAGTGAAACCATGGTAACGAGGTTGCTCATACACAGGTTTCTATAGCTGTCTTTGTGAGCGCACTCTGTGGCCTAATACATTTCCTAGCACTAAACTCTTAACCAGCCTTGAACAGGCTTTTTGAAGGGAGGATTAGTCAGAGTCCTCCCTCCTAAGGTTTTAAATTCAAACAGGTCCTCAGAAAGACACACGCACGCACACGCACACACGCACGCACGCACACACGCATGCACAGCCTTAATTATCAGTCCAACTCCATCAAATATAGTGGGAGCTGTAAATAACTGCCAACACCCGCAGAGAAAACTACGTCACTCACTGTATGAATGTGTATTTTTAGGAGTGTGTTCCACCGTGTTTGTGTACCTGGACTGGATAGCGAGGTAGATGGTTCTTCTGAAAGCAACCAGGTTGACTTCTGTCTTATCAAAGATGGTGACTTTCTCGTCTTAGAGGGAGACAAACACAAAGGTCATCTTTAAAAGGGAGCTGATTGGATGTGTTAAATGTGTTAAAATCAGAACAGGAAAAATGTTTAAAAATCAAAATAGTTCAATGTAAACACAATCAGTTCTTAATGAAATGTCACCTGAGTAATTATCGTTCATTAGTGCAATATAGGATTTACATGAACCAATGATGCAAGTAATCTAGTTTAATTGGGGTCACACAGCATGCACTTCACTTTTAATTATACTCAAACTTAGTAATTACTTGCTTATTACTTGTCTTGATGTAACGGCATTAGTTACATCAAAGGTGCCACCAAAAGTGAGTCAGTGACTCATGTTAAAATGGCCACATTCACACATGAAAACGACATATTTACAGTGTGGTACAATAACGGTTCATATATAGGTTACGTATTATTTTTGTAACTCATACATTTGGATAAAGTCCAGGCTAAAAATTTGTGGTCTGGTTCTTCAGTTTGATAGTCAGCTGCAGTTTGCTTTCTTTTAACAACTTTTGCTAATCGGAGCTGAAATTAATTTAACCAAATTAACTAGCAGGTATTTCTGTTTGTGTAACACCCATACAGTTTATGGATGAAGGTTGCTAGCACACTCTTGTTTAGATATAGTCACTCCTGGGCAGGAAAAAAACGACAGCATAGCAGCGCCTAAAATGCTCATTGACTCATTGATGTTATGTTTTTAAATGCTTTACTGTCCGTTCTCCTGTAGCTGCTGTACTCAGAACTATATTTAGTTAGTGCTAATGCTTTTAGTGTAATGCAGTCACAGGAAAAAAATGTATTAAAAAAATTACTCCGCTGCTTTTACTGGCAGCTAATTGTTTTAAATATTCCAAGAGGTAATGAGCCATTCGATGAAAGTCTGGAGGCAAAAAACTCCAAACAAATTTCTCAGCAAGCTGGCCAACTCCTTTTACAGAGCTCTGCTGTGTTTGGAGAAAAAAAGCCTTAAAAGTGAAAATAATCTGGACTGTCCAAGGCATGACAGATAATTGGAAATTACAGAAAGATCCTCAGTACAACAGTTCTGTTAGCTGGTTACACTAAAGCTGAATCTGGGCTGAACATCAAGCTATATTGCCCTAGATATTTGTCTTTGCTTACAGCCCTGGAGTCAGAATCTCCCTCCATTTTCAAGCTTATAAATTATATTTCTGAAAATGTAAAAATAATTTATTATGGAACAGACTTGGGGGTTATTTCATGATACCATCTCTCAAAAAAGTCTTTAGTCTAACTATTTATTATTTGTGATGTTTAAAATAAATATCACTGTGTTATTTTGTCAGATATCAATACAACTGTTTTCACAGGCCAAGTGTTTAAAAAACAATCAAAAAAAGCAGACTGACTCTTTTAGGCAAGAAAGCCTCAGCAGATTAACGTATTTGTCTCACCATCTCCTTCCTCCTCATTCTCATCTTCCTCATCATCGTCGTCATCATCACTGCCATCTCCCTCCTCCCCTGAATCGCTGCTACCCTCATCCAGGATATCTGAAATGATGCACCATCAAACTTTGGTTAAGCTGTAAACGAGCAGACAGGTGATTGGACAGTTCAGAGTGTGATGATTTCTTACCTCTTTTAAGAGTTTTATATTTTTCCTCATTCTCCAGGAAGTCTGGATCCATCTTAAATACATCTAAGTGAACAAACACACAAAGACTGTGTAAACATTTCTGAAAAGTCCCATGACTCCTCCCTTCCTCCCACTCTCCCTCAGGTCTTACTGAGGATGTCCTCGGGGTTGTATTCGTCATCTAGCGGCAGCATGTGAGTGAACTGGTCATCCTCATCCACCAGATCCAGGCCTTCTGGGATTACTGGATGATCTTTGAAACCATCCTTCCTGATAGCAAACATCACCTCTATCATGTACTGGACCCTTTTGTCAATGGTCGACTCATGGAGGACATTCCTAAGACGCTCAAATATGGCTGGAAAGAGAAACAGGGAGAATGTGCATAAACTTTCTGAATTCTGAAATTCAGAAAAATTAATTCTCACAAGTATTTCAAGAGAAAAGAGATGACAACGCGAGGAGAAATAAAGTCTCTTAGCAGTTAATACTGTTGTAATGAAGCAAGAAAACGCCACTTTTTTGTGTGAAATCACAAAGGCAAAAGTAAATTCTCCAGTTTTCAGGGCTCAGCCATGTTTGAAATGGCTGCAATTTAAAGTTTTAAGTTGTTATCATTTGTTGTTCTAATTAAAGAGCTCAGCCTACACCATCACCTCCCACCATGAAGAAAGAGACAGTTATAAAGCTGCTGCTTCAGCGTACCGTTGATTCCTCGAGGGGACACTTCGGTCAGCTTGAGACCACATTCCTTCAAGAAGGAAATGGCGACCTCCACACTGTCATCAGTTGGACGCTCGAGCAGCAGAGTGAGCATCTCCAGACACAAAACCTCGTGGGCCTGAAGGCGAGTGACATCAGAGCAGAAAGGGACAGAAAAAGCACGCACCCAATTAGAATCTGGACGTCAACCCTCGAGCCCTCGGTCAGTATTTAACTTTGAAATCGGGACCTACCACGTTCTGGTTGATGAGATGAGCCACGAACTTCGACGCGGTCAGGCACTGTTGCTAGAAAACAAGATGAAGATTTTAATGCATGACTACTGCTGATAATTACTCAAACACATTTAATATCAGTGTCATAAAAAAGACATTTCTGCCTGTATTTGTTACAGACAATTTAATTTTGTACAGATTGTTCAAGCCTTCAAGAGATCATACTAAAATTATCCACAGCAGGTAGAAACACACTCTGGACTGCGTTCACAAGCTTCCAGCACTGCCAGTTATTTCTCTTATTTAGATCCAGTTTCTTTTTTATCTCAGTAATTTGGACACATGCGGCATCAGTCTGCTCAAATTGGAACATTTCCACCTCTGTCACTTGAGAAAGGACTTTTAGATTCAGACTGATTCTCATTCAAAACCTATTCTCAAATTAATAAACAGAAAAGGAGGCCTATTTTTAGCCTCTTACTCCAGTAATACGCAAAAACAAGCATAAAAAGTAGAATATGCAAAGTCCAACTGATGAAGGTCAAACAGACATTTGAACTGCCTCATGTCCCACCATAACACACATGCTCACAGCGCTTGCTGTTTGTTATAATACTGTAGACAGAAGTTTCCAAAGTAATCAATTTTAGTCATTAATATGCAAATGAAAGCAGCAAGGTGCTCTAATATCTAATCAGATCATCTCCTCCACATGCAGCATCTGTGATTTATATATGATATGCTATTCATGAGTCACTGTGTTTAGCAGTGGCAAGATATAAAAAGTTATATTTTTAATACCAGAATGACAGGTGCATCATTTGGAGGCATCTTATTCTTTGTCTTTATGAGAAGAATGACATGAAGATGACTGTTAAGTGTTATTAATGTTTTGTCTTCTGCTGTAATTTTCCTAAAGTCACCGTCCTTCAAAACACAAAAGTGAGCCTTTGGAAGTTAAACAGACTGCGCACAGGGTCATCCAGCCTCAATAAGTTTCTAAAGTGCTGCAGTGTGTATTGGTCAGATGATCTTGTTTACAATGTTCAGATGTTATAAGTATCTGGGCGTCTACGTGTGACAGTAACACTTCACTATCACTGTTTGTGGATCACTAATCAACGGCGACAGACAGATGGGTACCTTGAGGTTGCGGCGGTAGCTTCTCCTGAAAGTCAGGATGAGACGTTTAAGGATCAGCTCTCCGATCTGAGGGAACTTTGAGTTGATGATGGCAACGACAGCAGCGTAGACATGAGTGAAAATGGGAGAGGCCGTCTGAGCCTGCAGTATCGAGCGAGCCAGCAGTCCCCTGACAGGCAAAGAAGCAGTTACAGGGAGTGCGTCAGTCACGAAGGTCTTTTTTCACTCTCTTTAATCAATCACGCTAATCTGGAAACTTGAAACTAATAAGGTGTTTGATGTCTGTGCAAAAATTACAGGCCTCTGCTGCACAAAGCCTTATCGTAAAATGTACACGAATGAATGCATTTTCACTCTCATCCGACAGATACAACAAACTCCATTTGACTTCAAAGGTCATTGAAAATCTAACACTGACGTCTCATTGGTGTGTGTGTGTGTGTGTGTGTGTGTGTGTGTGTTCACCTTCCCCTGACGATATTTTCCTGCAGCAGCTCCTGGATGATGTTGATAATGTTGGATACGTTGACTTTGTTGATAAGACCGTTGATGGACTTCTTTAGAGCTTCCCAGCTCATCCTCTGATAGGCCAGGCTGTATAACAGACAGGGTGTCATCAATTACATGCAGTTCTTTAAATAAACAGCTTTTTTTTTTTTTTAAACTGCAGTTTTACTGCAGGTACATTTGTAATGAATGCAACTAATCTGATTTGTTTTACTACTGTCTGTTATGCAGTTAGGTGCAGGAACAGTTTATAGTTTGGCATGGTGATGTGTCCAAGTATCACAACAGAATAAAAAGAAAAAAAGTGTTTGAACACTTCTAGTGTATAAACATTTCAAAACATTCACACCTGGACTTGGACTGCAGCTTCCAGTGACACTTTCTAATCTTAGTGTATAGGATTAAAGTACTGAAATGCTCTCTTACCTGCTCTTGTCAGTGATTTGCTGCTGCATCAAGCGCAGCTTAGCGGGAGGAATATAAGCGCCTCCAGTCCTCGTCAGGATTGGATCAAGCTCCTCCTTTTTCTTTTTGACTGGCGGCTCATTGGCCGCAGCTGGTCCCCTGTCAGCCAGAGGGGAAGCGGAGCGACCCCGCCTCCTGTGATCTGAATCAGCCTCTCGATTGGCTCGTCGGTCAAAACGGCCATCTCTGTCATCGCGCCGATCATCATAGCGATCCCTGCAGCAAAGAAGAAACAAAGGAGCAGGTTACTTATTTAAGTAACACTTTTCCTTAAAAGAAAAAACTCTCAGGTCTGAATATGACTTGATTAATCCAGAGAAACCAAATCATATCAACACCGTTATGCTGAATTGGATTTTTAAAGTTTTCGTTTTAGCAGGATTTATAAAAGTTGCCAAGCAGCTGGGAATCTAATGTCTAATAGGGCTGTGCGATCTGACCAAAATCTCATATCCCGATATAAGACATCCATCGTCCGATATCGAATATAAATCACAAAAATTTAACATTTTCTGTCAGTTCTGTGAATCTCGGGCAGCTCGACATGCGTGAAGTGTTTCCAGCTGGGCGTCGTGTAGTCGAGTGTTTTAACTGATTCATGAAACTATACATTTTTAGACATAAGTTGTAACGGCCACCGTTTTCTTTGTGAGCATTTATTACACGGCGTGCTGCGAGGAAAAGCCTGTTCTAACGTTTGAGTCTAAGGTTTATTTTTTAGCACCTGGCGGCTCTTTTTTACTTCTCATCCGTAAAAACGCTCTACATACTCTTTCATGTTATTCCGTTTATTTTGAAATGTCTCAACAGGATCTTGAGCTTTATTGTGAAAGGTTTATGTGGAAAATAAACAACCAGACGTGCTACCGTTGTTGTTGCTAACGACAACGCATAAAAACAGCCGCTTGTCCGTCCGTAGTGTGGTTATATTAAATATAAGAGAAGGAGAGAACTTTAAGAAATTAATATAGCCACTACAGTGACCATCAAAACCATGAAAAAATATTGCCGTAAACTTTGTTTTGTGACACCACGAAACAAACGATAGTGTAAAATGAAACAATAGATGCTTTTATATCGTCATCCGATATATATCGTACAGCCCTAATATGTATGTATGTATATATATATAACTTGTTAACCCATATGGACTAAGGGCCACATCGGTGCTAAAATGAACACAAGCCAATCACAAAAGCTGCCTTTACCGTGCATAACGTCTTCTGTCATAACGGTCCCTCTCCCTGGATCGGGATCTGTCACGTCCTCTTGACCTCGACCTCTCTCTTCCTCTGGATCTCGACCTGTCCTGTCCTCTGGATCTTGATCTTGATCTCGCCCTCCCTCTAGATGTAGATCTGTCCTTTTCCCTGGATCTGTTTCTGTCTCTTTCTCTGGATCTATTTTTCTCTCTGGATCTGGATCTGTCCGTATCCCTGGATCTGGACCGATCTTCTTCCTTGGACCTGGATCTGTCTTGCTCTTTGGATCTTGATCTTGATCTCTGGAACAACAAATAAGCCCAGTGACAGCATTATTTTTTTTAAGTTTTCATGTGTTAAAATGATTTGGAACAATCTGAATGCAAGAATGATTTGGACAACACGGAGAACACCAGAGCAGCACAAAACCAAGCTGTCATTTTTAAAAGTTTGAGTTGAGCTGAAAAAGAGAGACAACCCAGCAATGTGAAGTCGGTCTGCCTCAGGTCCTGCATCAAGTAAAAGCCTGTATGCACCTGGGGAGCTCGTGTCTAAGCTGACAGTAATGGAAACAAAGTCCTCTTTGATTTGTGATTCTGTCAGTCAACAAGTTAAATCTTTATTCAGTGTCTTCTTCACTGGATGCACTCATAAATCAGGCCAGCTGACACTAAACATGCTACTGTGTCTTACATCGGTGCCTCAAGCTTAAACTGGGTCCTGTTCTCATGGTAACCATCTCTTCAGACCAAGCAGTTTTTCACACCAGCTGTCCAGAACTGCAGCCTGAATAATCTACTGTGCAACGTGCAGACTAATGCACAGCCACATTTTCAAATGCAACATAATCAAGTAAATAAGCCTCTTCTTCAGGTACTTTATTCAAAACTATTCTGACATTCAAGATCACTTTTAGGCAAGAATAGTAACAAAATGCTTCAGTTCCCATTTCCACACAAAAATACACCAACTGAATAAATACTGTCAGTTCCTGAACTCTTCTTTGGACAGTATCTAAAACATAACATGGATCACTAAACTCCGTTGACCAAAGCATCTGACTGCATTAACTTTTTAAGATTTTGGTGTTTCTGAATTTCTTGTTTTGGCTGGATAATTTTTATTACTGCCGTGAATCTCAACTATTGTTCGGTATAGTTGGGGAAATCAACTTACTTACTCCACCTACTACTAATGGCGTTTCTCACTCCAAACTCAACATTTTTGATTGATGAGGAATTATAATATACAATATATATATTTAGAAATATAAAAAAAGGCTTTCAGCATATGTTTCACCCTCTGTAACTGTCTGAAAGCACCCGATTCTTCCATTTCTACCGTAGTAGTCTGTACATTATGAAATGTGACAGACTAGTAAAAGCCACATTTCTTACTTTGATCTGAGCCACGCTGCTTCGAATCTTTCTCAGTGCTGATGAATGATGTTCATCCTCATCACTGCTGCTGCTGCTGTCTGAACTGCTTGAGGATGGGCTCCTGGAGGGCCTGCGGTCCACAGGACTTGGCTGAGGGGACCGTCGCTCATTGGGGCTTCTTTCAACTGAGCCAGCCTGCTGGGGTCTGCCCGATGCTGGACTAGACTCATTCTCTGAAGGTCCTGCAAAGAGAAAAACAGATCAAGAGCAGTATTAGTATATCCATTCAATATATCCTTCTTCTTCCACTTACCCAATTTAGGGATACTTTGGGGCAGAAGGCAGGGTAGACATCGAACAGGTCACCAGTCTCTCACAGGGCTAACCGGAGACCTATGCTTTGGACTATGACTATTCAATAGCTACGTCATAACCGCAAACTTTGCGAAACTTGTTAATCCATATGTCTGGTGGCCACGTAGGTGAAGGACACTCAAACAACTAAACAAATAAAATGGACACCAGCTAACCACAAAAACGCACATCTATCTGTTACCATTCGTACCATGCACCCTACAGCGCAACCTAATTACATGTTGCACCAATAGATTCTTCTCATGCATTTCAGGCTACTTTTTCACTGCAGTTTTTGAATTTATCAGTGAGAGAATAACAATCATCATCTCAACATAACAGATAATAATTATAGCATCAATATAAGGACTCACAAATGTCAGCAAATTCCTGATGGGAAATTGCCAAAACTTTTAAAATGGACGTGTAGGAATGTACAAAGAAGATGAAAAACTTGAGACAAATATATTTGCCTTTAAAAAAAATGACCACTACAAAACTGGAGGGAAAAGGTCCGTGTATTTTATTTGTTTCTATCAACTGGTACCGAATGAAAAACATGTACACACACCCACACATTAATTTAGACTTAATGTACCAGCACAAACACAACACGTAAATTATGTCGTTAGCGCTACAAAGGTTCACCGCAGAAATCTAAATCAGGTCTAACGGGTGGAAGTACACCAGAGTTCCCAGCAAGGGGTACAGAGAAAATATACAGAAAGACCCAGCTGCTGGATTCAAACCCAGGACCTTCTTGCTGTGAGGTGACAGCTAATGATTGCAGCACCGTATTGCTCAAGTATAACGGATGGAGATTAAAGCGACTCTTATTACAAGAACATTAAGTGTAGGGTTCACAGCAGCATTTACTCACCACTGTTTTCTCTCTGTGCAGGACTGGGACTTCGACTTCTGTCTGCAGAGTCCATACCTGGAAGGGAGGAAAAAAGACAACTAAGACATTCACTTTGATAGGAAAAATGCAGGTTTTAATTAAAGAAACATTTTTTTCTACAAACCCCGTTACATTAGGAAAAAAACATGTTGATGAGTTAATAAGATTTTATGAGACTTTCTGACATAGTACTCTGACACGATTAACGTATTTCTACGAAAGACTCTGTTTACAGACTTGTTGATCTGACATTAGTCTGCTCCAGATAAACTTTACATGAAATCACCAATACTCAATGCAGAACAAAGGATACATTTACTGTATATTAGCCGTTTTGTAAGTGATTAACGATAAAATAAGAGGGACGATGACTTCCTGGTAATGTTTAATCGCCGTACTGAGAGTCAAAAAATTTCATTGCCAACGGACGGAAGAGGTAACAATATGATAACTGGGCATTTCCTGAGGTAAATATTACCAAATGATAAAGTTTGTACGTCTTAATAGCCGATTAAACACATTTTGGGAAGTTTTCTTGAAACGGCAACACCACGCGTTACTAAAACGTCTTTTCAAATCAACTCCTCAGTTTTATCGCCATGTGTGTTAAGCTGAGCTAAAGTTAGCTTGTGTGCTAATGCTGTCTCGGCTACTGCGATCTAAGCTTCTCGCTACTATTTGCTGTCACTAAAACCTTTAAGATTTTATTTCCTTAACACTTTGACAGAAGGTCTGTCCAGCTAAATTGCTTTGTTTGGGTTTTAATGTCCTTACCATGCAATTTCCCGGCTTTCCTTAAATCACTGTCGTTCGTCTGGCGGAAAACTTCCTATAATAACCAACATTACTTCCGGGTGACAGATCGCTTCCGGATTTCACAATAAACGCAGCTTGTGAAGTTTGGTTTACTGTTTTTGTTGTTGTTATTTTTCTTTTCCAGTTTAACTTTGTTTCAGGATTTAACATTTATAAATAAAGTTGTAACACAAGAAATAAAGTGTATAAAATAAAATAAACACACATGGCCTTTTGTACACATGAAATTTGTTCATTTATTGTTTCATTTTGTTGTTGTTTTTTAATTTTCATGTCCTCAATTGTACACACACAAACTTCTTTTGTGTGTGTACAATTGAGTAAGTACGGGCCAGTTGCTTGAAAACAAGACAACAACTGTAAACAGTTGACTTTTTTCCTCAGAATTCTGGAAAAGAAGAAAAAAAGACGTGCGCACTTTTTTTCCCAGTGGCCCCAATCCTATTAAATAAATATTTTAAACCTTATGTTTAAAATATTTGAAGGAAGTTTATATTCTCCAGCACAGGCCTTCAGACATCAAAACGATTTGAGCCTAAACGGAGGGAATAATAACACATAAAATACAACCCTGTTGGTGTATCCATCACTCTATTGCATACAGAGATGAAAGAGGAAAAAACACATAGTTTCTGAGTTATTTATAGCAGTGTGCTCGGGTTTAAAAGGCCCCCGACGATGACGTAGTCTCCGCGGTACTTAAGCATCTAGCTAGCGCTACTAAAGAGGAGCATAAAAGGAGTAACGTGTTTCAGTTCAAACACAAAATTTATAAAAGCTCAACACGCAAACACACACTTGCTAACGGTAAAACTGGCAGAGAAAATAATAAGAGTTAAGTTCACTCAGAGATGGAGAGCAATGTAAGGAAGAGAAGACAGGAAGAATACCAAAAGGCAAGTACTGCTCAGCGGTATTTGATAAAGTGGAAATTTTAAAACCTGCATGTAATGCCCTCTTTTTTTTTTTTGAATGGCATATTAGCTTTGTATATGATATGAAGTTGTGAAACAGTCCAGGAAAACAAACTTAAGTATACTAACTTTGTGTTAGCAGTTGAGTGCAGGATAAACATGTTAGCTAGCAGTAATGGGATTTAAAGTAAAGAACAGTGTGTGTGACTGGGGCACAGAGGCTGTGGTGCTCATGGTCATATTTACGTTACATAAAAGGTAGCAGAGATTCATCTAAATGTAAGTTTATGATTGATTCACAGAATTCCACTAACTTTATACTGTCTATAAAGACGGTATAATAGGGAATGGAAGTCAACTAGGATATCTCATGAAACATCTTACATTTTGTGGGATTCAGTTGTGTAAATTCACAAAGAGCAGCAGGTCAGCTGGTCGCAGCTTGTACGCAAGGAAAATCTATTGAAGCTCACATTAGAAATGATTGTGAGTAGTGATTCTTTTTCCCTCTGAACTGAGCCACGTCACTACAACCACAGCATTAGAGTTCCTCCACTTGCTGAATCCCACTTAGTCCCTCACATTCAGGTAAACAAAAAACAAAAAATGTGTTGAGTTGTGTTCACATTATTTTACTGTTATATATTAACATAGCATGAGATTTAGTTAGCTTTGCACAACAGTAGCTGGTAGAAATGTCCTTCAAAGAGCTAGTTTTTTCTTTCTTACACGGAGTACATTTCACAGCCTGATTTTACTGATTTTCTTTTATTTGAGTAAAACAATTGATCGGTACTTAACTTTAACACAAGTATCTGTATTTTTAACTAAAGAATGTCTTTGCTTTTGCCACATCTGTTTATTTCCCAACCAAGGCCTGTGCTTTGGTGAGGGAGCTCTTCAAGATTAGAAGATATACAATCTTGTGGTTTCTAACAAAACCAACTTTTGGTCATGTTTCTTTACTTCTTGCTGTTTTTATACACCCATATAAACTGATGACTCAACAGAAGCTTGATTCCAGATGTGTTTACAGCGATGGTGGTATAGTGGTAAGCATAGCTGCCTTCCAAGCAGTTGACCCGGGTTCGATTCCCGGCCATCGCAGCTTCATTTTGTGACAGAGCAATTAGGGAGGAAAACAAACCTGTTTAATGTCAGAAAGAAGACGATAGTATACAATAAATGGGTATTCAAAGTAAAATAACAATTTATTGTAAAAAGATTTTATTGATTTTCTTTTACTTGAGCAGAGAAGTTGAATCAGTACTTTTTAAACAAAACTATCTGTACTTGTGCTTAAGTAAATCCTCTCAATATCACCAGATGCCGTGTTTCCTCCTTTGAGAAGCTCTGCTCAGCCTTTACTGCAGTCTCCTCCAGTTGTTTCTTATTTTTGGGTCCTTCTGCATTTAGTTTTGTATTTAATAACTAAATAGCACAATCTGCTTAGCTGATATCAGGTGATTGAGTTGGCCATGGAAAGATTAAGGTGGAAAAAAGGTGTTTTACTAAGTGTGCAGAACCTGATGATCTGTGAGTAATACTTCTTACTGGCCAGTAATATTGAGAGCCTAAAAAGAAGGCAATTTGACTTCTTTAGATATTTTGAGGATGTTTCACTTATCATCCAAGAGGCTTTGTCATTTATAGATCAACTGTCTAGTTTTGTCTAGTTTTCTAGGGAGGGCTGTCCCTTTGGAGGTGTCATAACCCACAAAGATGGTCGATCATAGTGGACATACACGGCCTCATTTACTGTTCTCTTAAACCAATTGTCATTGTCCAAAATGTGAACACTGGGATCCTGGGAAGCGTGTCCTTTCTTAGGTGTTGCAGGTGTGCCTCTGAGTCTTGTCCTCCTGTGTTGCATTTGTGGACACGTCTACGGCATCCACTGTTTAAGTCTATTCACATTTATGTGACATCAACAGCTCACATGATGGCGGGGTGGGGCAAGGTCTCACAGAGGTTTCAGTTGTCGGCCAGGTGATGGGAATGACTCACATATTTTTCACACCTTTGCTCATGTGATGACTCACATTACCAATAGCAGGTTAACATCCCTAGGAAGTACATCGATTTTTATATACACAGCACCCAGTTTCAGTCTCAAATTAAACAGACTAACGTCATTTTAAACATAAGGATAGGAATCCTTTGCAGTCAATGACTACTTGAAGTCAAGAACCCATGGACATCAGAGGTGGGAAGCAACGAAATACAAATACTTAGTTACTGTACTTAAGTAGAATTTTCAGGTACCTACACATTGACTTTTTATTTTTCTGATAACTTCTAACTTTTACTCCTTAAATGTTAACATGGATATCTGTACTTTTTACTCCTTTCATTTTCACAGCAGGCCCGTTACCTTATGTTTAACATATTTGAGGGAAGTTTAAATTCCCCAGCACTGCAGGCCTTAAGACATCAAAGTGATTTGAACCTAAACGCCTGGTCGCAGCTTGTATGCAAAGAAAATCTCTTGAAGCTCACATTAGAAATGATTGAGTAGTGATTCTTTTCCCCTCTGAGCTGAGCCACTACAACCAACCTTTGAGTTCCTCCACCTGCTGAATCCCAATTAATTCCTCACATTCAGGCAAAAAAAAAAAAACAAAAACAAAAAAAACCCAAAACTTTGGTGAGGGAGCTCTGCAAGATTAGTAGGATTTGACAGAAGATAAACAATCTTGTGGTTTCTAACAAAACACATTTTTGGTCATGCTTCTTCTCTTCCTGCTGTTTGTATACACCCATATAAACTGACGACTCAACAGAAGCCTGATTCCAGATGTGTTTACAGCGATGGTGGTATAGTGGTAAGCATAGCTGCCTTCCAAGCAGTTGACCCGGGTTCGATTCCCGGCCATCGCAGCCTCGTTTTGTGATGGAGGAAAGAAAGTAATTTTATATCAGAAAGAATACGATGGTATGTAATTAATGGGTATTCAAATTTAAAAAAAAGTTTGCGTTGCCTTGAAGTAGTATTACTTTATAATTATCATATTAAAATAATATGACGTTCAGTTAGTTTGCACAGAAACAGCTGGTAGAAATGTCTGTCAAAGACCTACTTTTTACTTTCCTACTCAGATTACATTTCACAGCCTGATTTTATTGATTTTCTTCTACTTGATTAAAGAAGTTGAATCAATACTTTTAAACACAATCTTTTAAACAAAACTATCTGTCCTTTAGTAAATCCTCTCGATATCACCAGATGCTGCGTTTCTTCCTTTGAGAAGCTCTGCTCAGCCTTTACTGCAGTCTCCTCCAGTTGTTTCTTATTTTTGGGTCTTTCTGCATTTAGTTTTGTATTTAATAAATAAATAGCACAATCCGAGTTGAGATCAGGTGACTGACTTGGGCATTAAAGAATATCCCATTGCTTTCCACTGAGAAACTTGGTTTTTTTTTCAGCATGCTTTGGGTCATCATCCATTTACACTGAAGTGCTGTCTATAGAGTTTGGCTGAATCTGAGCACAGGGTTTAGCCCTGTACACTTCAGAATTTATCCTGCTTCTTCTATCAGCAGTCACAGTGTTAGTAAACACAAGTTGCCTGGTTCCAACTGGAATTCCCAAGCATAATTCCCAAACAATTTATGCAAATCTTAAAAAACAATCCCCAAAGTAAAGCTGATTTCCTACACTTCAATCACATCTTAATTGTTTGTTTTCAAATCCACTGTGCTGGTGGCAAAATTACAAAAATATTGTCTTTGTCAGGCAAATTTTCAGCTTGTCTGTCTAAATATCGAGTATTTATGGGATCCTTCTGAGGTCCACACACAAACACACGGTACACCACTCCTCTGTACTGAAAATAAATACATCTTTATTTTCTCATCTCTATAGAGTGTCCCCTCCTTGCATCCCATTTAAGACATCAGTACAAAATACACATAATCATTATTAGACATTAACAGAAATGAGTAGACACCCACAGTCCGACATTAAAATGAATTAGAAGTGTGTGAAGGATTTCTCATCAGCGAGCACAGAGAGAACGTTTTCTGCAAACACAAATTCAGTAAAGTCTGAAGAGAATCAAAGGACAAATACCAGTTTAATTCATACCAGTTTGGACTGGACTAAATATTTATGCCACATGACAACATCTGAGCCACGTGCTCAATGATTATGTTGATGCTAAATGTTGCTGAAAGCTTCACATGACTAGGGAGTGCACCTTGGACCTTAGATATATTGTTTCCAAAGACAAAGGACGTACGTCCATACACACAAAGATCAGCTTTCAGGACGTAAGTTCAGTCCTAATGCAAGTATGCGTGGAAGTTCAAAGTAATCACGACAAGATCATAAAGCCAACGACATGACTTAAAAATAAAATAAAACCTAATGTTTAGGCCGTGGATGCCTTAAACACATTCAGCTCCCACATTTACATTTGTATTCATCAATAACTAATGGTACATGCAGAAAGCTGAGCGACCACATAAACAAAGGCTTTAATGCTAAAGAAAACAGGTTTGCCAACTGGTTATTAATGCTTCTGTGATCAAGCAGAAGATTCAAATTTCCCAGAATAAAAGCAGCAAGTTTCAGGTTTATCTGTATTAAGACATGCGGTTTGCATTGATCACAACAAGATATCCACAGATGAGCTCCGTATGATCAAAAATATGTTTACATTATTGCACAAGTGAAACTAACATGCCAACGCAGCTAAATCTCGCTAAGCTCTTCCCTCTGACTTGCCAATACATCATCATCCACATCATCATCACGGTCCCCATGACAACTTACAGAAATCTCTGTCATCTAGAACGTAAGCATCTCATGACTTTGCACGCTGACTCCACCTGCTCGAGCATGATCGACATAAAGAAATAAACCCAAACAAAAACACTTGAAGCAAAGACTCCTCGATTTTACAGGATGCTTTAGCTTAGCTTTGCACAAAGACTGGAAAAAGGGGCTAGCTGCTGGTGTCTCATCCAAAGAGAAACAAAACACCTTTTCTCGCAGCTCCATAGCTGTCAAATACAAATGCTTGTTTTGTGTTTTTTGTTTGTGTTTTGTTAAATAGCTGGAGGCCATGACAGCAAGGTTATCCATATAAACAAAACTTAGTGTACTCTAACATAAAATGGGTTATTATTAAAAGTACTGTGATTGGAGTTAGGTTGTTCAATATCTTTGATGATCTGATGAGCAGGAGGCAACACACAACCAGAAAAAGAAGAGCAGCAGGAGGACTATGACGACGATGATGGAGGCGATGATGATGCATCAGAAACTCTTAAATGTCTACTTAAACCCTTTTTAAGCAATTAAGGTGAAATGTGCATGGAATGAGTCATTTTAAGGTGGAAAGAATTCAGCACTATTATTAAAGATTAAGGAATGCAGATCTTTACAGTCTCTAACAGTGTACAGCCTAATAGTTGTTAGGGCATTTTCCTTGTTTTTAAGGCTCAATTCTGCCTAATTCAATAATAGAAAAAAGTCTCCTTGAGGATAAATATCCACTTTCTGGCTCCACCCCAACATTGTGTAGGACCAAAGAGTTTCACCTGTGGCGTTCATACCATAAAGAAATGTTTCAAATGTTTGTTTAGGGGGCTTAGAAGCAGCTGCTTCATGTTTAAAGCGTCCAGCTGATTTAAAAAAAAACAAAGCAGCTCCACGATGTGACAAAGTGAAACAGAGTTGAAGTCAGAAGCAACTGCTCTTCAGACATGAATTATTTTATATACTGCTGAACAGCCCGGGACTAAAATGCTTCAAGCGCCCCTGTTGTTCTTGTTTTTCCCCACCTTTCCTTTAGGTCTGTTGTATAGCTTATGTGTGAACTTGTAAGGTTTGGAAAGTTACTAAGATTAAAGTTCACATGTTTGTTGCTCATACGGTTCTTCTGTTACTGTCTAACACACTGGCCTCCCTGACAGCTGTCAGAGGACAAGTAGCTGGAAACAGTTTAGACAGTGGAAAGAGAAGCTGCAGGAATGTGCAGAATGAGTAAATACGATGTCATCTATAATATATAAAAATTTGTATGTGTTTTAAGTAAAAAAAAAACAAAAAAACAAAAAAAAACACACTATGTAAACATATTCTAATAGATCCCCCAAAATAAAATTATGAGTCTATATTATGAGCATAACATGGGCTCTTTGAAATTGAAAACTTTAAAAATACTCAGATACATAATGCCCAGAAACAGTTTTCACTGCTTTTTTTGTTTTTAAACAACTAAAAATATTCCCAATAAAGGTCCAGGGAGAATTCAGAGTAACCAAGGTGCCGTTTCACTTTCAGATTTATTAAATTTCATTTTTCACTGCTGTGATCAGCAGAAAATTAAGTTAAATTAATGCTCATCGTGGAACAGAAGCAAAAATTTCAGACGTTCTAGAAAATTCAAGAGCTTTAAAAAAATAAAAATAAAGCAGGAAGAGAGGAAATATACCCAACGGCCACTTCATTAAACCCATCTGCATAACACTGCTTTAGGTGCCCATCATTGTAATTAAAACAGCTCTGACCCACGGGGGCATGAACTCCGGGATGTTCTGTGGTATCTGGCACCAGGACACTGACACCAAATCCTTTTCTGCTGTTGTTGTTTGGCTGTGGAGTGCAGCCTAGTTTATCCTGGCAGTGTTTGCAGTGCACTTGTCACAACGTCCTCGCTGCACCGAGATGAGCGGTGGTTCTAATGTTGTGGCCGACTGGGCTGAACTAACGCTTTAACTGCTGAGGTTTTGAACACTGATGCCACAGTTGGTTACATTCAGTAATCTTACATTGTTCTTTGAAGGTGATCACGGACAAGATCATTGTGATTAGTATTATGTGCAGCTGCACAGTTCAGCTCTATGATTTCTTTAAATACAATTATCCAAACATGTCTTCTGCTAGTGTCATCTGATTTCCTGCTGGGATCAGAGGAGATTTGACAGAACTGGGATTAGTAGTGGTCATACTGGCAGGTGTGAGCAAACTAGTATACTAGTATAACTAGCATAACTAGCAAAAGTGGCAGTGGTTGTAGTTAGGTGCGTCTGCTGTTTGGTCACAACAGTTTGGGAAGGGAAGAAGGGATGTCGTTGATGTCTCTGGGTGCCATAGCCAAGAAGCATCAGACCACCACAGTAGATGCAACCAGGTGGGGGCGGGGCTATTCACATACAGGTGATGTTTCATCATCAGTGTTAGAGACGTACAGTGTACCAGACACACATTGTGTTCCACAGTGTTACGCAGCTATACAGTGATACAGACAGACAGTGGTGTCTCTCAGGCTGTGATTGAAAGGGGCGGTGCTCTGCTGTTGCTGTGACTACACGGGGGGTTGCCTGGCGGGTAGCGGTGACGGCCGTGGTGAAACGGCAGCCAAGAGCTCGCTGAAGATCTCCCGTCGCACCTCTTGCGCCACACTCTCTCGAATCTGGAAAACAAGAATCAGAAGAGGTGAAAGTGCTTAAAAACTTGACCTGATCCCTCAGATTGTTGTGGAGAATCCTCCTTTAATTTAAGCTTTTAATGCAAAGACACCTTATATAATCAGAAAACTGAGTACAACATTTTATTGTTATCTAGCTTTTATATCTCTGGAAATGTTGAGCACAGGGGGATAAGATAAGGTGTGAAAAGAACTGACGATTTTAAAAGAATCTCCTAAAAATGAGAAGAAATATGAAATGAAAGATAAGACGAGTCAAACTTAGGGAATAACTCTTGGTGGAGCCACTGTAAAGAAAGGGTTTATAGGACAACTCCACCCACTGCAATCAGCAACTAGCAGCAGATTATCTGCCATGCTAACGCTGTTGGAAATCAAATGAAAATGACTCAGTTTTTATATACGGTGTTTTATATGTAGTGCAAAGATTTATGATTTTAGCGTATTGATGGGCAGTAGGTAGGAACCTGATGGTGTCATAGTATCTGATCTAGATAGGAACCTACAAGGTGAGTGAAGGAGAAACGCTCAGTGTATCTAAGAGACACAGTGTAACTAAGAGAAGTTTCACCCGATCCAGCTTTATTAAAAATAGAAGTTTTAAGCCTAATATTCAAAATAGAGAGTATTTCTGTCTCCTGAATCCAAACTGGGAGCTGGTTCCACAGACGAGGGGCCTTAAAACTGAAGGCTCTCCCTCCCATTCTACTTTTAAATATACCAGGAACCACAAGTAACCCTGCAGTGAGAGAGTGAAGTGCTCTTTTGGGGTGATACAGTGATATGATCTTTAAGATAAGATAGAGCCTGAATACTCAAGACCTTGTATGTGAGGAGCAGGATTTTGAATTAGATTCTGGATTTAATAGGGAGCCAATGGTTGCTCAACTCTTGACTGTGTAGCCAGAAACAAAGGAAACAAACAAACAAACAAACATCTTTTGTTCGTGGTCTTTGGTTCCATGGACAAAAAATGTTTTATGGATATTTGCTGCTTTTCTCTGTAAACTGAATAGTTGGAGACAGAAAACGAAAGACTTTTGTTTAAATTTACATCTACTATTGTAGCCTGACTCCCGGATTCCTTGTTACCGGATGTGAAGATACAGGACACGTGTGTAGTCCAGAATGCCTGCTCGATGTTAAAGGACTATTTAAACCGCCTTCTATGGATTTGTGACTACTCCGCCTCCAATCCACGCGCTGCTTTGTTTGTTTTGTTGTCGTTGTCATTTGGTTTGGTTTTCCATGTACAACACACACACGTCACACTTGCTAATGCATTCATGCATCACTTCACACCCCTTGCTACTGACTTATTATTGACTTTAATAAATATTTATTAATCATTGTTAAGCCGAGAGTGCAATTACAGTCTCTGGTGAGACCTACGAGCATCTGTAACTTCATTTGTAAATGTTTTTTCCTCTATAAACATAATAACAGAAGCAGCAACACTGAGTCAACAACATTGTTTGGGCAGCTGGTCCTCGCGCTTAACAAAGAGGAAAGCTACGATATGTCGGGCAGGAATTCCAGAGTGTGATCCCAAAAAGTTGAGCTGCAAATGAATTTCCTGACCTCAATTTTGGCTTCGAATAAATTGCTTTAAACCATTACCTCTTTGATGAGCTGCTGCAGGCTATCCACTCTGACTTCCCCCGCTGCTCCTTCCTCCACCTCTGGTGCTTCTCCTCTGCCACCTCCTCCTGCTGCTAATGCTGCTCCATCACTGGCTCTCTCCTCCTCCTCAGTTTCCTCAGTGTGTACGTTGGGTCGAGGAGGGGGCGCAGGGGTTATATTAATCGATGCCCGATACATTCCTTGCTTCTGTTTGCCATCTCCTCCTCCTTGATCTTCTCTCACTGGACTGACTGACCTCGGGGAGGGGTTTGTGTAGGAGGAGTGGCGGTCAGAGCTGATCTCTGACTGCAGGAAGAGCTGCTCTCTGAGGAGGTCTGACACCTGGACAGATAGGAAAGACGGGCAGGAAAAGGTTAAGACATTAGTATTTTCAGCTTTATGTAACAAAAACATTGCGCGTGTGTGTGTGTGTGTGTGTGTGTGTGTGTGTGTGTGTGTGTGTGTGTGCGTGCGCGCGCTGACCGGCTCCATGGCTCTCAACGCAGAGGCGGTGGACAGACTTTCAACACTGAAGTCTCTGTGAAGACCCTGAGGAAAAGAACAATGGCAGTATTACAACAAACTAATATAACAGGCCTTCTGCCTTTTCTCTCAGAATCAGTTGACAATTTTTGTACAAAATTATTTAGCAAAAACATAAAATATTATGTTTATGCTTCAGTATCATGGAATATATCGTAGTTTCAGTAGCAAAACTGCACTGATTTAATGACTTTTAATGGGGTAAACTTTGAAGTGCTGTATCCTCATGTGGCTTAGGTGGCTGGTGAAAACAAGTCACAGCATATGAAAGGCCTCCTTTTTAACTATATATTTATACCAGCCTAGCTAATTCTGAGGGGGCCGGTGGGGACTTTTTAGCCCCACGTCCTTTGTTGTGTCGCTGTACTTTAGTACTCTTCCATTACACTTTTCTTTTACATATATTTGTGCCATTTTACAGATCTGATGTTTCAGGTGTTTTTTCCCCCAGAATTTAACACAAAAAGCATGACAATAGCTGTTTTACACAAATCCTCTGGTGTGCATTTACTCTGTGCTGCGTGCGGTGCGTCAGCTCCAGTCTGTCTTCCAGCTGCTGTTCGAGCTCCTGCAGTTCCTCTCTGACCGCTGACCTCAGAGATTGAAGCTGCTCCAACTCCAGCCTGCAAACAAACACACACAAACACACTCTCCAGGTTTGCTTTGCATTGCGGTGTCACGGCACCGTCACATTTCTGTTTGCTTTTGTGAGTCACCTGTCAGCAGGGCTCAGGTGATTGTAGACCGGAGCCTGCTGTCGGATGATTGCCAGCTCCAGATCCATCATCTGACTGCGGAACAAGTTCAGGCTCCGCCTCTTCTGCTGAAACTCTGCCAAAGTCTAAAACCAGAGACGGGCGCACAGTGAATCACACATTTACTGATAGTGACAACGGTCTGCTCCAGCGCTTTCTGGTTGGAAGAACAAGCACTGAAAACTAAGAGTGTGTAGGTTTTCAGTCATGCAATGGAAAATATGTAAATATGGAACACAAGGTTCTTACATGTAAATAATGAGCCAGTAAAAAAAAAAACCAAAAAACACTTGCTGCTTTCAGTGGAATCGAAAAGCAACATTTAAATACTGAAGGCTATATCCGGGAACAAACACTGTTTTATTGATTTAACATACAAACGTTCTATGTGGCCAAAATAGAGAAAGCTACGCAGGCATCAGAGGAGATGACGGTACCTGGTGATTAGGCAGAGTTGCTCTGGGCTCACTGAACATGTCTGGAGTATCGGCTCGGTTCTAGATGAGGAGAACAGCGATAACAACATAAGAAGGGAAACTCCGAATAAGAAGAAGAACTACAAACTCCAGACTAAACCTTAATTAACAGGGTGATAAGACAGTGTGACTGAGGAGGACTGACCAGACTCTGAACTGTTCCCCGGATCTCATGCAGGACTCTCCTTAGCTGCATCTCTGTGCTAGATGGGCTCTGGCCGGGTCCTGGACCTGGAGCATTAGCATCACGAAGCCCTGGATGGAGGTTGTGACCTGGGCTAAGGGCCAAACCCATGCCTATGTGGAAGCCAGGAGGAGGAGCCAGCCCTGGATGCAGACTGTGTTCTGGGGACACTGTCGGATGGAGATGGGTGTGGTGGGGAAATGACAGGTACGGGTTGTAGCCTTGATGACTAAAGTAGGGCGAGCCAAACTGTGAGCCTTGAGGAGGGAGCTGGTAGGGTTGCTGGTGACTGTATTGATGGTTATAGACCGGGTGATACATTCCAGAAGGTCCAGGATGCAAGTGACCCGAAGGGATGTGGTGAGGAGATGTGGGAGTTGAAAGAGGATGCAAGTTGGAGATGCTGTCATGCTGGGGGCCTGGGGAAGTTGAAGGCTGAAGGAGACTGGTTAGACTACAACGGTGGTTCACTGAAGGGCTGTGGTGATGGTGGAGGTTAGGAAGACTACCGTGTAGATGAGGAGGGGTGTACTGCAAAGCAGGGTTCGACATGAAGGGATGTGAGCTGGAGTTAGATCTTTGATTAAGATTTGGACTGGGACAGGGGTATTGAGCTGAACGGTGAGAATCAGAGAACAGATTCTCCTCTGGATTCAAACTTTGCTGGTTTCGGTAGGCATTCATGTTTTGCTGGAAGTGGCCAGGCTGCTGCGGATTGGACGACAAATCTGGAACACTCTGGGTGCTCCAAGATTCGGCATTTACTCCTGATGGCCAATCAGGAGGAGGGCTGGGGCTTTGTAGGGAATAGGATGGCCGCATCAGATACCGAGGTATGGGCTTAGGTGGAAAGACAGCTGGTGATTTTTTTTTGGAGCTAGATGAGCAGGCAGGATTTATGATCAGAGTTGACAGGCAGTTGGTTGGTTCTTCCTCCACTTCTTCCTCTTCCTTCTCCTCTCTTCCGTCTTCTTCTTCTTCCTTGTCCTCAGGCTCAGGGGTGTATTTAAAGGAGTACTTGGGCTGGGTGCAGGACGCCAGGCCTTGCCCAAACTGGATCCTGACAGATGATACAATCTTGCAGGGCGAAAGGAGTGAAGAGGGCAAGGAAGAGGACCTCTGCATGGAGATGCCACGTCTCTGGGAGGCTGTACGGTTCGACTGTTTGGCTCGGTCTAAAGCACTATGGACCAGAGAAGCTGGAGCCACAGGACAATGTGATTCAGCTTCATCCAAGAACACAGGCTCTACTTTGACTTTGTTCTCACCACTCGTTTTCTCTGTGGATGTATCTGTGTCTCCTTCAGTTTCTGTCGGGTTCTGAGTGTGCTCTGGTCCTTGCTCTGAATCATGTTGGGGTTCCTTTGACTCTGGCTGTGCTTGTTGTTCTGCAGCAGGCATACTCTGAGCAGACTCAGGCTCTGGATCAGGATCAGGATCAGTCCGGTCACATCTCTCAACATTCTCCTTACCCAAAGTTTCATCTTGCTGTACTTCTACTGGCCTGCTCCTGGGCAGATGGTGAGCTGTGTACTGTGGAATCTGCTCTGAAGTCTCTGTATCCATGTGCTCTTCCCTGGAGCCGTTACTTCGATCCGACTCTGCAGCTTCACCTGGCCTCGCCTCTTCCTCTCTACCATCTGGCAGGTCAAATGCTGGCTTGTCCATTGCAAGGGGAGTAGCCACGTCTTGTGAAGGGTGCGAGGTCACAGTGGTCTCGCTGTCACAGCTGTCACTACTCACCTGCACCTGATTACAATTAATTCAAATTATACTTAAATCCCAAATAATCATAAATATTGAAAAATATATAACTAATAGTGAAAGGGTATAGTATTTCCCCACAATGAAGAGGAGTAGAAACATAAAATACAGCATTACAAAATCAAATTCTCAGGTTACAGTGACTAAATTTTTGTGGTTGCAATTTTCTGATGGTTGCACTTTTGAAATGTGCTCTGCAGTAATCTTTGTAATCCAAAATTCCCATGTGCGACCAAAAGACGTATTACTTGCACACGTTTTAGTCTCCAATTAGAGTCAAAGTCATTAGAGCTGCTATTTTATTCAATCAGGACACCTTGATTTATATTGGTGCTTTCTTACCACTGAATGCTCAGTTCCTACTTGCTAAATCTGATTTATGTTAGATTACATAGGAGTACTTTTTTTTTCTTTAAATAAGAGAATAAAATAAGCGTTCTAGGCCACATTTGATTACGCTGCTTGTGATTCTTCTCCTGCTTTGACTAAGTTTTGTCTGGTTTTTCATGATTCATTTCAAATAAGTCTGAAGGTGACGGTCATGAAAAAGAAAAATAGGAGGGATGCACAGAAGAGACTTAAAAAAAAAAGAATGAGAAACAAACAAACAGACCTTAAGGTGGCTGTTGAGATCAGCAGAAGGCTCCTCAGCATAGCCGCTGCTGTCAGACTGTAGGCTGTCTCTCCTCGAGAGGTCTACTAGAAAGAGAGAAAGGGGAAATAAACAGCTTTATTTCTTCCTGCATTACCCGATCTGTCCTGCAGGTGGCAGAGCAGAATCATTCATAGAAAACATGTTAGCGTGCAACAAGAAGCTGTGTAGAAATTCTATGTCTAAAGGAAACGAGATTCTTAGTACATACCGAATAAAAACACATTAAGATGGAAAGAAAGACAAGGCTTTTAAGTGGATCAAAGCAGATAAAGAAGGGCTGCAGGAAGCTGCTGAACTCTGAATTTTAATTGGGGGAAAAAAACGACACTCCACTGGTTTGTTGCATGATTTACTACCAAGCAGTTAAAGAATTTAAAACAAAACTTTCTGACGTTCTGTTAGAAATCCTATAAATAAAAAAGCCCCACCAATTTTTTCCCCCCATTTATAATGAAAGAGTTCTTTTAAGATTTCAACAATGTTTTTCTATGAGATCTTATCATGTTGCATATTTAAAGCATCATCAGATTCAAGCATCAATAGGAGTGTTTGATTTGGAACTCCAGTGAACTATATATAGTTTTATGTACTCGATCTGGCTAGTTAAGGATTAAAAGATGGGCTCGCACTTCTTACAAACAATGGTGTGACTATATGGACAATGAAGATAAACAACAATGTTCATAACGGGCTCTAACAGAATCCACCTTAACAGGGAGTCGGTGTTAATGACAGAAAAGTCCACAGATATTTAGACAATAAAATGTTAAGAAGTGAAATTTCAGCCGTGGATTTCTTCAAAACGTCATTTTCAAGTAAAACGATCTAAACCAGGGGTCTCGAACTCCAGGCCTCAAGGGCCGGTGTCCTGCAGGTTTTAGATCTCACCCTGGGTCAACACACCTGAATCAAATGATTAGTTCATTACCAGGCCTCTGGAGAACTTCAAGACATGTTGAGGAGGTAATTTAGCCATTTAAATCAGCCGTGTTGGATCAAGGACACATCTAAAACCTGCAGGACACCGGCCCTCGAGGCCTGGAGTTCGAGACCCCTGATCTAAACAATGAAATTTTTGTATTATTCAAACGTATCTTGGTGAGTGTTCCACAAGGAATGAAATGCATTCAGTCAGTCAGCCCTCACAGACACAGTACACATTTGCATTTTACTGAAAAGCACTGAATACAAACATGACCATCTGCTTGCTTAAAGGAAAAATGCAAGTGAAACGATAAGGTCACGCAGAAACTCAAGTCAGCGCTCACCTCCCGATCTAGACGTCCTGTGTGGGTTAGCCTCGTCTTCGTTAATCTACAGGACAAAAACAGGCTGAGTTTTAGGAGAAAGAAAGAACTGAACAGAGTCCTTCCCCTAAATAAAAGCTCAGGCTTTTTACCAACTACTCCGCTTCACTGAGCAGATTCAGGCAACGTGTGTCAACAAGCTCGTTTTTCTAAAGCTGCAAAGACCAGTGGACACGGGTTCTCATCTACCTGACACCCATGTGTCCCTTTTCTGTCTTCAAGAGTTTTTTTGTTTTTTTACCCCCCCCCCCCCGATGACGTAAGCTGTTGTGAACAGCTGGTTCTGAGGTCTAAAGTATAGCCTAAATATGCATAAAATTTCACTTCTGCCAGCGTATTACAGTAAGTAGAGGATTTTTGTCTTTATTTGCATGAATTTGAATCCTAGAGTATCGTTCCAAGCCATGCCCACTGGCTAACAGCCTACAAGGGAACCAGTCTGTGAGAACCGACAGCATACATGTAAATGTGAAATGGCTTTGGTAACCTGGGACTAGGGCTGGGCCATATTATACCGTTCACGGTAATACCGGTATAATGTTAGGCAACGATAGGAAAATGAAATATCGCGATAGAATGGGAGTAAAACGCGCATGCGCAGTGCCTTTGTTTTCATACGCACATGGCCGATTGTTGAGTGAAACAGATGAACCAGAATTGGTTTGTAAAAATGGTGCAACTTCCGTGATGTGGAACTGGTTTGGTGTTTGTCCGTCAGATACACAACAAAGCACATTTTTTTGCAGAACATGCAAGCGGCCGTTCTAAGATGCTCTTAAATCTGGGAGTAATCTGGGTCCTAAACTCCGTAATCTTCAGGTCAAACAACACTGCAGCATCACTTAGAGTTAAAAACTGTCTAAATTCTTTCATCTTTAATAAAACGATCAGCATTGCTGCTTTACCAGGTGTAACTATAAAGTTTAACTTCCAGGCATCCATGAAAACAAAAGTTATTACATTTAACGGAGTTAGAAGTTAGCAGGAAGCTAGCGGAAGTTAGCTCGCTAGTTTCGCTAGTTACCTAAGCATGATATTGCATGTTCTGACTGAGAGATTTCTGAAAAAAATCAAACGTACAGCTCTGCTATCACTTCCAACATAAATGAAGACAGGAAACTAAACAGCAGTGACGTTTGTAGGGTTACTGAAGTTTGGCTAGCTGGTATATAATGATGTGCTACGTGATCGCTAGCGACACAGCTATGTTAGCATAACATAAACAGTGAAGCTGGAGGACGAACACTAACACTTTTCCACTTATAAAAGTTAACGTGAAGGTTCTTCATGGTTAGAGACAAATGCAATCGCATGGCAGGATGCTGTAAACGGACCAAACTTCAGTCAGGAGAACAACTGAGATAATCCATCCACAATACGAGGTTAGTCATTAATATACTGCAACAACATGGGAATAGAGCAGCTACCAGAGAATTCAACATTAATGAATCAATGGTACAGAAGTGGAGGAAGCAAGAAGAATGAGTTTAATAAAGTTTGATTTATCTGACTGCTTTGTTTCGCTTAATGTGCCTTATAATCCCGTGCACCTTATGGTCCGAAAAATGCGTACTGCACACTGCAGTTTAATGTTGCAAAGCACCTCTTTTTAACTTCAGTGGATATTATACATGGTTATGCTCAGGATATGTCAGCCCATTTCTACTGGAAATGCCTTTTGGTTAAACTTTCAGCAAGGAATTTGCATTTGCACTGTTACATTTTTATAAAGCTTTAATGTACATAAAAACCAGCTTCTTGTTTAAGTGAAAATAAATGGAAGGTTGTCTTTTTGCGCTAGTAATGTTGTGGAGTTGTATTTTGTCTCGCATCAATTATATCGTCGGTTATATCGTTATCGCAAATTTTCAAATATATATCGTGATAAATATTTTTGGCCATATCGCCCTGCTCTACCTGGGACACCATCACAAACACAGGAACAGCTAAATAGTAGTTGGTGACAACATTGTAACATGCCCATGGAAAGAGGTCACCCACTAATTTGACCAAGGAGTATGAAGCCCCCAGAGAAACCCGTACCTCCTCTATTTCAAAAGAGTCTGCGTTTTCTGTGCGAAGATGTGCCGGCCGTGGCGGAGCCAGGGTGTGAGGAGCTTTCTCTGGGGTGGAGTTTCTTTTCTCCACCTCTTTAACCACCTGAGTGCCTTCCCCTGTTCCCTGGTTGGTTGACTGAAGGTCTGGGTCGGTGGTGTGCTGTTCAGGTCTGATGGGAAGTAGAAGTTAGTCAACTGAGAAGTAACTGGTAGAATATTTTGTTATTCAGTTATTTATATAACCTTAGCTTGACGTCTGAGCAAACTGGGACAGTGGGAGCTTATGTATGAGTACTGCAGCTTTGGATGCATGGATTCAAGCTGGCAGTGAAGTTTCATACTTCATGAAGAGTCTGATATCGGTTATTAATAAATACATGAGAGAGATTAACAGCAGCTTACGTGTTTTGAATTAAAACACTGATGCTATGAGTAGCACCAGGATGCTAATATGACAAAAATTACATCCCAAATTTGAGGTACTTTACAAATATTTTTCTTCTGTGTGATTCAGTGAATAATACATTTTAAGTCATTCAGAGGAATAGTTTTAAATGGAAACTTTCTTGTTAGTCATTCTAGTCACTTCTATTTATAAACCCAATTACAAAAAGGGTTCATACTCTGTATGTAAATAAAAGTAGAATACGTTGACTCACAAATCTCAAACTCATATTTTATTCACTGTAGAAGATAGCTAATGTTTGCACTGAGAAATTGTGGCATTTTAGAAAAAATACTAGCTCTTTTTTTTTTTTTAAATCTGATTCTCAGAAGTAAAAAATAAGCACAGGCTAATTCTGATAATCTGCAGGAGTCTCTGTGGGCAAGGGATAAGGCCACGAGTCAATACTGAATCATGAATACCAGAAATACCAGATGTGAAATGATGCCTGCATCATCATCCAGCGCGATTATGATGGTTAATGATGGTCTTTGGAAGCCTATTCTTGGAGAGTGGTACAGATCTTTACATGCTAGCTAGGAGTACTCTGACTGCAGTTATGTGCGGGGATGCAATCCTCACATCTATTACCTGAGATGATTCAGTGACACCTGGGTTACTCCTTGTACAGGACAATGCCCAGCCTCATGTCTGCAATTCCTGAATGACAGTAACTGATGGCACTGACTAGCCGTCACATTCCTCAGACCTGAATCCAATTGAGAACATCTGAGATGTTATGGTGCATCTGAAACCAGAGACAGACCGTCTAGGAGCTCACTAATGCTCTGATCCAGATCTGGAAAGAGATCCCCAGGACACCATCTAATATCTTATTTGCTACAGGATTAACGGTAGCAAAAAGCAAAACTAGAAATGGTCTGTGGGCACCACTTGCTAAGTATTTCCCTTTTGTCTCATTTGTTGCCTCTCCATCACACCTGCTGTCACTGTTCTTTGTACTAAAGCAGGTGAAATGGATTCACAATGTAATATGATTCCTAACTGGACAGACCGATATTACTGAGGTCTGACAAAGTTTGAGAACCACTGGCTTCAATATCGATCTATATGTGTCATCCACAACTTCAAACTGGTTTATATGCATTAAGTAATGATACCTGTTGTCTGTTAGGGAACCTGTCTCTCCATCCCCACTGGTTTCCTCTGTAACTGTCGCGAGGGGACAGTTGTCTTTCTTGCGCATGTGTTTTGGGCTAACCACCTCTGCCTGGTGGTGAGAGTTGGTACTGGATCCGTCCTGTTCTGCTGACGCTGGTGCGTCAGCAGGAGCTTCATGTCCATTGGTTAGCATTTGCTGGTTAGGCGTTTGGGCTTCCGTCGACTCTGAGTTGGACGAGAACAAGTTGCGTCTGCTAATGCTTCTCGTGAGGATTTTGGCAGCGTTTATTACTGGGTCCCTCTTCTTCAGAGGAGAAGACTGCTCGTCTCCTCCTCCCTTTCGTCCTCCTTTTGCTCCTCCCTCTACTTCTCAGACGCAATTATAAAAAGTTAGAAAAAAGCCAAATCACTAACACTTTGGAGTAACACAAATATTGGTCAAACAACTACTAAAATAACTATTAAACTATTAAAAACTATTAAAAAAAAAACCCAAAAAAAACCAAACAAAAAACCACCTGTCAGGAGTAGGGATGGGTATCGTTTAGGTTTTATCCGATATCGGTGCCAAACTGGTATTTTTGAAACAGTGACGGTGCTTAAACGGTGCTTAAACCGGTGCTTAAAGAATGGAAAACACAAACTTTGTCCAAAAACCTCTCATGTTCAGCTGTTTTTTTGTAAAAAGATAACAATGTTAGCCTTTTCTGCAGCTATAGAGCATATACGGCATCACTCTTGGCTGGAAGCAGTGCTTAAACAATGGAAAAAACATAAACTTTGTCCTAAACCTCTCATGTTTAACTGTTTTCCACTTTTTCTTTGGTCATTTTAGCCTTTTTGGCCAGGGTGAAGGGAGTATCTGCCATCAAACAAGAAGACAGCTGCATGTAACTACGACGGTGTTTGCTAGTTCACCTTACATGCATTAATGTAATAACGTGGTTAGCCTACTCAGCGTAAATTACACACGAACAACATTAAGCTACTCACGCAGAGAAGAACGGCTGCTGCTGCCATCATCATCCTCATCATTTCTGCTACACTGGCAGGGCTAGGGGCCAGGACTCTACTCTTCGTGTTTTTGGGGGATGTTGCTAACTCCGGGTCCGATAACAGGCAACCCACCCGCAGTAGATGTGCTCGGTGTGAGGTCTTGCAGCAAGCTATCAAATACGGCGCATTTCTCGGCTTTTAAAAAAAACGTTATGCGTCGCCAGGTGTTTCATCAGATTTGAGGTGTTACCTCCTTTGACAGTATCACAGTATCAGCTTAAAGCACTTGTTGCAGGCTGCCGAGTTTGCATATTTTGCTGTGAAGTACAGCCATACTTTTGACCGCTTTGCCTTGGTCATTTTTAACCTGTAGCTCTGCTCTAAAAGAACGTACGTACCTGGCCCCGCCTACTATCCTCGGAAACGTAAAATGATTGGCTAGAATCCAAAGTGTATCACAGCTCAGGAAAAAAAAGCACCGAAATAAAGCACCGAAATGTGCGGTGCTTTTCGGTCTGGTTACTACCGTTTATGTCAGAACCGGATACCGGTACCCATCCCTAGTCAGGAGGCAAGGGTGCTGATCATGTCTTATTTAAAAATGTCTGTTCATCGTCTATTATGTAAAGTGATCCTTGTTAAAACATCAAGTTGACCAGATATGAATAAAAACCATATGGACTTTGCTTTCAGTATCAAGTATAGGGCTACCCAACTATTCAGCTAGTGATTTTTATCAGTGTTTTTCTAGTCTGATGACTTCAGTTAAATAAGCCCACTGTAATATATTAAGTACATTTTATTGTAAACATCCTCCACAGCAGTAAAAGTCAGATTAGTGTTTGTGCACGACTCTCTGCGCCGCTCAGCCGGTCCAGACTAAAACAGTCCTTCAATGGACTTTCTGTTGTTGTTGTCGTCATTACCTTGATCCGTAGTGCTGATCCGCTGGACCGGCTGCCCAGAAACTTGACTGTAGAGCTGGAAGAACTCGTTCGCTACTGTTGTCAAGACCTCGATCTGACGGAAACGACCTGAGAAAGAAGGCAGACAAGACGGTCATAACTAGGGATGGGTACCGGTATCGTTCTGACATAAACGGTAGTAACCAGACCGAAAAGCAGCGCACATTTCGGTGCTTTTTTTTCCTGAGCTGTGATACACTTTAGATTCTAGCCAATCTGTCTGTGAAGGTTCTCAGTCATCCAGGTCATCGTAGTCAAAGGAGCTTGCAAAGAAAAGCGTCTGGACTTCTTTAAGTTGCTTGAAGACGTTTCACCTCTCATCCGAGAAGCTTCTTTAGTTCTAAGGTCAAATGGTGGAGAGTCCCAGATATAAACCTAGTGGGAGTGACCCCTCCCCTCTGTCCCTCTGTGGGGGGTCACTCCCACTAGGTTTATATCTGGGACTCTCCACCATTTGACCTTAGAACTGAAGAAGCTTCTCGGATGAGAGGTGAAACGTCTTCAAGCAACTTAAAGAAGTCCAGACGCTTTTCTTTGCAAGCTCCTTTGACATTCTAGCCAATCATTTTACGTTTCCGAGGATAGTAGGCGGGGCCAGGTACGTACGTTCTTTTAGAGCAGAGCTACAGGTTAAAAATGACCAAGGCAAAGCGGTCAAAAGTCTGGCTGTACTTCACAGCAAAATATGCAAACTCGGCAGCCTGCAACAAGTGCTTTAAGCTGATACTGTGATACTGTCAAAGGAGGTAACACCTCGAATCCGATGAAACACCTGGCGACGCATAACGTTTTTTTTAAAAGCCGAGAAATGCGCCGTATTTGATAGCTTGCTGCAAGACCTCACACCGAGCACATCTACTGCGGGTGTGGTGCCTGTTATCGGACCCGGAGTTAGCAACATCCCCCAAAAACACGAAGAGTAGAGTCCTGGCCCCTAGCCCTGCCAGTGTAGCAGAAATGATGAGGATGATGATGGCAGCAGCAGCCGTTCTTCTCTGCGTGAGTAGCTTAATGTTGTTCGTGTGTAATTTACGCTGAGTAGGCTAACCACGTTATTACATTAATGCATGTAAGGTGAACTAGCAAACACCGTCGTAGTTACATGCAGCTGTCTTCTTGTTTGATGGCAGATACTCCCTTCACCCTGGCCAAAAAGGCTAAAGTGACCAAAGAAAAAGTGGAAAACAGTTAAACATGAGAGGTTTTTGGACAAAGTTTGTGTTTTTTCCATTGTTTAAGCACTGCTTCCAGCCAAGAGTGATGCCGTATATGCTCTATAGCTGCAGAAAAGGCTAACATTGTTATCTTTTTACAAAAAAAAAAAAACAGCTGAACATGAGAGGTTCTTGGACAAAGTTTGTGTTTTCCATTCTTTAAGCACCGGTTTAAGCACCGTTTAAGCACCGGCACTGTTTCAAAAATACCGGTTTGGCACCGATATCGGATAAAACCTAAACGATACCCATCCCTACTCCTGACAGGTGGTTTTTTTGTTTTTTTTTTAATAGTTTTTAATAGTTTAATAGTTATTTTAGTAGTTGTTTGACCAATATTTGCGTTACTCCAAAGTGTTAGTGATTTGGCTTTTTTCTAACTTTTTATAATTGCGTCTGAGAAGTAGAGGGAGGAGCAAAAGGAGGACGAAAGGGAGGAGGAGACGAGCAGTCTTCTCCTCTGAAGAAGAGGGACCCAGTAATAAACGCTGGTATCGGATAAAACCTAAACGATACCCATCCCTAGTCATAACACACCGCTCCAGAGAGAGAGAACAGCAGGAAAACAAAGAAAGAAAAGGACATGTGCAAGGCTTCCAGCCTGGACTGCTGGCACAGGACAGACTGTAGCCATGAATTTATGCTGACCCTGTTCAACAGAACAAACCACTTTTTTTTTTAAGGGCGTAAAGCATCAACCAACTACAAAGCAATGACCAATTTGCTTTTTTAAGTGAAAAAGATCTTAAAGTATAGATTTCTGTATCCTGCATAGTGCTGAGTAAAATAAAAAAAAAAAAATCATCTCAGGAGATTCACAGTTTCAGAAAACCAGACACCAGAGCTGTGACACTGCAGGAGACCAGAGACACGAACAGCAACTGCCAGAAACTATGGATTTTTTTTCAGTTTCCCCTGCTTTTGTATTGTTACAAGCTAAATGTGTGCTCTAGGCTCTAAAAATGAAACGGACATGTTTTCATCAGATTCTCAGTAAAGCTCCATAAATGTAATTTCAGCCTGTTACAGATGAAAGTTGACAGTCATGAGTTTGGCCTTTGCTCTAAAATAGAGCTCACTATACAAGTGTTTATTAGATGAGCAGAAATAAAGAAGTGAATGGTGGAGTGATTCCACAGCAGGACTTCATTCTTCAGAGAAATTGCTATTGTTAAAAATCTGGTTTTAAACAAAATGAATGTTTTGAATTGAAGAACTATTCTGAGAAATGAAAAACATCAAAAAGCTGAACACGGACGTCAGCTCCGCCACTCCTCCCTCCTCCTCCCTCCTCTTGGGGTTGTGTAAGTCGAGCTGTCAGTCTTATTTCTAACAGGATGATGACTTGCATACTTTCCTGTCTTCCCTGCTCCCCCTGCCTGTCTCTCACTGTTTAAATACTCATCAGTCTGTTATAAAAACACCGACTTCTGTCTCCTGTCTTTATGTGAACATGTTGTTTCTCGCTTTTATGTAACAACCTGAAACACAGATCTGCTAACTTATATTTCCCTCACCTCTGACTTGCAAAGCCAAAACAACAACAACATTTATTTATACTGCATCAGAGGTAAAAGTAAACACATCATAACTGGATGTGTACATTTGATGGTGCTCTCACATAAAAAGTTAAAAGCAAAAGCCAAGTTGTAGCTTAGAGTTTACTCAGCATCTCTGATGTTTTAGCTTGCTTTAGCTCCTGGGTTCTGTTTCAGTGTGCTTTCACACCTACAGTTTATTTAATCTGGTTTGAATCAGTGCATGTTCTGGACGAGTGGATAACAATGATAATTTTACTCCAAACATCCAGCCAATATTTCAGGCAAAACCATACATAGCAGGCTAGTTGCTACAGTTTCTGTACTCTGTAGTCAACCACAAAGTATACAAGGCTACTGGAAGACGTTTAGCTTGAGTCAGTCAAGGTTAGCATAAACTAACTAAGCAAAAAGACCCTATGCAATGATGCAGATGTGGACGTCGGCCTTTCCTAAAATTTGTTTTTACCCCAAAGTGGCCCAAAAAACCCAAAACCAATTAATGCACCTTTAACCTCCTAAGACCCGAACTCTTTCACGACATGCATTTTTAATTTCTCTTTGATATTTTTTTTAACCTTATTTTTGTTTTTAAGAAAAATAAGAGCCACATATGAGGATTTGTTTAAAATTTTGATAGAACAGTAGCAGTATAATGTCCTCGTAAGTGGATATCAGGCCCATGTAGAGCAAAATTGAGTATTTTAGTCTAAATAACCCAAATTGTGATGTCCACATATGTGGATACAGGGTCCGAGGAGGTTAAAATAAGCTGCAGATCAGGCTGTCACTCACAACTCATGAGTATAGAACATCCTATTACACATACAGCTGTGTGTGATGATAGTAATACTGTGCGAGTGAGTTTCCTGCTCACTGCTGACTCTGCGTTAATGCTCATTCTGAGGATCCTAATACAGGAAGTGAGGATTAAGTGAAAACGGCACACACTCTTTTTCTGTATCCATCCCTGGAGATTTCTTTCTGATGGTGAGAACGGAGCTTACATAACAAACAACAACACACGCATGTATGTCTGGGATCTAGGGAACCAGTGGACGAGTATGAGAATGTTCTGGAAAAGAAGAAAGCCTCCAGGAACCTGAGACGGGCCAGAAACTGTTAAAGGAGCAGTTCATCTTAGACACCCATCTGTAACTTTCATACATTTAGCTTTGAAATAAACATCTACTTAATCTTTTAGCTTTGGAGACCTGGACTGTCTTTTACTGTTACCATGTGCAAGTGTCCAGGTATGTGGAGGTTAAAAAAAAAAAAGGAAACGCTCCTCTGAAGTTTCATCTGTGCCTGTCATTTACAACCCTGGTCCACAAAAGTTGACATGTTGTATACAGTGAGTACATCAGCAAGGCAAAATATCAAATGTTGAGACAATACAATACACTTCCTTTAAATTTAATGCAAGGATGTTTCAAAAAACGTTGAGGGCAGAGGGACGTTTACCATTGTGTTGCATGACCTCCTTTTGCTTGATATGAGGTTTCAACAGTTCAGGGCGTTCTTTGTTGCATTTTTCCACTTCGCAATGCTCCAAATGTTTTCAGTTCATCCGTTGTGACCTTCAGAATGTAGTTTGTATCATCTTACAAAATTAAGCAAGGAAATACTTGAAAAACACCGCCAGATATGTAGCACATATCATAACATTTCCCCCATTTTCACAGGCTTAAAAGTAATTGATACAGTTTGAGGGCCATGTGAGGCCTGTCCCCTTCTTATTTAATGTCAGAATGAAGCAGACATAATATTTGAATTTGATTCAAAGGTTTTCAATCTAATTTCAAATGGGGCCCAAAGAGCTATCAGTGCAAGTGAAGGCAGGTTATCGTTAAGCTGAAAAACCAACCTATCAGAGACAGCAAAAAATTTAGGAGTGGCCAAAACAACAATCGTGAAATAAAGGAACTGATCAGCTCAGCAACACTAAAAAGACCTGAAAGATCTCAGGAGAAAAATAGCTGATGATCCGAGACAAACCTCATAAAATACATCTGCCAAACACGGTGGAGGAAATGTTATAGCATGGACGTGTATGGCTGTGAGTGGAACCAGATCACTAGTATTTATCGCCCATAGAGCAGCTATTCTCTCCTCAAATTCAGATTCAATGCTGGAAAACTTCATTTCCAAAATGAATGAATGAGCTAAAGCATAACATCGCAGAATATTTTCATCCAAATATTTAAAATAATTATGAAATTTGAAATTCTGTTTGTCCAATCACTTCGGAGTCTCTAGAAATGGGGGACCATGTATAAAAACGCTCGCAATTTCCAAACAGTTCAAGCAAAATTTGTGTTAAACCCTTCACTGGTCTAAAATCCGCTAAAAACTATAGACTTTCTATATTCATCCAATAAACTACAGCTCTAAGTGTACCGTCATGGATGCTGACTTTTGAACAAAGGGCTGATAACAGGCTCAATAGTCCATCTTTTCTTTATTTTAAAAACCCACCATCCATGATTTGAAAAAGACTTTCACACACACACACACACACACACACAAGTACAGCTAGCAGTGCCGCATGAGGGAACAGAACCGCATGGCTGGATTATGTCGAAAAAATATCATTAAACTGTTTGCCTATGCAGGATTTCATGGTCTGATAAATAATAAGCTTCAGCCGCTCTCAAATACTCTATAATGATTTCTTCACATTCTAATCTCTAATAATCATGTTGCTGATCCACTGACAGTTAATGCAGCTAATTGTGGGATGTTAATTCAGGTCTTTCCAAGTAATGTATGACTTTTTTCATTTGTTTTGTGGCAACATTTAAATTGAGAATGCACATCACTTTCTAATTCTATCGTTTTTTTTTTGCACCAGTTCAAGGCAAATACAAGCTTTTCTTTCCATTTGTATGTTGTTTTTGTATGTTACTAAAATTGTCAACGTTTCTCATTACATCGGTTTGATCTGCAGAATAATATCAGTCAGTAATAACAGTCAAAAGCTGTGACTTCTTTGTGAACTCTTAACACCTGAGAGCGTAAGCCTGGAAGAGTTGCATGATTTGTAGAGAGTCAACAGGTCTTCTGTTGACTCTCAGTCAGGGTGATGTCATGTTCACTTCTTCGCATTCATCTGAAGCGTTCAACACGTCTGATTGTGACGATTAAACTGAAATCATACTGAACTTGAGAGACTGCTGTCAGTACATTTGTGCTCTCCATTTCCACAATGAAGGCAGTGCAAGTGTCCAGCCAAGGTTCGCTGGGCTCTGATGTGTGTAATAAACAAACATTGATAAGAGAGCCACTGCAGACCTTTGGATAGTGTGTGAGAGCATTGCTAGAGTTTGTAGCAATGGACTCAATATAAAAAGCATTAGAGCAATGTAGACCGTGCTTGTGGCTGAAGAGGCACAGCTGCTCAGTCAAGACAGCTGGAGATTTCAGCGAAACAGGAAGAAGCCACTTGAAGTTGTTTGTCATATGAAATTCAATGGAAGCCAGCGGGGCCGAAATTAAATATGAGAAATAGGACTGCGCCTTTCCAAACAACACAAGTCAAGAGACAAGGTCAAAGGATTTTTATCATTAATAAATACAAAGAGGTTTTCTTTCCTGTGATATTCCCGGGACAAGTTAAGGTGCAATTATTTCTTTGCACACATAAAAGCTCACAACAATCAGCAACAACATTAAAACAAGAGCGAGTTGAATAACAATCAATCACGCCTTTATAACTTTTTTAAATATCCTGCTTGGAAACAGCGGTGTATGGCATTTATGCAGATGCTCCTTTGATTCGGATCAACTAAACAGTGTCGCAGAGCAAGCATACCCTCTTTCGTGGAAATGGTACTCCCCCAGAAAGCTATCACACCAAACCACACCATAACCCTGCTGAGGGTTGACCCGAGGACCACAGCAAAGAGCCAAAGGTGATGACTTTTATCTGCCCACCACAACTTTGGCTTTGACTCGGTTGAGTCAAGGAGCTTCAGTTTGCGTGCCATCAAACATCTTGTGACTCATATAGTTATTACTGGGAGCTAACAAGAAAATGCGGTCGTGACCCTGAGATATGCAGACAGAAATAATATATGTACACGAGCAGCCACACCCACTCTTGGTGTCCATAATGACCTGCATTAGTGTTTTAGAAAATAAACATCCAGGCCTGGGACCTTTGGTAAACTAAATGTCAGGATTTCTATTTGTTGGTGATAGAGATTACTTCATTGGCTACTGTCTGCAGCTCACACTCACAATATTAACCTTTCACACCACAACGCTCTATGTAGAAAAATCCAACAGCTGTTGAGATTAACTTTTGTTAAATTTAGTTAATTCTGCAACACACACACACACACACACACACACACACACACACACACACACACACACACACACACACACACACACACACAAAGAACAACCTTGAATGACAAGAAGAACATTGAGTCCTGCAACAGATGGCATGGCTCTCACAGAGCCCTGATCAACATCACAGAGTCAGACTGAGATCACATGATGAGACACCAGGCGCCGACATGGACTCAATTCAAAGTGTGGCATTATTCTGCAAAATGCCAAAGCCTGCATTGGCATACTGATGAGTCGGGATCAATTTAAACCAGTAATCTAAATTCCAAAGAAGTTAGGGCGCTGTATAAAATGTTTAAAAAGAAAACAAACCCAGAATGCAATGATTTGCAAACCAGATTTTACTCACAGAAGAACATAAAAACATTCAAATATTTAAAATGAGATGCACCATTTTAAGAGGAAAAATTTTGGCTCAGTTTGTATTTTGTGGCAGCAACAAATTAAAAATAAATAAATAAATAAAAGCAGGCCATGTTTACCACTGTGTAACATCTCTTCTTCTTTTAACAGCAGTCTACAAACTACAAACTGAAGAGAACAGCTGCTGGACTTTCAGAGAAAGAGTGTTGTCCCATTTTTGTCTGCTATCTAGCTGCTTAACAGTCCTGGGTCTTCTTTGTCATATTTTTTAATTTAGTGATGTTCCAAATGTTAATGCTAAACTGCCCTGCCTGCAATACAGACCTTTTCACCAAAGAGTTAAGGTCAGTGATCCTAACACTGGTTTTCAGCTTTGTCCCTTACACACAGGGATTTCTCCAATTTCTCCAAATGTGTAGGTGATATCATGCTCTGTAGATGAGTCTCTGCAATTTGACTTTTGGGACAATTATTCTGAAATTGCAGCACAGTTTGTAGATGCAGTTTTTTTTTGCAGACTGGTGAACCTCTGCACAGCTTTGCTTCTGAGAAACTACCTCTCTAAGATGCTCTTACAGTCCCAGTTACTTTTCCAGCCTTTCGTTGCCTTCTCCCAACTTTTGAGACGTATCGCTGCCATCAAATTCAAACTAAGCCAATATTTTTAATTAAATACTGAAATGTGTCAGTTTAAACATCTTATATATTTTCTATGTACTAAAATAGGGGCTTTGGAAATGCAAATCAGTGCATTCTGTTTATATTTACATTTACACAGCATCCAAACAGTTTTGGACCTGGGTTTATATTTGGCTTTTATGCAGTTGAGACAGTTGTTCATTTATCATAGTTGACACCACAAATCCGCATCTTATGTTAGCCGTTGACAAGGGTATGGCTGGTTGTGTGAAGTGATCGTGACAACAACTTACTTGCAGGTAAAAAAAAAACAAAAACAAAACTAAAACTAAAAAGACAAGACCAAAAAAGAAAACAAGGCAGAGCTCGATCGGCCGTATGAAAATATAAATCTGTTGCCTTCAACGAGCACAACAGCAACAAAGAACAGCAAACAAGAAGAAGTGAGACTTTATCATCAATAAACTGGAGCAACTAAAAAGTAGAAAAGTGACCAAAGACTCAGTTAAAGTATTCTAGAGCTGAACTAATTTCACCTCTGAAGTGATTCATCTTCAGACACACACACACACACACACACACACACACACACACACACACACACACACACACACACAGCTGACTGTCTTCTTCTTGACAGTTTAACAGTGTAAGTGCAGTAAAAAAAAAAAAAAGAAATGCTTTGCCAGATCCTGTGTGTGTGCGTGTGTCTGTTCGGTAGTGAGCCAGTACCTTCATGCAAAAACGCATTTGAAAACAAAAAGAGGCCAGGATGTTAGCGGAGCAGGTCTGTGTGCACGTGTGCGTGCGTGCGAGTGTGTGTGAGTTTGGGACAAACAGACCTTTGTCTTTGCTGGCAGTGTTGTCCAGGCAGTTGGCAGAACAGCTAAAAAAGCTGAAGGACCCCACAAAACACCACAATAATACTGGGAACAGGACACACACAGTCACCGAGCTTCACTTCCTCTGCCTACAGTTTCAGGACGTGAACCTCTGAGCTTCTCATCACTATCATGGTTAACCCTCCACCTGCAGCACTGAGGCTGTAGAAAGTAAACCCAAACACCAGAAGAGATGCAGCAGCGTTAAAAGCATGGAGGTACATACTTGTCAGGGCGTAGTTGGGGTTCTCCACCTCCATCCGCTGCAGCTGAGCTGCCAGGTAGACCTGTATATGTAACACAGGAAATAATGCCATTACAAACATTATCTGTGACTGATGGTAATACGGCAGCAGGTTTTCCCCTGCTGATAATGTTTACTTAATATAGAGGTAACTAAGAGTCACTGTGGGAATTTTTTTCCCTTTATGTTTGCATTCTGTCTGATCAATAGAGAAAGGCAGAGCTTCACTGTAACAACAGTATGAGTCACTGCACCTCGAGCTGTGGGCGCAGGTCTGTACCAATACACCTGGAAAAGTAACTAGAGGAGCTGGTTCACCAGCCCTCTCCCCGAGCACCACCAGGGCTGATCAAGACAGGCCATAACTCTGCTTAGCTATGGCTGTGCTTTGGTTGTAAAGTCTATGGCTGTGATACATTATCTTGTAATTTGGGGAAGACAAATTGCTTTGATTTGTTGCAAGTGTGCGGTAAATGTAATTTAAGCTACTCCTTAGTAAGCATCTCCGTCACTGTATCGAAGCAACACAAGTGAAATAGAGTAGAGCTTAGTTACGTGCATAACTTAAACCTCAAACGCAGCTGAAGTTTTAGCAGTAAGCAAGTCTGTAGCCACTACTTTGCCGCTCTCATTGACCACATACTGCCTTAGATTATGCTTGAAAAGAAGGACCGAGCATTGTGAGGTCTCACATTTGCCAACACACAACTTTGTGGACCACAGGAAATCCAATAATGATTCCTTGGGAATGTAAGACTTTCAGCGAGGGAATGCCAACGGGTTTTAAAAAAATTATTTTACACTCAACATCTATACAAGCCACAATTCTGCACAGTGTGAAGATCCTTGGTTCCTTGGTTCAGCGTTCCTCATTAGCACGCACATGGTAACACTGTAGATCAAGTTTTGCACACTAGTATCATGGCTGAACATCTTGTTCTGGTTTTTAGAAACCCCAATAAGAAAAAGCTTACTGCTATTTGGAGAGCTCCAATAAAAACTGGCCTACTGCTAAAAGCCAGAAATAGTATTATGCTCATGCCTACAGAGGTATTAATGATAAAATAAAAAGATAAAACATACCAAAGATATAAAAAAATATGAATAGGAATCTTTTTTTAAAAAAAAGCCAACGATAACAGTTTGACAGGGATTAAATTGTATTTTTGCACCAAGAAGGTGATTCAAGGAGATATTAGACAAAAACTTGGAATATCTCAAAATGGTCATCTTAAAAAAAAAGAGATAACGGGGCAAGAAGAAGTGGCAGAGCTAAAAACTATGTACAGCAGATGAACTGTAGCTGAAAGTCACGTCTTTAAGAAATAAAAAAACTCCAGCAGAGAGAGCGATGCATGATGATTTCCAATTTCAATAAAACACTGCACCGATTTCCCATTTTCCTGGCAAAATGTAAAGAAACGAAGGGTGGCTCAAAACATTTGCACAATACTATGTGTCAAAAAACTTTACGTCCCTGAATATGGCTAGTGTATGACTTAAAAAAAAAAAAAAAAAAAAAACCCTGAAAAATGTGAATGCTTAACGTTTTCTAATAAACCGCAAAAATATAAAGTAATCATGCAAATAAAGAAGATTTCATTGTTTTTGGAAGTATCTGGTCACGAGAGTATTAAAAAAACATTTAAATTTGGAGCAAAATAAATTTAATTCACGTTAAAGTTATTAAAAATCGTCCTGCATGAGTGAGTGTCAGAAGAATTTGCACCAGACCATCAAGTAGACTGTGAAACATTTCACTGAGTAAGTTGAAAGTTGGATCTGCTTGTGCCATTAAATGCAAAGTCAAGGATCACTGAAGTGACTTGGACGTATCCTCTGTGCTCCTGGTTCTGTGAAAGTGTTTGCAATGTACGGCCAGCGACCTTCTGATCATTCACAAGTGTGCATTATAAAAGTGCTAAACAAACTACAACGATGAACTTAAAAAAAAATCAAAACAAAAACAAATCCATTTCTTTTGCTCTGTCTGTACCTTGATGTCGATGCCTCGCGCCGAGGAGCTGCTGTTGAAGAACCTGGAGGGAATCTTTGAGGACAGGTCGGGTTCTTCTCGACCAAAGCCAAGGTTTAACAGGATTTCCTCAGGATCCTCCTCGTATAGGTCCAGCAGTTCTGACACACTGCGGAGAGACACACGTTAGAGAGAAAGTTCAGAATTAGTCTGAACTTTCTCTCTAACTGCAGAGTGACGACTGCAAATCTGAACCGCTATGAAAACACACAGCCAGCAAGCAGAGTCCTGCTCTTCAACCATTTTACTGAGACCTGAATCCTGACTAGCAGCAGAAGACTAATCCATCCCACATTTTCACCTCAGGTTTTGCCAACACAACAAGTTGCTATTTGCGTAGAGCAGACAGTGTAAAGTAGTTATGCAAAATAGTGTATTTTATATTGTATTTGGGTGATTCTAACACAGTGATACCTGCATTTAGATGAGGCTGCTGTGGTTTCTTTTTCTACCCGCTGATAACTCAGCGAGATAATCGTCTGCACTGTAAGGTGATGATGCTACTCATCTTCATAATACAGTTTCTATTTTTATGTACTTGTGAAATCGTGAGAAGCCACTATACATCATTTACCACATTTAACACCAGCTAATAACGTCAGCCGCCAGACACGCCTGCTGCTCCGACCTCATCGCCTTATCCTGTCCACTCACCACAACCACAATCATCCTGATAATTTACCCACCACATGTGTTTATAGGTAAAGGATGTGGACAGTAGATATTTCTGATAGAGCAGTGACACTGCAAGCCATTATTACTCCAACCAAAAACAATTAACCTACATTTATTTCAACACTAGAGGTTCCTGATTCTTTACTTTGGCTCACAACTTTTAAAAAGAATTAAATTTAAGTGTCTGCTCATGGCTAGTGCCCAATCAGAATTACCCTGATGGGTCTGGGAGGAGGAGTTGGCCGTCCGATTGGGGTCTGGAATGTGGGGCCTCCCTGCTGCTGCCGAGCCGGGGCAGTCTGCTTCTCCCCACCCCAGGGAAAAGGGTAACACCACCTGGGTCTGGGTGCAGTTCCCCCTCCAGGGGCAAGGGTACCTAGACCCAGGGCTTAGAGTACGCTTGGGGAGTGTGATTGTGTGTACAGCGTCTCTTTATGTCTGTCTCCACGTTGGTTGCGTGTTGAGTAATTGCATATGAGAGCATGAGGGTGGGAATGGATGTTTGTATCTGTGTGTGCCTGTATGTCTGTGTCTATATGTCAGGTTGGGTATCAGACGCCACCTCTCTGGGGACATCTCAGGCCCTCCAAGGTTTGGAGGTCTATCTCCCCCCACCACCACTTCCCCTGCCAGTGGCGGACTCCCTCAGACATCGGTGCGTTGGTGGTTCTTTGTGTCTGGGGATGGGCGTCCAGGTACACACCGGCTCACTCCTTGGCGGCCACTTATCGGGGCCTGGAGCCTGGGGCTCGCTCGGGCCACTTTGGGGGTGGGGTGCCCTCGGCCTGGGGCTCGGTCACTCAGGCACGGCTGGCTGCCGGCGGAGCTCACGGGCGCGTCACTGCAACTCCCCCTGGCTTCTGCTCCACGGCTGCTGAGTGAGCCCTCATCTGGGACTCTCCTCAGCTCTTTCCGGGACAGTGGCGCAGCTGCCCCTCTGTTGGTCTTCCTTGGTCTCTTGTGTTCTGGGGGCCTCTGGATGTCTGGAGTTTCGATCTAGGGAATCTCCTAACTACTGCTCGACATCCAAGGAATTTAAAATAAGATGGTTTTTGGACAAAAACTCTTGCACTCCTCTTGAATAGATAACACTTCCTCTTAGAAATACACCCTGACTTTGACCTTTATGGACAGTAATTTTGTTTGGCTACAAATGAAAAACCTGAAGTACCAGACTGTTTCTTAAAGTTCACCATCGGGACACTTCTTCTGAGAAACTAGTTTGAGAAATGCTGTCACTTCATTACTTGGCAGACGATTGGATGAACCATCCGTTTATCACCATCTACCATGGGCAAACTTCAACTAATCAGGTCATCAATTCACAGGATGCCGAGCGTGCAAAAGAGGACATGCTACCATATAGTTACAGCATGCAGCTGCCTATGTACTTAGAATATTACAAGATTTATTTACATTTAATTTATTTATTACTGCACTTAGGTGGTAATAAATAAATAAATTCATTGGCATGTGATTGGATGAAGCATCTGGCTAAAATAAATGCATAACTGCAGTCGCACTGGCTAGGTGCTTATTGGTCAGACTTACGTTTAACTAACAGCACAACTTAAAACCTTGCAATGCAGATACTCTACTGATTAAAATCTTCAACTCCCTTGCAAGGTAAACTAAAGAGTTCTCTGGTTTGAGATTTAATATCAGCATCTCTGAGAGTTACTTTCTGCAGATCCCTGCACAAATCTGAGTGAGAAGTGAGCAAATGAACTGACCTGGACACGGTGCTGCTTTTCCCAGATCCTGTGGAGTTCATACTCTTTCCTTTCTCTTTATATTGGCTCCTTTTCTGATCCGCCGCAAGATCAAAACTGCATATGAAGCATTAACATACAGAGAGGCATTAAATCACGCACGTGCATGTGAGAGAAGGGAGAATCTAAAGCTGTTTTTAAACATGAACTCTGGAAAACATCAGGAGAATCAAATCAAATCAAATCAAATGATTCACCACATCTGCTGCTTTACATGTTTCACATGTGTTCTCAACACTTGAAATAAACTGGTTTATGCAAGCTGCATGAGTCAAGCATGCAGGAGGCAGGGCACAGGACCACTGCTGCTTACTGTGAATTCATAGTAAGCATTCAATTACTTACTCTTTTCCTCACATGGGTGAAATTATGCATTTCATGACTCTGACAGAGCTGGATGAGACATCAAATGGCCTTTCTCGTGCCAACTCTTTAGTACAGAGTCCATCTACGTCAGGTAATGTCTAGAAAAGCTTCAGGCTTAATGCACCAACCAGCTGCCACTTTATTTACTGAATGTAGAGAGTAAAACAAATGAACTCACCAGGCTTTGGTTTGAGGATAGTTGGCTGCAAAAGAAGAACATGAAAATATTAAGTATACATCCAAATACAGAATGCTGAGCAGCATTACTGTGTCACTGCTCTGTGCCTTTAATCAATAATCTATCAGAAACTTTCCCCCTGACCAAATCAACATAACGAAAAACACAGAACAGGACAAAAAGGAAACCATAAAGTCCCAATAAATCAGCTATATAAACAAGTTTTGACTTGACCACAATCCCAGGGGACTAGAGGTTGGACAAAACTAGCCTTAAAAATGAAGAGAAAAAAAAAGAAAAAGAAAAAAGGAGTCAGGATGTGAAAGTCATAAATAAAATGAAAACACTGCATTAAAAATGGCAACAACCAAACAACAGCACATTAAAACGCACCATCAGAACATTTAAGAAACAAAACAAAACAAAAAAAGCATGACATGAGTGCACTTAAACCAAACAGCAAACCAGGGGAATATATGTGGATCTTTCAAAAGGATGAAGTATTGTCAACAACAGGGCGGTACTTAATGTGGGTGGCTGATTTTTTTTTTTTCCTGGAGTCTGGCAGCAGCAAGTGGGAAATATTTTGGTTTTAAAGGCGAGAGTAGGCGACTACGAGGAGTTAACGGGAGGATGATGCAAGTCACCTTGAGGCGGATTATGGCATTAGAAGCCTCTTTAGAGCTGCTCTGCAAAGAACAAACAGCTGCACTGGTTACCAAAGAAATACATGACTGATGTAATATGATCTGGAATTTTACTAAGCCAATACAGGAGTGATGTCTTGTCTTTTCTTTGTAGCAGCTGCATCTTGGACAAATACTAGTCAAGAAGGGGTGTAATGAGACAACTAAGTACAGGGAGCTGTCGAGTAGTCTAGTCAAGAGGTGATAAAACAAATACTGGATGAGTCATTGTGAGATAAAACTGGTTTTAATTAAGCTAAAATTCCTAAGCTGATAAAAGCTATCATTCACAGAGACCGCTAATTTGAAGAAGACATTAAAGAAAAAGATTTTTGTGTTCGTCGTGAGTAGAAGAGGAACCTTTTAAAAGGTTAGTAACTAAGCTGATTTCACTTTTGCCCGAGTTTAGCTGAAATATGTCTTTGAATATGACAACATTTGGACGGTCAAAGAGGTTCTTCAGTGAACAAACTGTTTCCACAGACTTCAGGGGAAGTAAAATTACACTTGGGGGTTGCCATATAAATTGGGGGCATCACGTAAAAAATGGTTTCCTATTGTAACAGAAGATTCCCTCTCTCTGTCCCTCAGACAGAAAGACGACAACTTTAAATTTTAGGCTCTGCAAGAAGACTTTACTCTTTAATGTGACACACAAACCTGAATAGAAAGAAAGCAGGCACTGTACATCCTGACTACAGCAACCACTACAGACAAAAATAAAAAAAACTTTTAGATAGGAGAACAAGTTTTTCTAAGACCTTTTCCAATAGGCCGTTACAACAACGTACAACAGTTATTAAGAAGGTTCAAGATGACATTTTTTTAATGAGATGCACAGCTGAATGCTTGAAACTAAATAATCAAGCAACTATTAATTATAGATTAAAAAGGATAGGAACAGTGAGTGGAACTTCAGTACAGGATACTAGTTCAGTTGGTTGAACTTGCTCGCCATTAGCCTCTCCTTTACAATTCTGTCAACCATTTGCTATAAATCTCCCAGAAAATGTAAAGGCTAAGGTCTTCCTCAAGGTCTTTTTAAAATCACCGAGAAGGACAAAAAATAAAAATCTGTGACCATGTCTTAAGAAACTAACACTAGCCTTAATCTATACCTAGCTACAGCAGAGAATATCTGCCAAGTTTTTATTTCGTAACACTTCAAAATAAAAAACTGCTTTTGCCCAACTTGGTCGGAATCAAACCAGCTGTCCTAAAAACGTTGAAGTTTAATTAATGTGCCGTTTACCACGGTTTGCTTGTACTGAGCGCTGATGTAGGTAAACTTTCATTTTGTCAAGCAACTTTAAAAAAAAACGTCATCACTTGCTGCAGGTCTGACTGCTTTTTTTTTTCCATTTAACAAGAACTTGCTGAGACATGTCGCCGTCTGTGTGAGAGCGTCTTTCTATTCCAGCTCATTTCAGATGAACTTCTTGGAATCAACAATGTTTTTCTTCTCTAACAGACCGCTGGATTAAAGCAGCCAAACGTGACAACAGTGACATCCACACGCTAATTCACCGATTCAGTTCCACACCATTCACCCCGAACTATTTAATTCACTAATTCACTTCTATCCCATTCACCCCTTAGCACTTTAATCCCTTCCTATCCTGTCCTCCTAATGTTAAACAGCATAAGAGCCAATTAGGATCTGTCCATACCTGACATCTGGAAAATCCTCCACAGAGGACATCAGCTACTCCTGTCAAATATCACTCTCAACATAATTAAGGCACATACTGTCAGGATATAACATGAAGCAGACAGAGACACTCAGACTAAAGAATCCTAATGTCACCTCTGTATAAACACAGACAGCTTATACAAAATCAAATGGTGAACACAGGCAGGCTGAGTCCTTGATGCTCAGGAAATGTTTAGTGACGCTAAACTAAATATCCTTAGACATGAAATATTTGATGCAGGTATTTTTAGTCAAATATGCATTTCCCATTTCCCAAATGTTTTATGAATTTGGTAATTTAATCAACCAAATCCTTCAAACTCATGCTAGCGTAACATTTTGAAAGTTTCACATTTGTGAAAGTGAATAGCTGCACAAACAACTGAGATTTTACTTTTAAAGACATGAGCCAATCGGTGGGAGGAGCTTATCAGGTTGGAATGTGTCACAAAAATTATCTTCAAAGAGTTCAGACTCGACCAATCCAAAGTCAGAAAGGCTGTGTGCAAACAAAAGAAAGTGTCATTAGCCTCCACAGGAGTGGTTGACTGATAAAACTCTCTTCCTGTGCAACACAGGGCAACTTCTGAGGGTTTTCAGAGTCCAGCATCAGGAGCGTAATGAAAAAATGCCAGGCATGGCTGGCCTGAGAAAACTAGGCTGCTGCTCTACAAAAACATTGCTGCTTGATGCCTTTGACTAAAGATCACATTAGAAAGCCAGAAGGCTGCAAAAACAATGCTTTGATGAGTGAGAAGAATGAATAGACTGTTTTGGTTTAACTGAGAAGCATTATGGAGAATGTAAAGGATACATGAACTGTTATTTATATAGTGCTTTTTTTACTGTGACTGAGCATGCATATTTTCACCCATTAACACACTCATACCAGCACCTTTTATCGATCACACTTGGGAGCGCTGCACAAAGCAGGGATCAAGCCATGGAGGTGGTAGCATCTGGGCCAGAACAGTTTGTGATCTTTGAACAACAAATTCTGACTTACTCCAGTAATTGCTAAAGAAACTTTTCGAGCTTGGTCCATGACTAGAATCTCAAGACAGGATGGGTCAAGCAGCTTAATAACAATGTAAAAACAAAAGTCATCAAGGGTCCAAAAAGAATAAATATCACATTTCAAAATGACCAGGTCCTAATCCTAAGCTGACAGAAGGGTTGTCGAATAGCCTGAAGTTCAACCCCCACCCTTGATACGCTATATTAGGTCATTTTCCTCAATAAATAAAACAACCAGATTTCACTGAGTGGTACAAATTGTCCTATTTGGACATCAGTGCTCAGAAAACTAAATTGATGGTTGTGGATTTTACAGAGAATTTTACGATTACCTGCCTTCAATGGAAAAAAGATGAGGCTACTGAGTTTGTGCAGCACTATAAGTGATAACAAGCTGACCTTTGAGTTTCAGGTGGAAGCCATGTGTAGAAAAGCTTACCAGCACAAGTGTACTTTTATCACAAGCTTTGAGGTTTCCATGTCAGCAGCACGTTTATGAGAAGGTTTTATTGAATCTGTACTTACATACTCATTTATTAGCTAGCACGGGCCACTGAACCTCAACAGCAAAAGCAGGCTGCAAAGTACTGTCTAATATGGAGAGACAGTCTAATATGTAGGAAAGTAGGACATGCGCGCCTTTATGACCTTCCTCATCTGTACAAAGTTAGGACTCTGAAGAAGACCCAGTCAGTTCTGGTTGATCCTAGCCACCACTTGTCTAAGATGTTCAAGTAGCTTCCATCTGGCCGGATACAGTATATCAACATGCAGGAGAGACTATGCAAACTCGGTTGTTGTCTTTTTTGTATATTTGTTGTGCGCTTTCTGCTGATACAAGGTAAAAACTTGTAGAATTAACCAATTAACACCTATTCAGCGCCAGATTCCCCCAACTGATCTCCAACACACACACACCATACATGACATTTCAACAGAAAGTCATTACAGGCTATTGTTCAGTTGGTAACATATACACTCTGCCGTCCTTACAAGATCACAAATATGATGAACACGCACACTCAGTCATGCGTGCAGCGTGTTCCCACACCTCTGCCACTGTTGACTTTTCCTTCAAGAAGAAACAAGACTGGAATGAAGATGATGAGGTATCACAAGATACTCTGTTGATTTAAGCACCGTTTTGTCAGACCTTCATCCTTCATTTAAAACACATGATCAAAAGACACGTGGGTCAAAATAAATAGTTTTATCTATATTCATTATTATTAAATAAAAAAGAAATGTCAAAAAGTCAACTGCCTTTCTCTTCTATGGGACTCCTTAGGAAGCTCTATGGGATATGCAGTCCTGTGAAAATCAAAGTATTCCCAGGACTATACAGTCCTGTAAAAACACCAAATTACACTCAATGATTAAATAAATTGCTGTGGAAATTTTTTTGGCCGACTCTTCTTCACTGAATTGCTTCGATTAATTGATGTTTGTTGGCATTTCATTTGATTTTGACTGGGCCACTGCAAGACTAGATTTCCTGCTGTGCTTTAGCTTTTCACGCTTTAGCCGTCTCACATTTGACTCTTTAATCCTTTGGTATACAAAGGAGTACAGTTGACTCAATGACTGCAACATGCCCAGATTCTTTGGTTGAAAGTCCAAATCATCACATTTCCACCACCATGCTTGACAGTTAGTATGATATGTTGTGTTTGGTTTACATTTAACATTATAGCCATACATTTCCACTTTGGTCTCATCTGTCCAAAGGACATTGTTCCAGAAGTCTTGTAGTTTGTTAAGATGCAGCTTTCCAAACCTAAACTGTGCTGCTGTGTTCTTTTTAAAGAGAAGAGGCCAAGCCAACTTGTTCCTTCTTAGAAATTTCACAGTCATGATGTCAATTAAGATTTAACATGCCAATAGGTTGCAACACTCTGCTAACACAACCTCTGAATAACTTCTGCTTTTACAGAGGTGCTCACATTTGCTGATGATCAACTAATCGAATGTATCTGAGTAGCAGCACCTGGCTCCTACTTACCTCTTATTTCCTATAGAAGCATAATGGTGCACTTAGTTTTTTCAGAAAGTTTTTTTTTTCAGTTCTCTACAATGCGCTTTGTAATAGTTTGCTGATCGTTATAGGTCATTGTTTATCCTTCTAAAAGTTGGTTTTGGACTACTGAAGTTTGTATCCAAATTTCTCTCATGACCAAGCACAAAATAACTCATACTATGTTGATGACACTACACTTTACCTCCATTTAGTTTCCTTACACAGACTTTCCACTGACAGATCCGTAATGGGAAAAAAACCAAACCTCCCACACACACTAGATAAAACTCTCAATGGACATAGACCGTGTCTATGTATTTGTGGCTTGTACACTACACAATGCAACACATTACATGATGACTGCATGACCCAAAAATTGATTCCATTGAACTAACTGAAAGTGTTGGGATAACTAGAGGGTGTTCAAAATATCAACTATTCACTTCTCAGCTCAGTAGTGATTTAGGAGCGAGATGCAACAAATCTGTTCCTGACTACAACTCATCCAAATCTAAATAACCTGGTGTCCGCTGCCTCTGTGTATGGAGTCACAGAAAACTGAGAACTAAATCCAGTTCATAAAGCCTCTAAAGACAACTATGTCATTCAGCAAAGTACTACAATTCAGAAGCTTTGTTTTTAGGCTTTGGTATCATAGATTTGAGGTGCTTTTGCCTGTCCAAATAATAGTAAACCAGATCAGACCAGAGCAACCCTTAGTGGTAATATGAGTAATTCAACTCAGGATTACGCAATTTCCTAATCAGCAGTAATCCAAGCCAGGGAATCTGGAAGCATATATCGATTTTTCCTGAAGTGACCAATGATAACTTCACATAACATTTTATAAAAGCTTTTGTAATGTTTTTTTTTTCCACAGAAGTCAAAAATGAACCACAGATGTGGTTAGAACAGAATCCAGTTTCCATCAGGTCAGAGTCAAGAACTACAGGGAGATAACAGGAAAAAAAACAACAAAAACAAAAACACAACAACTTTATTTAAACACTCCAGGAAACCAGAAGGATTTTTTCCTGGACCCTTGGCAGGCTAGCCAATGTAGGACTTCATATTATTGAACAGTAACTATGACCATTAGGATTCTGTTTGCATTAGAATTATACAAAATAAATATATTCCTGGCAACAGAAGTTTGACATCAGTCTTGATTAGTTTTCTTAACTTATGGACCATTAAGGTTTTGCGTTGGGGGCAGCTCTGCTATTATCAGCTTTCAAACTCGGGCGGAGAACACGTTACCAAAATGTCAGTGTTTCTATTTTTAATATGCCATTTAAATCAGGATTCAATTACACAATTAGCAGAAAATGGAGGGAAACCGTTAACAATGAGAAGAAATTGTAAATCTTGCGAACTGACCTTCAGCCCCCAGTGAAAGGTCATCTTCAAAGCTGCAGCCGTTCTTCAGAGGCCCTGTTCTCTCACACACACACACACACACACACACACACACACACACACACACACACACACACACACACACACACACACACACACACACACACACACACACACGGCGTGAAATGCCGTCAGTGACAACAGTGCTAAACGAAAACAAATTCAGATTTGATAGTTGTAATGACGCGGCAAATATATTCTGATGCAATAAAGTCTAGAGAGTAGAGGAGCTGTCGCCATCACAAGTTTGACGTTCTCACTGTGCTGCACATAAACAACAAAAATATGGATTACCTCTGCTTGGAGAAGCACTCTGGTCATCTAGAGAGGCTCCAAGGGGAGTTCTGGAAAACAGAGAGATGATGAGTGAAATAAACTGAACACGCACACAAAATCCAACATCAGCCACCAGTTAGGTGTGCTGCGATTAACATGCACTAAAAAGGAAATAAGAAAGTAGCATGATGTATCCACATGCTCTCTCTCTATTGGTAGTCTGTGTGCAGATTTGTACTGTGTGGCTGAAGCCACCTACCCTTAGACTACATCGTAGTAAATTCAAGACAAATCCAAGGTTAAATACCCATCTCACAAATATCCTAGATAACTGATAATAATGCTGTATGCCTTTGTATAGCAAGATATTTCCTAACTTGACCGAGCGAACTGGCTGCTTGTCTGAGGCTGAGTGCCAACTTTAAGATCTCTCAAGTCAGTAGTAGTCAGTAGTCTGGGTAACCCAGACTAACTGGCAGTCAAATAAAGGCCAATATTTCCAGTCTAAGTCAGGTCAAGATACTTATTCTGGTCAATCACATCCTATACCAATTATTCTAGGGTAAATTCTGGTTTTAGAAGCTTTCGCGGTTGTACTGACAAGACTAGTTGCTCCAGGCTAACTGGCTGACAGATTAGGCTAGTTGACAGTAGTACTGAGGTAGCGGGTCTGAGCTGCTGTCTGCAGCAGGATGCTGGAGAGACTGCTGTTACACAACCTGCAGCTTTTATCAATGGCACAAGTTCATGGCACCAAATAAAACACACACACACACACACACACACACACACACACACACACACACGGACAATTGTGTAATAGTGCGCAGTCGCAGTGTTTACTATTCCTCCCACTTGCCAAAATCAGCCATGTTGGCCCCAAGTCCCTACCCTGCGACTGTAGCTATAGTAACCTGCTTGCCATGGTGCCGTGTCATGCTGTAGACGTTTCTGAGTGACAGCGGTTAAAACTGTGCTTGTGTGATAACAATGTTGACTCAGCAGGAGGAACCCCTCCTCTGTTTGCTCTTTCTTTTTCTGCTTTTCTTTCCGTCTTCTGTCAGCTTCTTCCTGCATCTTTCTCTCCTTACTCCACTTCAGCCGCTCTGTGCACCCTATCTCTGGGCGTGGGTCTGCTGTCTTTGTCTGTGTTTGTTCCCTGTGGTTCTGTGTGTTCTATGTCTAGGCGTTGGCTGCGCTTCGGCGCTACGTCAGCAGCTGATAAAAACACCTTTAAACACACACCTCTAGACATCAGAAAACCATATCAATAACCCACCAAGCGACAAAACCAGTTAGCAAGCGTTTAACTCATGAGTCAGGCTCTAAAAGACCATAGCTCCAGCTGTTCATATTTACATTAATGACTATGTTAATCTTTCTGTACCCTCACACTGATTGTCTTATCCTTTTGATTGTAGTTAATTATTTCAGCAAAGCTTTTATCTCAAGCATCTTAGATGCACTTTATTAAAGTGCTCAAATGCCCATTTCCCAATCTTTGATTCTAAAATAATATTAAGACATATTTGTGTTCTTTAATATAGTGACAAAAACTAGGGTGATTCCCATTCCCATTTAAATAATCCCATAATCAAACAACCCTCAGCACTCATTAACTTAATTTTACTGTAATGCATGGCCTAATTAAATTCAGTAATTATCAGTCATATTTTGACTTGCATTCAAATTCATAATTCATGTATTTTTACTGTAAGTACAGGCATGAAAAAGCTTTGTGAACTATCCAGAACTTGCAAAAGTTAACAGCATGTCATGTCCGAGCCTTCAGCGTCCCATATGTGGGTCTTTTTACCTGGCTAAATCACCATGGGAACTTGGTGAGCACACAATCTGTTTGGGGATTGTTTTAGTTACAATATCCTTTAAGTGCAATACAAATGCTGTGCGGAAGGAAAACATTTTATATGTGGTCAAATGTAGCCCAGCTGTATATTTAGAGCAGCACAAACTGCATCGTCACTGGAATTTTCTTGCATTCAGATTGTTATGTTTGGTGCTAATCAGCTGCCAGGTATCTTATACAGATTGTGATAAGAACATACAGAAAAATATCTATTCAGTCAGTAAATTAATCTCACTTTCATTGGGCAACAAACCAAAAGTGATTTCCACGTTTCTGTTACTGTTTAAACATCCTTTAATTCTGAATAACCTTTAATGTGCCTGCAGTTTAAAGTTTCAGCGCTCAGATACGCAGAATCAATCCCCCTTTCAAGTAAGTGTGCAAACACACTTAAGCAGATAGCCTGGGTTAACAAAGAAAGTTGATAACCACCATCTTACTCGTAATCGCCAACTGAGGTTTTAGGTTTTGTCAAGCCAGCTAACGCAAAGAAAGCCCAGCTAATGTTGAACTTTCTTCATAGCATGCCCCTCAAAACTAGATTAGCACAGATGCACAGTTACTTTTAACCAGTCGAAGTGTCTGTACAGGTGAAGTTGTTTGTAGGAAAAATTAACAATGATAACGGCAATAAAACACAATCCAGTTTATATATAATGGAAACGTTTCCAATAATTTTTCCTGCAATGCCCCACTTCAGAAGCAGAAGAAAAAGCTCATAATGCCATAATTTTAATAAATCATTAACAATAAAAAAAAAATAAAAATACAAGTGCAATTTTAGTCAAACAAAGCTTGGAAAACAATATCCACAAACTCTTGTTTATTTTCCCTAAAAATAAGAAAGAAAATGCTGTTTTTCTAAGCCTTTCAGCTTCAGGAAGTTACAGCACACAGTTCGGTTAGCTGACCACAGCATGAGCCAAAATGACCAAAAACTGCAAAGCACTCTGTTCTCCAATGTTTGCCTTTTCTCTTGTTTTGTATATATTCCTTTTGATTGCATCCATTTCTTTTATTTGTTATTTATTCCTGCTCTCTTGCCATTTATATTTTATTCCTGCACAGTTGAAGGAATTAAATTTCTTTGTAAATGTGCAATGACAATAAGGGGCTTTTCTATTCTATTCTATTCTATAGTGTATGTCCAAGGGACTCAAAGTGTTTTTCTAAAAAGAACTCACTACAACAAAAACAGAGAAGAGCACATTTTGGTCATTATGAAGAAAAATGTGAATAACATAATAAAAGGACCTGTGGGATATGATACAAAGCAAACCTATTTTTTTTAAACTTCTTGCTTAAAAACATTCATTTTAAACTGGCATCATTAAATTATTGGACTGAATCATCTAGCATGTGTGCACTGCTTTAGCACGTGAGACATTTACTGAAAACAGGATATTTAATCAGGTGGTGAATGAATACTGTACCTGCAGTCATTCAGCCAGCTGGCGATCTTGTTGTTAGGAACTTGTCCTAGTAGAAAGAAACGAGTATGTTAAAGCAATAAAACAGCGCGTGCTGTACTGTGCAGTGATTACAACATGCTATAAAACTATTATAGTGGTGCCAGACATCAGGATATGTCAACATTACAGTAATTTGGTCTGCAGTTTGTGTTTCCACTGTTTTAGATGTAAGTGGTCCACGTCCAACTTTTCTTCACAATGCTCTGACCACAAATAATGATTCATTTTATGGTTTCCCTAACTTTACATTTTACATGTATAATGATTAAATGTCACATTATTTTAAATGTGGGCAAAAGTGCATAAAAAGTAATCCCTGTGGCCCAAAACTTTGGTGCTTTACACTCTAAATAATATGTTTTGCTGTGTTTGTTTTTTTGCAATAAGAAGGCAATCAGGCTTTTTTATATGCCTGTAAAGTGATTTGATGGTTACACTTATTAGGGCTACAAACCAAAACCTGTGAAACACAACACACACCCGACAATACTTACTGAATGAGAATTCATTTCACTTTGATCTTCTGACAAATTAAAGTGATCTCCACGTCTCCTTTAGACTGTAGGACAGTAACGTGTTTAAATGTATCCAGTTAAAAGCTGCAAAAAGACCTTGAATCCAACAGAAATCTATGGATAGAAGTCTTTGGGAAAAGTCTTTGGCTTTCTATCCTGACCTCTGCAGACGTTATTCCTGCTTTTTTCCGGCTCAGTCACATTTTGTGTCATCTCGAATAAGAATTTGGGTTTAATCTGTAACTCTCAGTCACACCATGTTTTAGAACAGAGGCTTATCTATAACCTTTTCTATTTCAAAGGTTCATAAACAAATAAAAGCATATCATTAAGTCAGCAAATGTAAAACCTTGGATACACGGGTATTTTAGGTAAAGTATTTAGCAAAAGAGGCTAAACAGTTAAGTTCAACTAACCCTGTGCTGTGGGTCCCTGTGTGTTCCCATTACTCTGGCTCGGCTGGGGCTCCTGGGGACCAAAGAGGTGTTCTGAGTTTGAATCTTGCCAGACGGATTCTCTGGTTTTGGCCCAGGCCTGACGCCTTGATGTGGGATCTACGGATCAATCAAGCATACCGTCTGTCAACATGATGGCTATTAAAAGGTTGTTAAACCAGAATTACTCACAAATGTGCGTGAACGGTTCTATAACTATATTTTCAAATTGTCAACAGTACCACATTTGTAAGAGTGTAACGGAGTCTCTGAATGCAAAGTAAGACTTGCAAATGTGTCCAGTAATCTGAAAATCTGCTTTCAAAATCAGTGTGTGTTATCAGATGACATATTTGTAAATATGTCTAGATTTTCAGCACACTTTTTATCCATTTATTTTAGCATTTTGTTCAACTACTAAGTGATCCCCTTAACTAATTAGTTCAAATGTTTATTTATTTTGGAGGTAAGATAAAAAAAAATTTATTCACCTCTAACCAATTTGAAATGATTTATTATTATTGCTTGTTATTTCAAGCGTTTAATTGATAGTCCAGTATTTCAGCTGCTTTCCCCATTATTACAGTATATTCATTCTGAATCTAAAGAAAGGTGACGCACCTAGACCAGCACTGACTTCCATTGCCAGAGCTCCACTCTCCATTTCTCTGGTTGGTTTGATGCGGTCAGTCAAAGAAGACTGACGACTTTACAGCAACATCAGCAAAAGACAACATTCACCTGCAAACACAGAAGAACACTTTTATATTTAATATGCACTTAACTCGTTCACTGCCATTGACGTCTATAGATGTCAATTATGTTTTCAATGGGAGGGGCTAGAATACAACCTCGGGCAGCTTGTCAGTGAACATCAGACTGCTTGAAATGTATTTTTCACAAAAAGCTCGTTTTCTCCCTTTTTTTGGTCAAAACAGGCATTTTTGGTGGAACCCACCCCTCTTCTACAGCTGATTACTAAAGAACGGAAAATGGTAGAAACAAGCTTTTTTTTTTGGATGGAAGAAGAGAGTCTGTTCTTCATTTTGGTAGGTTCAGCATTTATGTGATCATAACACACAGTTTTCTGTGGCTCTTCAAAAATGAGTAAAAATGCTCAAAAACCCTGGCAGTGAATGAGTTAAAACATGAATACGAATCGTTGAAAACAAAGCAACTATATAAAGAAAAGATGAATGATGTTAGTAGATAAAGGATCTGAATCACTAGTACAACTATCACTTTTGGACAGTATAAAGCACGTGTACACACAGATACTAATCCTGATTTGGTGTCAATAGGAAACAAGGGACAAGTCTCAGCAAACATCTACATCTATAAAACTAAATGGCATCATTACATCACAAAATTTGTTGTAAACTCCTAGCACGTAGCAAACAACGGTGTAGTTTAACAACAATTCTTACCTTTACTGGTTACATTTGGTCTTTGTGACTGAAATGTTAAAACTCTTATGCAAACACAAGTGACTTTGCATCTTTACTTTAATGTGCTTCCTGATAATTACTATTTGTGCAGTAAAGACCAGTTCTGGAGGAGTAAAGTTGCTTTGTAGTTAGATGAGAAGAAGAGAAGTGGCCTTTATTATTGATGAACAAGTTATCCACACTGAGACCAGCTGAGCTGAGACACACACCCACACACGCACACGTCTAAGCAGCAGAGATGCAGTGCTGACGCAGTGCAATAGTGCACTTTTTTTTTTATTCCAAGAGAGAAAATATAATATTCACAGTTAGCTTAATTGGTTGAAACTGAGTTTTCAGGGTATTAACTTTGGTTAAGAAAGAAAAAATGAGAAGTTAAAGCTGTTATCATGATATTTAGGGCCCATGCAAAAATCTACTGTCAGGGTTCACCAAAGAAGTGTAGTGTCAGTTCTGCTGACACAGGGCAAACTAATGTGATGATTCATCTGCAAAAATGTACCCAGAGGTGTAAAAAGTTCTTTGGGTGATCTACTGACTCTCTTTCAAAAATGATGAGGGACTGAGGGATTGAGTTACTTCCTAACAAAAATGATACAGTATGAAGAGAAATGAGAGGACACTGAAAAAGAATCAATATGATTTTCTATAAGGGAAATTGCAGGGACAGGGATTGCAGGAAATGGTGAGGACTGAGATTCCATCAGAGCACAGAATTTACCCAGAGCAGCTCCTCTGCACTTAACAGCCAACGCATACAAAGTGTAGAAGAACACCAGACGTTATTTGCCATGGGAGCCCAAGTCGTTTGTCTGTTAATCAAGGTAAGTTACTGCGCTAGGATGTGTAAATGGGTGCATCCGTCTGTTTTTTTCCTGCAAGCAGTGTGAGGCTGCTTGTATTTATTAAAGTCTGACACACTAACACAATCAAATTAACAGCTGCATTTTGACAGACATTTGAATATGGTATACAGTGGGGCAAAAAAGTATTTAGTCAGCCACCGATTGTCATCATTTTAGGTGGGGGAAATTGCACAGAGGTCAGTAATTTGCACCAGAGGTACACTTCAACTGTGAGAGACAGAATGTGAAAAAAAAATAAATCCATGAATCCACATGGTAGGATTTGTAAAGAATTTATTCGTAAATCAGGGTGGAAAATAAGTATTTGGTCAATAACAAAAATACAACTCAATACTTTGTAACATAACCTTTGTTGGCAATAACAGAGGTCAAACGTTTACTATAGGTCTTTACCAGGTTTGCACACACAGTAGCTGGTATTTTGGCCCATTCCTCCATGCAGATCTTCTCGAGAGCAGTGATGTTTTGGGGCTGTCGCCGAGCAACACGGACTTTCAACTCCCGCCACAGATTTTCTATGGGGTTGAGGTCTGGAGACTGGCTAGGCCACTCCAGGACTTTCAAATGCTTCTTACGGAGCCACTCCTTTGTTGCCCGGGCGGTGTGTTTTGGATCATTGTCATGTTGGAAGACCCAGCCTCGTTTCATCTTCAAAGTTCTCACTGATGGAAGGAGGTTTTGGCTCAAAATCTCACGATACATGGCCCCATTCATTCTGTCCTTAACACGGATCAGTCGTCCTGTCCCCTTGGCAGAAAAACAGCCCCATAGCGTGATGTTTCCACCCCCATGCTTCACAGTAGGTATGGTGTTCTTGGGATGCAACTCAGTATCTTCTTCCTCCAAACACGACGAGTTGAGTTTATACCAAAAAGTTCTACTTTGGTTTCATCTGACCACATGACATTCTCCCAATCCTCTGCTGTATCATCCATGTGCTCTCTGGCAAACTTCAGACGGGCCTGGACATGCACTGGCTTCAGCAGCGGAACACGTCTGGCACTGCGGGATTTGATTCCCTGCCGTTGTAGTGTGTTACTGATGGTGACCTTTGTTACTTTGGTCCCAGCTCTCTGCAGGTCATTCACCAGGTCCCCCCGTGTGGTTCTGGGATCTTTGCTCACCGTTCTCATGATCATTTTGACCCCACGGGATGAGATCTTGCGTGGAGCCCCAGATCGAGGGAGATTATCAGTGGTCTTGTATGTCTTCCATTTTCTGATGATTGCTCCCACAGTTGATTTTTTCACACCAAGCAGCTTGCCTATTGTAGATTCACTCTTCCCAGTCTGGTGCAGGTCTACAATACTTTTCCTGGTGTCCTTCGAAAGCTCTTTGGTCTTGGCCATGGCGGAGTTTGGAGTCTGACTGTTTGAGGCTGTGGACAGTAGGGGTGCAACGATATTCGTATCGATATTGAACCGTTCGATACAGTGCTTTCGGTTCGGTACGCATATGTATCGAACAATGCAACATTTGTAATTTATTTGATCAACTTTCCTTCTGACGATGCTGTCTGTGTTGAGCGCTCAGTGAATCTGCGTTCGACTACTCCGCCTAGGCTGCACTGTCGAGCGCAGATCCACTGAGCGCTCAACACAGACAGCATAGTCAGAAGGAAGAGCACAGGGCAAGCTAGCAAGACAGAAGTTAAGCTCTCCAGATCTGGCGTTTGGAATTATTTTGGTTTTCATGTGACGTATGACCCTGAAGGTAAGCGAGTCATGGACTAAAGTAAAACAGTATGTTGGATGTGCCATGCAATGCTCAATTACATGGGTGGGAGCTAGTGTGTTAGCGCAGTTAGCTCGTTAACGTGTTGGCCGTCTAGCCCCATGCACGGGGCGATCGGCGGTAGCTCGTTAACGGAGATTTGCCGTGTTGTGGCGTTAAGGTCATTTCAACGAGATTAACCTGAAAGCACTAGTGGGAACACAACGAATATGACTGCACATTTACGCCGACATCATCCTAGTGCAAAGACAAAAACAACAAGCATGCTACTAACTTTAGCCGAGTCATTTAGACAGCTGTTAGCACATGATTCTCCTTATGCTGCTGAGAATATAGCCCAGAAGAAGCGGATAGTATAGCTTTTATTTTGGAAAGAGTCATTTCTCTGTAATAAACTCTCTTTTCCAAAGATGAGTGATTCCTCAATCAGATACAGGGCTTGCAATATCGCTAGCCTGACGTCCTGGGGCTAGCGATTTTTTTCAGTCGGGCTACCAAAATCTATCTCTTCCCTGCCCGTCGGGCTATTGTAGGAAGAAAAATATATGTCAATGCTTTTGCATTCTTTCAGAAATGTAGCTGGGTAATTATGTCATTAGCATCGGTGAGCCACTGTCAATATGTGACATATTGAAATCGCGTTTGAATTTGCGCTTGTTTCTTTGCTTTCACTTTGCAATCGTGCGAACTGTGTATAGAGAGCGACAGCACTGATCTGTGAGTGATGATCATTTGTGCACCAATTCCTCTGACATAGTCTTATTAATCGTTAGCTCACTATGCAAACATGACAAGTGAAATCTCCCGCAGCAAGCTTAAACATGTGAGAGGTTGATCGCGCAGAGAATCGCTGAGCTTATGTGAGTGCGTAAAAGCAGGAGGATATATATTTCATTTCTGCTGAGCCAAATAAGACAGGTCAGGGTGAAGAAGTGACAGCCAAAGAAAAGCTTACCACAAAACGGAGAAGTTATGACAAATCAGACTATAAGGCAAAAAGAAAGTGCAGCTTCATGGTTTCATGGACAAAAGAATTTCTGTGGCTGCAATATGACGAGCTAAATAACCAGGGCTGCACATAAGTGGTCCGCAGGTGCGCATTCGCTGTCAAAATAAAAAACACGCACAAGGGTTAGGGTTAAATTTAAAAACTGTACTTTTGAGTTAAAATATATATTTATAATTTTAATAAATGACAAATTAAAAAGGCATGAACATTTTTTTGTATCGAAAAAATATCGAACCGTGACACCAAAGTATCGAACCGAACCGAACCGTGAATTTTGTGTATCGTTGCACCCCTAGTGGACAGGTGTCTTTTATACAGATGATGAGTTCAAACAGGTGCCATTCATACAGGTAACGAGTGGGGGACAGAAAAGCTTCTTACGGAAGACGTTACAGGTCTGTGAGAGCCAGAGATTTTCCTTGTTTGAGGTGACCAAATACTTATTTTCCACCCTAATTTACGAATAAATTCTTTACAAATCCTACCATGTGGATTCATGGATTTTTTTTTTCACATTCTGTCTCTCACAGTTGAAGTGTACCTCTGGTGCAAATTACTGACCTCAGTCATCATTTTAAGTGGGGGAACTTGCACAATCGGTGGCTGACTAAATACTCTTTTGCCCCACTGTATGTGCACTGTTACAAGAATATTTTTGTTCTATTGCTTTCTATTAATTTATATAATTTCAAGTTAAGCAGGACAGAGTTCTTTTAAAGAAAGATTTACTTATATTCTCAAAAGTTAAGCATGACAGGCTTCTGTTTAAGAAAGAGACCTGTTTTACTGTGTTAATGTTGTCATTTTGAGCTAAAAATAAATGGCTAAATGATCATTTGTTTCCCATATGGTCATATCACAAAGAATATGCATCTGCTTAAATCAAATTCAAGTCAAATGGTTAAAAAATAATTTCACACACAAAAAAAAGAGCTACCACACTGGGAAGGGTGAAGACAACTGGGTTGCCCGGCCCTGGCCACGATGTGTCCCTTATTTATTTTTCAGGGAGTTGGCAACCCTAGAAGAGATATAAGACGAAAGATCACAGCTTTGAGCCATCAACCTGTTACAGTTTCCCACTCGGTTGCAAATAAATGAAGAGTTCAACTGGCACAAATCCCTCAACCAACTACTTTTCAGTAGTAAAACAGACATTGCACCTCGTTGAATCAAAAAAAAAAAAAAGCCAAAAGAGGGTTTTCCTATTAAGTATTAGTAAATCTGTCCTGTTATTTAAGCATTTGACCTCATTACATGTGTATTTGTAGGATTTTCCTTTTCAGAGCTCATAAACACCCTGAAAGACAATCAAAACCTTTTTAAAGTGAGTCAATGGATTTGCAAGTTTAAGAGTTTTAGTCCAATTACAGAAATGAGCACAAGTGAAGATATGCAGCTGTGCAACAACACAAATGATTTTCATTGAGTTTGTAGATCTGAGAAGAAAACAATTTAAAAAATAAAATCTGTTAAAATGCTGCAGTTACTGGGACCCAACAATCAAAAGCATCTTAGATTAATATATGAATTTCTTAATGTATAATACTGACTTTGATAAACACCTAGCATTACATGGCATACAAAAAAAGAAAAAACAACAATGTGCACATGACATAGTTACTGTTCTACCTCAATACACGGCAGATTGGTATCTGATGGCAAATAATGTTTTGTGTTTTGTGCATACCGTACAGGTCAACTGTAACACAGATTTCAGGTTTGCAATAAAGACAGCTGCGGGAATCCTGCCGCCACACCAGCTGTCACATGACTTTAACTCTGTGAAAAGTTGCAGAATTCAAAATTCACCAGAGAATATGTAAGGAAGACAAAAGCATCAACATTATGAGCGAGCAGGCAACTATCCTGCAGGAAAGCATTAAAAAGAGGGAGGCAAGACACATCCCAAGAGAAGAGAGCTGTAAGCAGTTAGTAAGAACTGATGAAGATGATCGGACTGGTGACTATAAAAGTTTTTAAGCTCAGTTAAATAAATTCAACTTGCCAATGTGGTGAAATAGCCTTAGAAACAATTACAAATCCAAAAGTACATGTGACTGCGCACACTCAAACACTTCTTAAACAAATAGGAGTCAAACCCAAACAGCGAGTCAAAACGGATGTTGTAAAATTCTCTTTTAGTTAATTAGATCATTATCAAGCAAAATGAACACACACCGATTGTTTCTGTACTCTATGGTGCCACTTAAAAGTCACACAATAATTTGATTAAGAAGTAGACTGAATGCAGGAGTCGCTCTGGAGTTGATGTTTTGTCTACTAAAAATATATGGATGTGTGTATAGGTGGACCCGGGCCTTTCATTTTCCATTCCACGTTAGAGCAGAATCCAAAGCAAGTATGAAAATAAAACTATGCAAATTTAACTTTTCTGTGTGACACTTTGTTTTCACTTTTTGCAGCTATGTAACTATTAATATTAAAATGACCCTATAACATTTCAGCTTTTAGCCATTTCTACATGAAGGAATGGGTGAAAAACGTGACTTGCACAGCAGAATATTACATTTCTTAAAACGCTGTTTTAAAAGCTTCCAGACAATAAAGAACTAAACACATTAAAACTCTGGGTGCCAATTTAGTTGTGTTGTAAATCTTAAGGGCTTCACTAAGTGCTTTATTTGTTAGCTAGCCTACTTAGCAAAACAGCTATAACACCCAGAATGCTAACAGGCAGGTGTGCAGTTTGCTAGCAATGTGGCTAATCATCAACATAGGCAAGTTAATGAACAGCTACCTCTACATTTCACAGTAAATAATACAGCTTCAAAAGGAATTTACTGACTTTCAGAATGTAACTGCATGGTATATGTATCCTGCTGCGCAGCTATTCATTTTTTATTCCAAATACTGACCTGACTTTACTTACAAGAGCCGAGTATTCACAATTTTAACACCTAGGACTAAATTTCTAACAGTTCTTGTGCTGAGTCACTTTTACTGATAAAGTCCACTGTGTAAAAAGTTACCCACTAAAAACTAAAGCTCTGAGGTAAAAGTCAAATAGTGCTCATGGAGTTATTGAAGGGAGGAGGAGAGTGATGGAGAGGAAGAGGCAGAAGCCTGGAGGAGCATGAAGCCAAATCTAAAAGAGAACGTGTGAAACAGGAAACGAGTGTTTAGAATGAAGAACAGAACAACTTCCTGTCCGAGAGAGAGACAGACGGAGAGAGAAAGAAAGATGAGGGGTGAGCGAGGGACAACTATTTTTAGAATGCTCTTGTAAATGCAAAACAAAGTGGACAATCTGAAAACAGCTGCAAGCACACAGACAGCACAGACAGAATGAATCAGCTGCTTTAAAACACATCAGTGACACAGCAAGAGTGACACAGGAGCAGTGGCTAGCAGGTCAACCACTCTTCATCCTCCAAGTCATCTTTAACTCAGAGTGCCCTCAGTTCCTCATAATTTAAAGAAGGTCATGAAGAAATTTTAGCGTTGCCCTTTAGAGATAACAGCAGTCATTACAGAATTCAGCTTTGACATTCGCAACACTTCCAGCGACAGGCTCTTTTGAATTAAGACTTTTCTGCAAATATAAAACAATTCCATTTAAAACTCAAGACAAGCTGATGCTGTGGTCACAGAGCTTCCATTAAAGCAAGTCATACATCAGACTGAACCAGCAGAGCAGGAGTTACTGTTGGCCTAAGCCTGCAGCAGCATTTATGAAGCTCCGTCAAGTCAACAATGCAGTGATCATGACAAAAAAAAAACTAGTAAATGCTGATGCAGGAGTGCGAAGTCTACATTTTCATACACCGCATGTTGACACTTAAGATGCAGAGAAAAGGACTCTGCATCCAATTTGGAATATTAATCACTAAACACAATTTTCTACCTAGAAATGCCAACGTTTTAAAGATTCCAATATCTGACATGGTTAATTAATAAAAACTGAAATGTTTCAAAACGCTTACTTTTCCTCATATGAGAGGTTATTTAGTTGGTCCACAGTCTTAAACAAGCCATTGTAGCTCTAAGAGTCACAGCATTTTCCTCATATGACCATATTTGAAATATCGGCTCTCTGTGACATCATACAGATCCAGGAGCAGAAAAAAAAAGGCCACACATAAGCAAAGGAGGTCAACCAGCGCACACCTCACGCTTATAGACAAAAGACGATCGAGAGTTTGCATGATTGCCGCCTTTTGACGGTCTTCTTTTAAATCGCTGCTGATGACTGATTGTGAAACGTTTTTGTACGTTTTAGCATAGATTTTATATATAAACATCTTTGGCTTAACTCCATCTTTTCTTTTACCTTACAGATTGTTATTGTTGTCTTTAAGATATTCATTATACTGGAATCACACTGTATCTTATTTACATTTTGATGTCTTGACTGTCCCATCTGAATTTAGATGCAAATCCTTTTTATAATTTCCTCCCACCTTGTTTTTTTTTTTTTTTTATTCCGTGTTTCTGTGAAGCCCTTTGTAACACTGGTTTCGAGAAGTGCCGTACAAAGAGATGTTATTGCTACTTATTAACATTTACACTTCATTTCTCCCTTTGTCCAAACTAAAGATTTTTTTGGTCAACACATAAAACAAAGAAAAGCAGAGGACGACCATAAGTGAGAATCATCTGGTCATTCTGCTTAAAAAACAGCATTATCAATTAATAACGAAATCATTCAAATGGCTTTATTTCAGCTCTATGTCGAGTTTAAATACGACACTTCTTTCGCATCTGCTTCACTGTTGAGAAGTGACTGCAGCGCAGATATTAATATCTAGTCTTCAAGATCTAGTTTTGAACAGGAATTTTATGTTTTAAAAAATGACTCAAGCACAGGAAAACTGTGAATGAGGAGCTAATGAAATACTTAACACACTTAAAAATACTTTAAAAATATAATTAAGTTATTCTGGGATTTATTATCTCTATAATAAAAGTCATTTCAGTTAATATTATTTTAGGGTATTACAAGATCTGAGCTGGCCCTGGAAAAGGACGTTCTGGAAATCAAAACAATGCAGGCGACTGAATAATATATGTAAATTTATTATTGGAGAAAGGAAAAAAGACACATTTAGCTTTAAGAAATGACTCCTCTTTGAGTTGTATTACATTTCAGCAAGGGTAAATCTTGGTTGTCCAATAATCCGTTTAAAATATCAACTTTTTCTGGCTTTTCTGTTTTATCTGAAAGTAAACTAGTCATCTCTGAGAGAAGAGGATGACCCACTGACTGCAGGAATATCGGGCCTCAGTGTTAAGTTAACCTGTCGACTCTGACAGAAGCCAGACTCAGAGGTCGAACTGCAAAACGCAACACAAGCCTCCACTTTTTCCAGGATCGGCGTGGTCAGCGTACACGGCGCAATGATAACAGAAGCATTACTCTGTGGAACGCTCGTGAAGCATGTGAGGCGACAAATAAAGTCGCCATGTTCAAATTGACATATCTGTACAAGGGACAGTTGAGCATTTGGATTTCATAGACATATTCTGTAATTACTTCACTATATTTAACACTAGTTTTAATGCAAATTCAAATACTGAATACAAACTTCACAATAGTTTTAATATATACTTTTAAAAAATGATGACTGTGGTCATTTTCATGCAAAAATATCAAACATTTTATAAATCGGGGATTTACTGCTTGCCCTGAAATAGATTTACTGAATAATTTCAAGGTTTAATGCAGTGCAGGTGAGAAACTGCCATTTCTTACATGTTACCAAGCAATCGGTGAATGCATTTGGATATTAACCAGCAGCCTGACATTCAACAATGCAGAACCAGAACAGAAACCAGCTCCAACTTAACCACCTGAGTTGGAGCATAATGTGTTTAAACATGAATGCATCACTGCTAATAATAGCACGTCATACCGCCACAGGTACTTTGCCTGCTTTAGACATCTCTAGTTTTGGCACTTAAAAATCTTTTACTCAGGAAGCTTCCACCACTTGTAGCTTTGGTACTTTTACATAACTGTGAAAGCATTTCCATTTTCTAAACTAAATCACATATTTCAACCTGAAGAGCATGATGGTGAGGTTTGGTCTTTTCAACATTATTACTACTATTTGTTAATAAGTTACTATATTAGCCTGACCAACAGCATTTACAGTAATGTGGACATTTAAAAACACAAGATACATTTTTACAAACAAACCCTGAAGTTATTAACATTAAAATGATTATTAGTAGAAAAAGATAAGCTTGGTTTTTTTATATATTGCAAAAAAGTAAGTAGGTAAACCAAAGATCATTTTGGTTTAACTAAACAAAAAGGAACTTTTCATAGATAAGACTTCAACAAGGAGGCTGATGATCAGTTGGTAAACTTTTCTGCTGTGTCATGTCATAGTGAATTCTGTTATTTTGATTTTAGACTGATTGCATTTCCCAAGGTTCAAAAACACACCCGAAACTAAAACTTATTGATCAGCTCCCTGCAGGCTGACTAACAAAAACATCTGATGCTAAAGTTTCCTTCAGAAATATAAGCGTGCATTCAGCTATGTGGATTAGGTACACCTTTAAGTGATCACAAACAGCAGCAGCAGCATTTCAGAGCCCGCAATTCACTGCACAGCCCGACAGCTTGTTAGTCAATAAGCATTTTTAACACGCCACAGTTTGCAACACACTCACGCACAGATGAAGACCTATCTGTAACCCACTGAAGGGTCACTTTTCTTCAGATATGTGCGGTTTGAACACCATCCAACCGACTTTAAACTCACTTTTCAAGCCTGCGCAGCCTCTCTTCTAAATCGTCAGCAAACTTTCTTCTCCTGCTGTAAAATCAAGCCCCCTTTCTGATCCCGTTCACTCGTTCCTGCTCTGTTATGACACGAAGGACGGGGCTGACAGCAGCCTCACCAAAACTCTCAAACAGCCGCAGAGCAGTGGGCAGCGGCGCCGTGAGCGCCCCGGTCACTCACCTTCATGTTCCTCCGCAGTTTGCGCCTCAAATCCCAAAGTGTCAAAGTTGACCAAACTTTTCTAATAAACACTCCAACATTCCCGCTTCCGCTTCCTGAAACCTGCTGAAGCAGTGACAAGTAGCGTGCGAGGAGGAGGAGGACGGCGACGGGGAGGGCAGGAGGAAGGAGGTGTGTCCTCAGAAGGGTACGGCGGAGGAACAGCGACCCCTGCCGGACTCCCTTTTTCTTCACATATCCTAGCTTGTTGTCGTCTGGCTACTGTTGTCTTTAATATTTACTGACTGCACACATAATGTAATATCAGCTAGAATCCAGTGAGGTTACAAGAATCAAATGCCTTGTTTTTGAAGTACAAACACACACACACACACACACACACACACACACACACACACACACACACATATATATATATAAAATTATTTTTTAATTAAAAATATCCCCATTGCTTTCTCATATTTCTTGCTTTGCCCTCCAAAGTGTTATGCAGTCTAATCGCTATTGATTTTTTCCCCCCAGGTTTAGTTTGAAATGTAGTTTTAGTTCACTGTAGATGTGTAGCAGCAATTGAAAGGTTGCTGGTTCGATTCCATCTCAAGATAGCACTCACCTTTGAGGGTGCATTAATAAGTGCACCTGGTGTATAACCCTGCCAAATCAAACATGGAGAGCTACCTGCTGTCGTGACCCTTCGGGGTTGCCAACTGACAAACACTCCAACAGAGAGAAAACCCGTTGGTGATACCAGTAAAATTTGTATTATTTTAGCTTAATGACTGTGAACATTTAAATCAAAACAAAGTGCTTTTATTTTAATTAATCAGCTGACCACTTCATCTCAATTTTTTAAAAGGCTAATAGCAAAAACACCTGCATAATTCTTTCTAACTTCCTAAGATTTTGGTTTATGTATCCAGAAGAAAAATACAACTTTTCCTAACTGTGACTTTGGGCTGCTCCTTCTGGCATGAACACCTTGCATCCACTGAGTAAACGTGCAAAATATCAGGATAATTTCAAGGTGGCAGTTTTATGACACGAGATTTGGGTCATGAAACAAGACAAGGACCCAAAGCATGTACGCAACCAGCAACAGAATGACTGAAAGAAGGAGAAAAAGCAGATTTTCCAGACTTTACTGGAAGAATTTTGCTTTAACTATTTCTGTGACATGACCTGAATATAAGCATTTGCTTATATTACCCAGCTGGTGCTGTGACTGATCACTTAGTGTGGTGAAAAAGAGCTATGAGAAGTACACTTTAATCAGAAAGCATTTGTCAATAATTAGACTTGGCTCAAGATCAGATTGATGAGAAATCAATTCAGATACTTCTCAAGTGTTTAGATTTTTTTTGTATAAAAGTCAGTGTAGAGGCTAAATGTTCACTTCTTGTTTTTATAATTCATAGATATTCTGAAGAATTCAAAGAAATATTTGAACTTTTTAATCTGCAGTACCAACATATGAGCACCAGATGGAAACCAAACACTATTGCAGTGCAGCTGATCTGCACTGAGAGGCTTTGTTGCTGCCTGTTTTCAAGTTCTAACACGTCCCCTCACACGTGATAAGGATCCTAGATTATTTGCATTAAACTATACAGATCAGATGGAGCACACCTACGCCCATTTTAGTAACCATTAGGGTCCGACCAGGTGGGGCATTGTCACCTGTTCTCATCAATTTGTATATTGATGACCTTTCTAACAAACATGAAACAAGCATGATGCTGGATGGATGGTTATTAATGATCCTTAGAGCACTTTTTTTTTCTCTCATGGAGACTAAAGTCAGATATTTGGGTCACATAATCAGGAATGAGCTTTGTAATAATGATGATGATGATGTGCAATGCACGAGCACTTTAAAACACCTGTTTTTAGAGCTTGCTGTATTTGTGTTAAAAGCAAATGCTTCAGGTGGCATGTGATGACACTTTGAGGATCTTGCTCAAGCTTCAAAGATGAATAAATGGAGTCTGAGTATTTATAACTATACTGTTCCCAACTGTAATGCCATGCTGAGTTATTGTTTGTATAAACATACATGTCGAAGTGATTCTAAAAACACGGCCTATGCTTTAACTGGCACAAGATATTCCTCCTGCCCCTGGAAACACTGTAAACATTGCCCGTTTGTGCAGTGATCGCTTGTGATTGCATTTTTGCATTGCTGTATTCATACTGTTACTTTTTGTGTATTGAGATGCATCAGAAGTAAAGTTTCCCTATTTAAAGTTTTTAAAAATGTCAAGAATTTTTCAGCTACGCCTCCAGCAGGAATCTGCTGTTACTTTGAACGTCATGTGGGAACACGTTGAGTTATGACAGTTTGAGTCACACCTGCCAAAAGAATGAGAAAGAAAAAAACTTTTTAAAAAAATAGTGTAGGGGACTGACTGTGATTGGATGTTTGTTCTGCAGCTACTTCCTGTGGTGCTTCTGCTTTATGTCGCAACATGTTTCTAAAAACCAGTCTTCTTCCTCTTGGTGTCACGTGTAAATATGGAGCGGCCTTCAGTTTGCTTATTTATGACCATCATATTATTTTCAAATGCATTTTAACTACATTAAAGCTGAATGCAGTTCTGCTCTTGCAGAGCTGTTTGTCTTGTTTCTAGAGTTGTGCGATAATTTTATTCTCTATAATTTCTTCATTTCTTTTTTTTAAGGGGTGAACTTCTTCTTTGTTGTTATGTGTTCTAATGAATCTTTGTTGTCTGTTTACTTCTCTGTTTATTAATTCAAGTGTGGCCTGGATACTAGATACTATTGTGTGCGTTTTTTGCATGAATAAGGCAATCTGACCTTCTACATACACGCACAGACGCCCACACACACCTGGCAGTATGGAATATTGATGATTATTCAACAGTGAGTTTCTGTGCTGTTTGTGAGCTTTGCTCCAAAGAGAAAATTCATTCATTTCGGTCGCTTCTGCGTCCTGTGAACATGTCAGGTAAACATAGTACACCTTCTGCATTTAAAATGCAATAAAACTCTAAGCGCGGACCTCACTAAAATACATTTAAAGCAATAAAAATCCATCAAGCAGAAAAAGAGAAAACTTTGATTCTTTTTTTCATTATTATCACTGCTATAAATCTGATCGGATAAAGTTTCATATTTATTTAAAGCTGAACTAAGCAGCAGACAGACTGAAGCATTGATTGTGTGTTAACCATTACCTGTCAGATGGTTCAAACCGGTGGACAGACACAGGTCCTCCACAGTTACTGGGTAACCACCTAGCAACCATTCTATCATCACCATAGCAGCATCTTTACCGCACAGCAGCCTGGTCCAAAGTCCTCTGCTTTTTTCTTATTGGCCTACTGGTTTCCTCCAGCTCTTCTTCTGTTCTCTATTGACTTTGTCAAGCATGTAGTGGAAACATTCCCTATGATTATGTTTGACCAAGACTGACCTAATGCTAGAAGATACTTTTATGGGCCACCTTTGAAGAAAAAGGTGGCCCATAAAAGTTGGTCTTAAGAACATTGTTCTTAAGACAAAGAGGGGAGACGCAGTAACTGTTTAAAACAGGGATAAAGGCAGAAATTTTTAAAGACATTTCTAATGTTGCTCCAGATTGTTCAAGTGACAAGACAATTCCTCCAACCTCAATACCCGACATCTTGGGGGGCGATTGTCCCTCAAGAGTTGGGAGTTCACCATGTAATCGGAAGGTTGCTGGTTCGAGCCCCGGCTTGGACAGTCTCGGTCGTTGTGTCCTTGGGCCGTTGTCTACTGGTGGTGGCCAGGGGGCCCGGTGGCGCCAGTGTCCGACAGCCTTGCCTCTGTCAGTGCGCCCCAGGGTGGCTGTGGCTGCAATGTAGCTTGCCATCACCAGTGTGTGTGAATGGGTGGATGACTGGATGTGTAAAGCGCCTTGGGGTCCTTAGGGACTAGTAAGGTGCTATACAAATACAGGCCATTTACCATCTCAGCCTCCTCATGTCCTTCTAAGCTCTCATTAAGACTGTTGCATTCGAAAGCACTATCACTAGCCATGAGTCATAATAAACCTCTGACATCGTAGATGAACATGGCAATATTATTATGTTATATTATATTTCTGTAGAGAGTCACGGTCATGTACGTCTGATCAAGCCTCATCATTAAGGCCCTGAAGAACTAGTATAACATGTTGTCCTGATTGAACTGATTGGATCAAGTTCATGTGCCACAGTTGCAGGTCTGTACACACGCCTTTTAAAAAACAATTTTAAAAGATTTCCATTTATACTGAGTTGTATCGCGTTCACTTAGCTCTACAAACTAACTGGCTTTATAGAGTAAGACGTTGACTATGTTACTGAACAGTAATGTGGGTCTGTTGTGGAGAAGAAAGAATGTAAAGTGAACTTGTTGAATGACTCGTTGTGTGACCAAAGGAATGAGTTTACAGATACAAGTGGCAAAGAGGCCCTTTGTTACTTCAGAGGGGTTTAGAGGAGAGCTGCTACTTTTCCACACTGAGCATCTTACCAGGATGCTTCCTGGATGCTTCCCAGGTGTTTCAGGGATCTCCGGCTGCGTGGAGACCCAGGGGCAAATCCAAGGCATGCTGTAGGGAAGGTCTGAGCTGGCCTGGAAGTGCCGCGATGCCCCTCAGTGCAAAGAGCTGAAGGAGATAACTGGGGGGAGGAAATCCCAGATCTGGATAAGTGGCACAAAATGGATGAATGGATGGAAAAGGACAGAAAATTTAAACTCAACAGTAATCTGAATACAAGTAATCCAGGTACAGACAAAATATTTACAGGCACACAAGCTTTGTTCGTTCTTACAGCTATTGAGTCTTTCCTCTACATGTTTATTATATACATAAAGAATCAAACAGCACTAGGACCCATCTATGAGTATCTCCTCAGCAGGAGATTGGAAGTATTTTTGTTAATTATTCATGAGAAAGAGACGGGGTCAGTCACATTTCAACAGCTCAAGATGTTGTTACCTGTCAGACAAGTAAGCTGTGATTCAGAGCCACAGGTGAGAAGCTGTCGCCTAATCATTTACAAATCATTTACATTTAAAAACAGACAGCAATGATAAGTCTTTGAGGCCTATAGTGACCTCAATCATCACATGCAACACTTGCCTTCCAGCAGTAAGTTTAAATCTACGCATGCGTAGATGTTGTGGCGACAGATGGTCAACTCACCTCACAAAAGACAGAGAGAGGGAGAAAGAGAGAGACTGGATGGCACAAATGGAAGATTTGTCACGTGATCCCCGAGGCCGTTTTAATGACGCAAGCACCATATGGCGCGTGCCAGGAGGGCGGGGCCTCAATATGCTAATTACCCCCACCAAACCCCGCTGCGTGTGTGTACTGAGTATAAAACGAGCAGCATCCCACACACACCTCAGAAACCTCATAGCAGATCACGCACAATCACGCACGGACACGCAGACAGAGCGCGCGGGATGTGTGCGATCTGACATACAGCGGCTCATTACAGCAGGTAGGTTCATAACTGAATAATAATCAATATGCGAATTCCTCTGGTTGCTGGGTCTCGGCGTTGTCTGACCTTGGGAATGATGAATATGGTTTCTTATTTGTGATTAATTTTTTTAAATTATTTTTTAATTAATTATTAGAACGTTAATGATCACTTCACTCACCAATGAATAAAATAGCCTATTTCCTCTCATCTAATGTATAGACAATTAGAAAGGACAGTTTAAAAAAACAAAAGCAAAAGCCTGTAATTTTTGTTTTGTAATAATTAAAAACAGTTTCCTTTTTTCTTTTTTTTTGGTTTATATATTATATATTTGAGTTTTTATCCTGTTTGTTGACCAATCTGTTACACACTTTTTCCTAAAATAAAAAACGTAATTTAATTATTAATCCTTTGAGTTTCGATTGTATTTTATATTCGTGTTAGTACCGAATGTCTGCTCACCTGCAGCCGTCTGTCGGTCTGTTAAACTAAATAATTTCCCCCAGGGATCAATAAAGTATTCTGATTCTGATTCTGATTAACGGAACCAGTCAGCAGAAAGAAAGTCTTAGTATTATTATTATTTTATCACTATTATTATTGTAACTTCGCCTTATAAAAAACTACACTTTTTATCAATAAGCTGTAACACAATGCCTTTCGCATTTCGCACACTTTGTTAAATACTTTAAATGTTTTTTTAATATATATATTTATTTAGAGTTTCGATATATTTTAAACGCTTTCTGTTAAATCATTAAAAAAAATTCTGAACAGAGACGTGATTGCGTCTCTCTGGAGGCAGTTTGCGATCCTTTGCGCGGGTGTTACCGACACATTCTAATATCTAAATATGAAAACACGCCTTGTAGCTAATTGTGCAGCCATTCTTAACACCGCAGTTTTCTTTTATTACATTCTTTTTTCTTCTGTAGAGATGGTACCTTTGTCTGCACATTTTATGTTTATATTTGGCATTTATATTTAATATTGGATTCGGTTCAATAGAGGATCTTTCTTTGTGTCTTTCAGCGGGTAAATTAAAATGTCCAATTGCTCCTTTAATTTCATCGTCTTTGTTCTGTTTTATTTAAATAAAGACCGTCTAAATAAAATTCTACCCAAATGTTCTAAAGTCAGGGACTAAATCTTAAAATCCCAAACTGTTAATTGTTCTCCGTTCTGTTAAGCTTAAGTGTGACAGCAAACTTGCAGGAGTGTTTTATTATTCTTTAATATCAGCTAAAATTGTTTTCCATCAGAAATCAGCATTATGACGAGGTCTGTGCTGGAGGAGCAGATGTCAGTGGAGTCGGATGAGCAGCAGGAGCTCTGCAGCCCTGCAGAAAGAGAGAGGAGTGCAGAAGGAGTTACAGGTGGAGGAGGGGAGGAGGAGGAGGACCGCCTCCATCATCTAGAGGAGGATGAGGAGGATGATGAAGAGGAGGAAGAGGAGGAAGAAGAAGAAGACGGGGAGAGCAAACCCAAAAGGCGAGGGCCCAAGAAGAAGAAGATGACAAAGGCTCGTCTGCAGAGGTAGATTCTCTTTTCCTCTGCTTGCTCTCAGTGTGATGTGAAAGCAACACTTTCAAGTTAAACATTAAAAATCCAAAGTTGCACTAGCGGAAGTCTCACAAGGTTCAACCTCTGTAAAGCAGGACCCATTCAGTAGAAATCACTTGCATTGGATTAAACTATTAAAAAGACACAAAACCGCTTAACAGGAATAAAAATATTCAAAGGATGGTTGAAATTCTAGTTTTAATTTTGTAGTTTTCTGCATTTTTTTATGATCACACTTGTAGAGATCGATAGATAGATTTATGCTTTATAATGAAGGTCAGTGTTTTGGCTCACATACATGTAATTTTCTTTTAAAGCTCTAACTTAGTCTTAGCTCTAAATGCAGGAAATTATAGACATGAACAGGATTCATCTTTAACCAAAGAATTTTTTTTTTTTTATCACATAGTATTAACATTTACTTTGCAGACACAAACACGGCACCGGGAAACTAAGAACATTGGCGTCCTAAAAGTGTGTCTGTGTACAGTGACATCTAATAGAAAATACTTCAAATTTTTCAAACTATAAGGAAAGAAAATGAAATAAGACTCACAAATTTAGTGACTAAACTGTGCTCATTTAAAATGTCCTTTGTAAGGCAACTTTCCAAACGAATGCCGATTCTGCGTTTTCAGTCAAGAGACGTTTCTGTCATTTTGTGCAGTGCTGTTTAGGAGTAAGATAGATGTGGGCATTTGTTAAAACTTACAGGGCCTGTCAATCATCAACATTCATTCTGTATGCACAATAATTGCTTTAGCATGTACTTAGTCTCATCCTCAGCACACACACAGCTGATGTCAAAAGGCTCTGTGTGTGTGTGCTGAATCATTGAAGAAATAGCAACTTATAGCTTACAAATTAAATAGAAACATAACTGGATACATAAATAAATAGGGGGAACAAAGAAATGTGCTGAGGGTCATTTTCACAGGTTCCTCCCACAGTTTAATGAAGTCCCTCACTGAACCTGTCACTACAGGCGGCTCTGTGTTGGAGCTCATATTGAATCAAGCCATCTGCCACAATTTTCTCTGGAAACATGTTTTTGTTCAGATTTTGATTAGCAGAAAATTGTTACGTACATTTGATCAGTAAGTGCTTGCAAAATACCAGAACACAGAGTAAAATCAATGTGAGACAACATGCAACATTTTACATCTACATACAATTGTTTGCAAACTTATGCAAAAGGTTACTGAATAAAAACGAACACTACTAAGATGTTTCAGAGGAAATGAGAGATAACCCAGCTAACAATGAATCTGCTTCATGTATTTTGGAGGTTTAAGGTCCGTCGGATGAAGGCTAACGCCCGGGAAAGAAACCGCATGCACGGCCTGAACGATGCCCTGGAGAGTCTGCGAAAAGTCGTCCCCTGTTACTCCAAAACGCAGAAACTATCAAAAATTGAGACACTGCGCCTCGCCAAGAACTACATCTGGGCCCTGAGCGAGATACTGCGCTCTGGAAAGGCACCTGACCTCATGAGCTTCGTCCAGGCACTCTGCAAAGGTAAATCCCACCTAACATTAACAGACTACAATGGACTGGACCGAAGGCTGACCCAGTCTGGTCTCTGATTATGAAACATAAAGGGACAACAAGGATTTTTACCCAGGAAGCGTTTTCCCATTGGGCACAATGAGCATGTGTACTCCTTACACTCTTTAGTGTGACAGTTTAGCTGATGGTTGAGACTGTAATACAGCTTTTTTACAACAGATATTTATAAGCGTCACAGTAGGAGCAGCACAGGTAAAATTAATGATGTCTCATGAGTAGGTAGTTTTTCTAATGAATGAGTGTGGTTCAACGAGGTGAAGTCGTCAATACGTGTAATGCAAAATAACAAAATTCCTGAAAAGTTTTCATAAAGAAATTAGTTCGATAAATGTATAATGTCTCGGGTGAATGTGTTTCGTGAGGTTTGAGGTTTTTTTACAAGCCACATTTAGCTCATTGGTTCATCTACTTATTCATAGTTTACTGGTGGATGCATGCAGATTTTTCTGGGATGAGGTCATCTGATTTCATGTATAAGATTATGTCTATTAAACTAGCCCTGTATGTGTTTAAAAAAAGAGAAATTACTTGACTGCAAACAGCAGTACTAATTAGATTTTTTTAAAATAACCTTGTAGGTGTCATTATGGAACTAAATTTTGGCATAACATCTCTGCGTTTTGTTTGCTTGTGGGTTTTTTTTTACATAAAATAATAAAATTAGTTAATTAGTCACAATTTTAAGATTCTCAAAAAATAGCATTAATTATTATGTACTGGCATTTATTAACAGCTATTACAGCATACAGTTATAATATTTAAAAACAACTTAATAAAAAACAATATTACAGTACATGGATGATTAGTTAACTAGTGCTTCTATTACATTTAATAGCAGGTTAATAGCAGGTTTTATTTATTAACATGTATAAATGAACCTCGTGACAATAGACTGATACCAATAAACTGTGTTTATAGTCATTAACAAGTATTGACAAGCACTAATTATTAACTATTTAATGCTATAAAGAAACAATGACCAGCATGTATTGATCAGTATTAACTAATCATTGTCCTTCTATTGTCAGGTCTGTCTCAGCCGACCACTAATCTGGTGGCGGGCTGCCTGCAGCTTAACCCTCGGACGTTCCTGCCAGAGCAGACTCCAGACCTACCGGCTCACCTTCCCCCTGTCGGTGCCAGTTCCTACCCCGGACATTTTCCCTACCAGAGCCCCGGGCTTACGGCCGGCCTGCCCAGCCCTCCCTACGGCACCATGGACCCCTCTCACATCTTCCACCAGGTCAAAGGTCAACCCTACGGCCCACTGGAGCCCTTCTTTGATGGCGTCCTCGTGTCGGACGGCCCGGCGTTTGACCCGCCGCTCAGCCCACCGCTCAGCATCAACGGGAACTTCTCTTCGTCCTTCAAGCACGAGGCCGTCGCAGCCACCGATTACGACAAGAGCTTCTCCTTCAGTGTGCACTATGGAGGCGGGGGAGCTGGAGGACACCCTGCCATCTATGGCAGCGGGGGTTCCAACCCACGCTGTGGTGACCTACAAGTGGACGGGCTGATGGGCTTTGACGGACACTCACACCACGAGCGGCTGATGAACGCCCAGCTGAACGCCATCTTCCATGACTCCTGAGGAAGAAGAGGACGAAGGACTGAGAGACTGATGAAGACAGAGAGACCTTTGTATGGAAAGACAGTCTTGTGTACTTCTATCGTTTTAAAGCTGTCTTTCTGTCTGTCCTTGCTTTTTTTCTTTCTGTCTGCGTCAGGCTCTGCGACTCATCCTGACAACGGCGACGTCGCAAAGATGTCACCTTGATGTAACCTTCTTTGTAGCACTTCATCCTGCGGGAGACGCTCTCTGAATGTCTCGTTATTATCCATATTATCACTTAAAAATAATCAATAATCAATGAGCAATAATCTGGAGTAAACTATGCAATTTTGTTAAAAATCTGAGTGACCCTCAGTATAATAATTCCAAATGTTGAAAGAATAAAGATTTCTCTATTTTTGGGTCAGTGTGTGAGGCAGTGTTGGGCCGGTGATGGGCCGGTGATGAGCTGAAGTGTTTATGTGATTTTTACTTTTTGCTTTTTATAACATTCCTGTAGTGTTCTGTTAACATTTCATGTGACTCTTGTTCATATTTTATAAGATAGATGTTTATAAATACCTTTTATTAAAAGGGATTCAATGTGATCCGTCTCAGAGACTCTCATTATGTGCAGAAAGACAACAAAACAAATAAACACAATGTCATTAGATACAAATAACATGCCAGTTTTGGTCCTGCTGTTGTTTTAGAGCAGTATATAATACTTAGTGGTTACTTTATAAGGTATATACTGTTAAACTGCTCGTTAATGGAAATATCAGCCATATTAGCAGCAACTCCATGCATCTAGCAATTTAGACATTTTCAAGATGACCTGCTAAAGTTCAAACCAAGCATCAGCATGGCCACCACAGTCACCAGATCTCAATCTAACAGAGCACCTTTAGGATGTGCTGGATCGGGAGATTAATGTCATAAAGATGGATCTGACAAATCTGCTGCAAATGTATGATGCTGTCCTGCCAACATGGGCTAATATCTCTGAGGAGTTTTTACATATTTGTGCCAGTCCTGAAGATAAAAGGGGGGTCCAACACAGTACTAGCAATACATACCTAATAAAAGTGGCTAGTGGGTAGATACCTCAAATGAAATACATCATTATATATATATTGATGTATTTTTAAGAATTTATTCAGCCTAATTAATGTGAATAATCTTTTGTTTTCTTAGTCTTTTCTGTTGGAAACACCCTTCAGTTTCAGAAAGTCTAGACCAGGGGTGCCAAACATAAGATCAGGCAAAAGACTACAACCCAGGCCACTGGACAGGTTTATAAAATGTGTAGAAGTGCATAGATTTGGGACTTTTAACAGTATTTTCACAAGTTATACACATTTTCCTATTGACAAATACTTCCATCCCCCATTGTATCTATACTACATCAAAGTACAAGGCTTCTGTAAATTACTGAAAACTTTATATTTAAAAATTTGGAATTACAGGACTGTCTGAGCAATGACTAACCAGAACCTTCTCTGTAAGGTTATACGTTTACTGTAGTTTCACTGGTTTAACCAACTTTGATGTGAAGTGGCCCACATTTTTAAAGAGTTTGACATCCTTGGTCTAGACAAAAACACTGAAGGTTAAATTTTGGAAACCAAATCAACATCCCGAAATCTGAGTTCTTATAAGGTTGCTGTTTAAGGGGTTTAAACTGAGGTTAGGTGTTTTTTCAATGCAATGTAATGAGTGCTTAGCCTGAAGAGGAAGAAATTGGCTGCTCGCAGCTATGCGAGTATTCTTGAAAAATTCCCACAAGATCTGATGTCATAATAACGTCACAAATTTTGCATTGACCGCTGTGTTTAGGCTCCTTGCACAACACTAAACACACAAGGGAGAAATTCATATCTCCTTCAAGAGGAAATCGTGCTAATGACATTATCATGCCAAATAAAGGACAAAACTCAGATTACAGTCTCTCTCTCTCTCTCTGTGTTTGTGTGTGTGTGTGCATGTGTGTGTGTGAAGGGCACAGATGTTCGTTCTGCAAGCAAGATTTTAATTTATGAAAATGATCTTGTTTATGCATGAGAGCCCCCCTCCACACACTGCTGTCCTGCTGAGTATTGGTGTGTGTGTGTGTGTGTGTGTGTGTAAGTCAACAGGGACAATATGGTGGCCATATCCCACCATTTAGCCTTCCTGTTGGTGGAATAAATGGAATAATAATGAGAGAAACTTCAACTAAAGCATGAATAAATCCTGGTCAGAACTACAGAATTTAAACCACAAAGAAAAGATTATATAAGTAAAAAATATGTTTGGTTTTTTTTTTTACTTTCATTAGACAGGACGATGTAAAAGCAGGTAGAAAATCAGAGAAAGGGTAAAAACATGTGGCAAAGGCTCTTTTCAACAGTCAAACAGTGGAAGCTGTAATTATTGGTACGGATCCTAAATATCTGGAAGCTCTGAAAACCTCACTTCAAAATAATCATGCTTCCAGTAAAGGGACATTGTGAAGGCAAATGTGGAGCTCTGGAAAAAACCTCAATGACGGCTGCTTGTGTAAGTTGCTCACAGTGAAACTACAAATGCGTTATTACACTCAGAAGGTAGCTTTCGCTTTAGCAGCAGCAGCTGTATTATCAGTATTATTAATTAATAGTATTAGCACAAGTCTTTGTGATAGTGGTTTTGAGTTTCAGTCTGTTGGCTGATCATAACACTGATTAATGCAGCTTTAACTCAGCCATCTGTCAGCAACACACACACACGTTTGTGTTGTGGCTCATAATATGGTGTTTATACCAGAGTCACTTTCCTCTTTGATTGGCCGTCTATTATAGCATATAGGGGGACTCATGCCTTGACTATAATTAATTGGATGGATGGATGGATCAAAATGCAGCCAGTCATTTCAAAAGTATTGATGCTTTATGTTCTGTTTGCTGTTAACTGGCTTTTGCTAAATATACTATTTGTCTCTTAGTATGAGGGAGGATCTAAACGCAGCTTTTATTTGTGTCTTTAGTTACTGGAGAAGATGACAGAGTGAAAGCATCTATTAAGAGACGAATCACTTCCACTGGTTCCATTATACATGAAAGTTATATTATCATACCATATTGTGGTCAGAAATTAGCTGCAAATCTATGTTTGTGTATAGATTAAATTAGCAAGATATGCTAATATACATATTAATTAGTGAGTTTTAGAGGTGCTAGAATGTCTGTGTTTTCTCCAAGTGAACTCCAAGTCTGTAACTACAAACACATGAGAATGTTTAGTTGGCTTATTGGCCAGATGTATCACCTGTTTTGGAACAGATTAAACACCTATAGATGTGAAAACACAATAGATTAAAATGCTAACTTTACATAAAATAAAAGTTTAAATCCTCCTTAACTGTCATGTAGTACATTACAATTGCAATCAGTCTAGCTAGCCTGCGACAGTGCTAGCTTACTGATTCCCAGTTTTAAAAACAGTGAAAAATAAAAATCGAAAAATAAAACAACATGGAAACATAAAATACCAAACTCTTGAAATATCTTAACGCTATTTAAGGTGTCAAAGGTAAGGTCTACCTTTTTTAAATAATTGTTCTGCTGTTTAGCCTGCAATGTTAATTATATTTTGGTCTCCAGTGACTCCTATAAATATAATTAAAAAATTTGGACTGCCAATCACATTCACACTAAAATGCAGCAATAAACAAACCTGAGTTTTGAAGCTCACACAGGTGCGCGCGCGCGCTTGTTGATTACACACCAGTGAATCTGCCGCGTGCTCGAACTGTGCCAGTCCGCTAAACTAAAGCCGCTGCCTGTTGCCATAGCGACAAGACCCGGAAATACACCGTCATCAGCTTACTGCGTGTTTATCAGAGGGTATCAAACTCATAACGGTAGAGTTTTTGTTGTTATTGTTTGTTTGTTTTTTGTTTATTTGCTCGTGCGTAAATAAACAGTAGATATGTCGGAGCCCGAGGAGCTGCCGCAGAGAGAACAGCGAGAGAGTACGAAGAAGAAGAAGAAAACGAAGCGGAGTGGGAAAAAGAAGAAGGAGCAGCGGGAAGGAGAGGAGCAGGTGGAGTTTGAGCAGGAGGTGCAGAGGTGAGTGGTTCTTGTGGGTTTCCTCCAGGGTCGCGTTATACACAGAACCCGTTTTGGACCCACACGTGTCTCGGTTCATACAATAAAGTGACATAGCAGAGGAGAGAAAGAGCCGACTACTCGTAGTCAAAACCCGTCTCTTCAGGAAGCTTTTCAAAGTAAAAGCACAGCAGTTAAATCCTTACAAAGTCAATAAATAAATAAACGATTGTGCCAACGTGCAACTGTTACTCTTCCGGTTTAGACATGTTATTGAGGTACTATTTCCCGCAACCCAAATGATACATATTAAACATAAAAAACAATTTAAAATGGACTAATTGACCTTGCAAAGCACATGGCTGTGCACTGTGGTTATGAACAGACTCTAAACTGTTTATGCTCAATAAAATAAATGAAAATAAATTTCTATGAAGAAAAGCGAAATTGCATGCAAGTGACACATTTTAATCCTGCTAGCAAGCTATGATTGATGGACAGCAATTGGTACACTCCCACTATGTTTCATAAAGGGAGATGAAGTATGTCGACATAAATAATAATTGTTTGGCTCACAACTTCATACCAAACTAATTCTTGTTTTCAAAACGTCTTGGTACTTGGTGCATATCTTTGGTTTTCACCACAGACTTGTTTTTTCTTAGTTTTTATTCATTATTGAATCAATTTAGCTTAAGGATTCAAAGAGGAGCTAGAGAGGAAGTTTGATATTAGAGCACTTTTCAGAGAAAGTCTGATAATCAGTCCCCTTGTTTGCATATTTAATCAGGTTACTTCCTCAAACAGATAACATAGAATTAGCAAACACAAAGAAAGACTAAAGAGTAGCTCCTGTCTGTATATACACTCAGCGGGTTATTAAATTAGAAAAGCTATTTTAAAGCAGAGCAGAATGCCTGAGAGTCACACTGCATTATCTTCCATTATATTCTGAACCTTGCCTGATGTTTGTGTTGTCATTTGTAGAAATAAAGAATAAATAATGATGAAAAGGTACAAATAAGGTTGATGAAAAGGTTGATGAGCATTCATCAGAATTTACAAAAATGATGTACAATTCACAATTTCCCGGGGAAGGATCTAGAACGCATTAACAATAAAGTTACAGAATTAATATTGCATTGAAATAGACTTTTTTCTGTCTTTCTTTCTTTTATTTAACAGGGACAAAAATCTAAACATGCCAGATTATAGTAAAACTGCTAATTCACATCTGTATTCCTGGGGCAGATCACATAAAACTTTATTATAAACAATAAAAATACAGATATGTGACAAACACTTATAGAGTAAAATGATATGAAGTGTGCTGTTATGTTTACTAAACATAAACATGTTTTATATTAGAGGTGACACATCTAAGAAAAAAAAAAAGAAAGTGCAGTGACACTAGTAGCTCTTCACACTCTGTTCATACATCGTGCAGTTTATTCCCTGGAAGTTGTGTCGTCAGGTAAAAGTCCAGTATGAAGTATGGTTTATACTTCATACTTTGCGACTGGTTCTACGTGACAAATGTAATACATACAAGTAAACTCTATCCAAGATTATTGAAAAAGGTGTATCATAGGGAGGATTGCTTGGCTGTCATGCAGTTCAAATGAACAGAATTTGGGATTGCAGATGTTTAGTTCCTGTAAGGACAGCAAGACATCTGAGCAGAAACATGCTCAGAGATCTGTAGCAGTAGTAATTCTTTTTGGAACCCCGCCCCCAAAAAAACATTTTTCTGTGTCAAATATGAGAATTTTAGGTCTGTGTCTATATACTTAATATCTCTGTGTTCATACTAAAGTTGTCCCAATACTTGAATTTCAAGACAAAAAGACAAAACATTTAGATGCATTTTTAAAAAATAAAGGTTAGAAAAATACAAACAATAATATCGGTGACAACAGTACTTGTAGTGCAAAAAAATATAAACACCACTGTACTGTTATGTATATATATTTTTAGGTATTGGGTTTTTAGTGATTTGGCTCCATGTTTTGGTTGTTGAAGAAATTGTTAGTAAGATAGGTTGCCACTGTTTCTAACTCAATGTATACTTTTCTCAGCTTCAAACTTTATAATAATAATAATAATAAACTTTATTTATAAAGCACACTTAAAAACCAAGGGTATGCCAAGGTGCTTAACAAGTAAATAGAGTATAGGAGGAGGATAATAGAAATAGGACCAAAGCAAGTACTAAATATGCAAGCAGATAACTGTCACTAATACATAGGAAAGCAACAGGTACAGAGCAAACAAGAATTTAAATGAGCATAAAAGTGCATGATATAAAATCATAAAAGAAATATTAACTAGAGGGAAAGGCAAGATTGAATAAGTGGGTTTTTAATCGTGATTTGAACAGTGCAATGGAATCAGATGCGCGGAGGTCGAGAGGAAGGGTATTCCACAGTACCGGGGCAGCCAGAGCAAACGCACGGTCACCCCGGGACTTCAGTCGAGATCTGGGTTGGGTCAGAAGTAGTTGAGTGGCAGATCTGAGTGTTCTAGCAGGAGTATGTGGTTTGAGAAGTTCACTAAGATAACTTGGCGCTAATTTATTAATAGTTTTGAAAGTAAGGAGTAATATTTTAAATTGAATACGGTACTTTATGGGCAGCCAATGCAGGCTAGCTAGGACAGGGGTAATATGGCAAAATTTCCTGGTACCAGTCAAAAGGCGGGCTGCTGCATTTTGGACTGTTTGCAGTTTAAGAAGAAGAGAAGAGGGAAGACCATAGTACAAGGAGTTACAATAATCCAACCTGGAGGTCACAAAAGCGTGAATAAGCTTCTCCAGGTCCTCATGCGGAATATAATGCCTAGCCTTAGAGATAAGGCGCAGTTGGTGGAAGCTAGATCTCACTACAGCAGACACTTGCTTATCGAGTTTGAGCGAGCTATCCAGCAGTACACCCAAGTTACTGACATAGTCACAAGAAAATGACTAACATAACAGTTTTTAGACACAAATATTATCCTGTTAGAATAAGACCATCTTTTATAAAGTTATAAATGGTCAAGACTGATCATTTCTGCTCCTACATTAATGTTACCATTTTGCGATTAGCCACAGCGGCTAGCTGCTACCTTAATGATAATAGTGGTAGCAGCTAGCTAATAATGGATAATGTGGCTATCGGACAAAAGTACCTTCGGCTGCTCTCTCATTTTACAGAGGTTGCCACAGCAGATAGGTCCGCATGTTTGATTTGGTCCTGACACAGCTCTCCCGACTATTCAGGCTTGGGACCAATGTCATGCCAAAAAGTGATCATCTGCTAGCAAGCAGTTGCCAGTTTTTGCCAAAAAATTATTTTCTGTAACTGCTGTAAAAGACTTGTTGAAGACTTGTTATAATTTATCAAATATTTCTGTCTTGAATGATATAAAATAATTTTGAGTCCAGAAAGAACATTTCTGTTTCAAGCAAAAGCTGCAGCCAGTTTTTTGGCAAAGTGCAAAACAGGTATTTAAAAAAAAAAATTTAACTAGTAAACCCCCGTGCTACATGCAGGAGACAGGAAGCATACAAGCATACTTACATATGCCACGATCATTATAGTATGATATATTATATTGTGACACACCATTCTACTCTGACATTACATTCAGTGCTCAGTTGAACAGTGAAATGTACAAATATCTAAAATTGTGGGATTTATATAAAACATTTGTAAACGCAAGACAGATGTTGTCACTCATGGTGCCTGAGGCAATGTGTATGCAAAGTTTCATCAAGTTTTGTTACTTGTCTAAGAGGAGAAAGGGAACGTACAATCAGACATACAGAGATACATCTGCAATAATCACTATAGTGTTATATATAACCTCTTCATAAATCCTGTTTACACAGCCTATTTACCGATATATAAAGAAGGTTATTAGACATAGAAAACATATACAAATTGTCAGACGTTAGTAATCATCTTTTGGCGTGACATCGTGTTTGGAGTGCACTTGCTTGAGACCCCCTAAGGTTGGGTTTGTGGCTATCAGGTAACTGCTGATGAAACTAGCTAACAGTGATGTGTGTGTGTGTGCCAGGTTAACGTTTACGATAACTGTTCGGTACCTAAATTTTGTTGAAACGGGAGCCTTACTGACCTTTAAAGTCCCCAAAGTGTTGTTCAGTGTTGTGAACTTCAGCTAGGGGACAGGCTGTGTGATGGATGGATGGACAGTTGGATGAAGTTGTGTGTCAGCTGGAGGAGCCAAAGATGACAATGTTTGTATCAATAGTGTTGCAAAAGTGTCTAATCCAATAGTAATTTTTGGTATCAATTATAGTCTGGGAATCGACTTTTTTTTTTTTTTTTTTTTGGACAACCTCATTTTGAGTTATTGGCCATAGAAACCTTTACCTGGGCTATCGTAAACTCTTGTATTCACCATTTTCACTAATTTCCATTTATTTTCTGACATTTTAAAGCCTAACAGACTAAGCCGTAAAATGATGAATCAACTTGTTCTTCACTTTGCCAATTATAAACATTTGTTATATATATTTATTGACATGATTGATATCTATGACTTCCTATTGGACAAAGTAAACTGTGTGTGTTTATTGTGTGTCAGTGTCAGTGAGTGCGTTGTGCTGCACGGGATCTTCAAACTGGGCAAGAAGAGTCACGACGTCCTGCTCACCCGAACCAAACTGACCTGGACGCCTATCATCCCGGAGAACCCCACAGGTCAGTGTCCATGGTGATGGGTTGTCATGGTGTTGAGTAGACGTGGTGGTGGTGTCAGACAGACAGACTGTGGGTGTTTTTCTTTCTGTATCTAGAAGCAGCTGGTGTTGTAATGGAGAAGTTATCTTGTGTTGAGACCACCTAAAACTTGACATCACACACACGCACACACACACACGCACACACAGTTCCATTGTGACACAATTAACCCCACACCCCCACCCCGGGTACGCTCCCTAATGCTGCAGTGTGCGTTTTTTTTTTTATTTGGAGGAAAAAGTAACATGTCATGCTAACAGACTAAAGCTTTATCTTTTCAGAATTTCGTTTTTTTTTTCAGTGTGAAATTGGCTCTTGTAGTTGACTGTGGAGTATGACTACATCTTATCAGGACACTGATAAATCCAATACAGTTTGCCAGACTGAAATCTGCTGTCTGGACAAGCCTGTGTAAAATCATCAGATGTGTTTTTTGTGTATCTAACCCCTGTTTGAGCCGTTTATGTTTTAGCTTACATGTGGGTGAGAAAACAAATGAAAAAAAGACCAAAAAAGTTTTTTTTTAAATGTTTACATTTTATTCTGTTTAATTCTGTTTCCTGTGATCTTTTTGCGGCCCAATAGTTGTAGTAGGCTCTTTGTTCTGATTCTGCATTTCAAAGCTTTGAATCTTTAAGGAGTAAACATGACTTGGGATCTGATGATTTTTTTACATATCTACAGATCAGAAATTATTTTAATCAAAACTTAAAAGTGAACCTAAACGAATTACAATTTGTAGAAACATTCTTATTACTAACCAAATCTGAAGTGCAAAGTAAAATTATTTCTAAATTATATAACAGCATCCGGTGGTGTAAAAACGACAGAACTCTGTATATTAAAGCGAAGTGGGAAAAGGAGGGTAATTTGACAATTACAGAGAAGTGTTGGGCTCACGCATGCAAGATACAGTGGGCTACCACTGGGTCTAATGTTTGGCGTGAATTTTGCTGGAAAAGCATTATGAGATTTTTCATTACCCCTGCTCAACAAAGATATCAAGGAATTGGTGATAAATGTTAGAGATGTGGGGGAGATGGAGCCAACCGTTTCCACATCTTTTGGGACTGTAAAGATATTCGCCAGTATTGGTCTCTAATCCATGATCATTTACAAAATGTTTTTTCATTTGTTTTTCCTTCAACTTTTGAGACCATGTTTTTGTGCAATGCACCAGTGGATAAACTGAATTCCAACGACAGAAGACTCCTGTATGTCCTTCTGGCCGCAAGTAAAAAGCCTCTTACGAGAAGATGGCTTAAGCCTGAACCACCAACGATAGAAGACTGGATACATTCTGTACAAGAGATCTATACGATGGAAAAAGTGTCATTTTCTCTTAAACTTCAGAGGGATACATTCTACGGAATATGGTCTAAATGGACAGACTATGTTAAGCATATGAGGTGTGATTTTGTGTATGATGTTACAACCCTGAGTTCTACGTAAACCTACCTGCCCTGCTGCCTCCTAACCCTAGTTTTTTTTTGTTTGTTTGTTTGTTTTTGTTTTTTTGTTTGTTTGTTGTTGTTTTGTTTTTTTGGGGGGGGGGTGTTTTTGTTTGTTTTTGTTTTTTTCTTCTTTTCTTTTCTCTTCTTTTTCCGTCTTCTTCATTTTTCTATTATAAGTTAAAATGTGACAGCAAAGAAAATGTAAAAAGGCAAATTACGTGTTATGTTCAACAGCTGTCCCAATAAAAGAGATAATAATAAAAAAAACAATAAATGGAAGGACACTGCATTTCCCAATGAGAAACTGGAGACGTTATCTAATATATGGTATAATGAAGATAAAAGATCATAATTATACATCATGCCCTGTAACAGGAGACATTTTTAGCTTGTATTTATTTACATTTAAGTAAATTAACTATAGCACTTTAGCTATTAGGAATTGACAGCCATAATTAGAAGATTATGATTGATTATGAGATGAAGTGTATCAGACTAATAGGGCAAGAATTGATATTCACACCTATACGAGGTAGCGTCATCGTCCTGTTTGCTTAATTGTAGAGCTGATTAACCATCTTTATCTCACCTTTAATGATGAAATGGGGTTTTATTTATTTATTTATTGTGAATGCAGTTTGTCTTTAGGAGTTCTGTGTCTTCAAATGACTTTCACTGGGCTTTACACATCACTTGTTAATTCACATTTGACTCTGGCTAGAGTGATTGGATTTGTTGTCCTTCTTGTTCATAAATTCTTGAGGTTTTGAGTGAATTTTACCTTTTTTAGACAGTAGCAGTAGCAGAAAAGAGGAAATCTAGGAAAGGGAGCAGTGGAATGAAATGCAGCAAGCTCACAGGCTCAGAGTCGAATGAAGGACTCATTTACTGAGGGCATTTTTGACTCTGGGGTATGCACGCTACCCACTCTAGTAATCATGCTGTCTTTAACCTTCAGCTTGCATAGCTAAATAAATTAAATGCACCTCAACACTTGACTTAGTAGAAGATCTCTTGCCTCTTTACCCTTCCCCCCCCCCCCCCATCTTCACCTGTCCTTATATCTACCATCTATACATCCAGGCATCAGCGCTCCATATCTCAGCTACATCTCCAGTATGCAAAACCAAAAGCCAGCCCTGTGATGGCTTTAAAGCTTAAACGACTCTGCTTTATTCTTGTGTAATATGGTGGTATCATTTTGCTGTGAGATTTCTGGTTGAAAACCGTTCAAACAGAACTGGTTAGTGAAGCAGGATGAAGGTGTAATTTAAATGTGCGTGTGTTGTTGAAGCCAATCTGTTTTGCTGTATTTCATCCAAGCTAATGTCATTAAGCCAGCACTGTGTGTGTGTGTGTGTGTGTGTGTGTTGGCAGTAGTAGAGAGCAGTTGGTTCAGCCCGTGGGGGGTTATTAGAGTCTCTCAGTGTGAGATTAACACACACACACACACACACACACACACACACATATAGTCAGCCTGTCAGCATGCTCTGTGTGTGTTGATTAGATATTTCTATATAAATGGATCAGCTGTTATTGTTTGTTTCTACACATAAATCCATCCTGTCTGTCTCTCCGTGTGTCAGGGAGGTGAGATCTGAGCGATCAGACAGTTGTGTTGTGTCAAAGCAGGAACTTGCAGCTGTGCTGAAGAATTTAAAGCCCAAAATGCAGTTAGCGCACAAGAAATCAATGCACTGTTGGGAATCATTATACTGTCAAACACCCATTTTTTGTAATATTAGAAACATGTTTACCTCAAGTTGTGTTTCATGTCGTAAGCAGTGAAGTATTCGCTGGAGTCAATCCTGTGCTTCTAAAGCAAGAAAAACAAAAAAATATTCACATGAAGAAACTGAAACAATAGTGTCCAAATGATGGATGTGGTTTTTATTTTAAACAGAGGGAGGATCGCTATTGTTTTGTTTTGTCTTTACAGTGATAAGCGTAGTACGTTCAGTCAATATTACTTATACTTTATTATTGTTGATTTAACTCTTCTTTGAACTTTTTCTGTCTTTGTATAGGAAAACTGTAAATAATAGCCTTTTATAACATCATAATTATTAATTTTACCAATTATTATATTATCTAGGTCTCCATTTGTTTGCAGGAAAAGAACAGTATCTGGTTTTAAATAAATCTGTACAGTGATATGATGATACACACAGTTTAAGCACAGATTTATGTGTTCCCACTGTTTGTGAATGTGGCCCAATAATGGGATGACCTGTGTTTGACCTGATGTCAGATGTAATTTGTGTATTGGTAGAATTTAGAGTCTGTCCAGCAAATAACAAAAATAATGAAAAACTAAAAACTAATTTGAATATTATCCAGATAATATTAGGGATGGACCGATCTGATATCACGTATCGGTATCGCTCTGATACTGACCTAAATTACTGGATCGGATATCGGAGAGAAATAAAAAATGTAATCCGATCCATTAAGTATCACGAAAGCACCTCACAAAACTTGCGACATGGGGTAACTCAGCTCATAACCTCAGTACGTCAGAGCAGTATGCATCACGTGATAGAGCGGCTGTGGCGTGCGAGACCTGTCGGTGGTCTGATTGAGCATTTGGAGCCTCGCTACCAACCCGGCATTTCATCTCAGAGAAAGTTATCACAGAGAGAAGTAAAGCAAGCGTGTAAGTTCATCTCTGAATGTTTGTAAAGCATTCCTGCGTTAAGCTTAACAACCGATATATGGAGAGGCTGCCTCTTCTCTCCCCCTCCCTCTCCTGCTGCTACTTCAATCATGAAACTGATCAATGATCAGCTGATCGGCTTTTCTGTCGCAAGTCCCGTCTCTCTTGTTTGTTTTTGGCCCACTTTGCACCAGAAAGAGGAAACCAGCGGCTGAACAACAGCAGCACGTTTAAGCTTGATAAGCTGTTGTTAGAATTAGAAAAGTTGAATCAAAACGTGACAGTGAAAACAAACTTTTTGAAATCATGAAGCACAATTTACCAAAGGGGAGACAAAAACGTTAGAAGTTAACACGAGACGTGTAGAGTATTGCAATCTGATTTTGTAGACACTTCCAGAAACAAATGCAATCTTTTAATCACGTCGCCTCATTCTACTCACTTTTTTTTTTGCAAAGGTCAAATTACTCCTGACTGAGCAATCAAAGTAACTCCCTGCTTATCCCAGTACACCCAACAGTAGTAAAAATGTGGCAAAAACAGTGGTAAAAATGCACATTAATTTCCACTTCTTAAAATTGGTGGAAAACTTGTTTAAAATTTGTTGTAATTTGACTGGAAAAACACTTTAACTCTTCCCATGATACTGAAATGTCAGTTGACCAGAAGAAAGAAGATTGTAGCTGTTTAGGATTATCAAATTCGATGGTGGAGTAATGTATATTGTAGGACTCCAGGAAATGAATGTAAGTCAGTGTAATGTTCTCTGAAGTGATGGAAGCATGACTCCGATCCATAACTCCCCACAGTTACCACATGGCCTGGTCACCATGAGACTGAACTGCCACTGAGAGTGTTTGTATGTGTGTGTTTGGGCCACGCACAGGTGCTAACAATTCATTTTTCCCCATTTAAAATTATTTTAAGAATCAAATGATAGAATCCTCTGGGAAGTGAGTGGATAAATGGTTATTAAAATTAAAAGTAAAAGGAATAATTACATGACTAATGGCACATAATTTTTATATAAATATATCTGCGACTGTGTGTGTGTGCGTGTGTGTGTGTGTGTGTGTGTGTGTGTATGTGTGTGTGTGTGTGTGTGTGTGTGTGTGTGTGTGTGTGTGTGTGTGTGTGTGTGTGCGTGCGTGCGTGTGTGTGTGTGTGTGTGTGTGTGCGTGCGTGCGTGTGTGTGTGTGTTAGCACAGCAGGATGTGAGGACCTGATGGGAATCTCATCTCCATCTGGGAATGAACCAACGTGTGCGTGCGTGTTCACAGTGACTCTGTAGGTCCTGTCAGCTCAGATCAGAGTCATCTTTATCGGGTTAGATGGAAAATCATCTTCCTACCCCTGACAGTGTTCTGCTGTATGTTTTTCTATCCAGGTATGCTTTTACTGCGTCGGCAGTATGTTTGGGATCATTGTCATGCTGAAAAATTTAACCGTTTCCAATCACATGCCTTCCAGGTCATATTGCATGGTGGAACAAAATCTGATGGTACTTTTCTGTGTTGATAATTAATCAATTGAGACACAATCTCCAACACTATTGACTGACACAAATCATGACAGAGCCTCCACTGTGTTTTACAGATGGTTGTAGACAAGAACTCGACTGAAAATGAGTGAAAAAGCAGCCAATGTCCAAAGAAAAACTTTGAAAGACCTTCAGAAAGCCTGTTGCTCAAGACCACTTTAAAAATTACTGACTCTGTGGAAGTAAAATCTAAAGAAATGAGTGGTTACTTCTGTATGTATTTTAAAGTTATATGTTATGTTGCTATTTTTTTTAAAATTTATTAAATGTCTGTCTTTCTTAGATGTGAAGGAAACCGAGGATAGAGGGTGCTTGCTAATATGTTAAAGCCCCTTTGAAATAATTTACGATAATAAAGTAATTTGCCTTGACTTACTTTTCTGCTTTCAAAATCCACTTGTGTTTTTTCTCAAATTTAAAATGCATAAATGATAAAAATGGTTTTGATTCCTCACCTTTAACCTCTCGTTTGACTCAGAAGACAAATACTTTAAACGCAAATAATATTAATTGGACACAATGAATGAAGACTGAGCAACAACAACCAGATAGACTGTTGTTACACACAATGACCCTGACATATGGATGCTGGTCTCTCTGGGGAACAGGGGAGGGTGGCGTGGGCATATTTGGTGTTTGATAACAGCAGGAGGTATTTCATAGAGAAGGGGGTTAATCAGCTATCATTTATAAGCTTTATGAGCTGTTTACACTGTACTGTACAGGTGCTTTGCATCAAGTTAATATCTCTTTTTGTCTCTTTGAGCACAGAATTGATTTTCCTACTCTGGGTTTGTTATGGGGCTGCACATTTTCCTTCATGTTCCTTAACCTGTTTGAGTTCAAATTAAATGAGATGCCAAGAGGCCCCTGTTTTGCGATTGTTAGATTATAACAGTATTAAATGAATACTGTTTAAGTGCACCATTATAGGTTTTAAATCTGGGAGGATTAAAATATTCTTTTTTTGAAAATATCTCTGTAGATCTGAATGTTTCTGGTGATTAAAGTGGAGTTTGTTTTTGTTTATGTACATCTACCAGCTGTGCCATGCGTTTGTCTCTAAAGCTACACATCTAATATGGCCATTTTCATTATTCTCCCCCCAAAGGGAGGGAGTATGTAATTGGTTGTGTTTGTCTGTCTGTTTGTAAGCACAGACTCTCTCTGTGAATTATTACAAAGGTCTTCAAGTAAACTTTTATAATTCAGGCTGATAAAATGTCTATAAATTTTCTCTGATGTGATGACTTTTGAAAATTTAAATGATGCTTAATTTTAAGAAAACTAGCCTTAGTAACTGACAAAATTGGTACTGTAAATATTGGATTTTGTTTTGGACATGTCGATTGTTCTTATTTCATTTAAAAAGTTTGTTATTTTGAATTAAATATCAGTATAGACAATAAATTCTCATCAACAAGTGTGCAGTTGTTGAGAAGTTATTAAAATTCCTGCTATAAGTTCCAAAAAAAACCTTCTGGATGTGCTTGAGTTCTACTTTTGTGGAAGAAGAAAGATGTTTTAGTGAGGTGTTGCCAGAGCAGCTTTACTGCACTGTGACACTGTATCTCATCTCTGGACGTCTGCTGAAGTGAGGGAACACAATCCTTTAAAAGATAATTCCCCATTTGCTGTTTTGATGATGGTGGTGGTGTTTAACGCAGGTGTATACATGATCAGTCCTAATATTATGATCACTGACAGGTGAAGTGAATGACACTGAATATCTCTTCATTGTGGATGGAATATATTGGGTAGCAAGTGAGGATTTTGTTCACACAAAAGGAAGGAACAGTGGTGAAACAGCGACAGGGTCATTGCCGGCCAAGGCTCACTGATGCATGTAAGGAGCGAATGCTGGCTCGTGTTGTCTGATCCAACAGACTTTTCTGATAGAGAGGTACTAGAACACACAATGTGTCACAGTTTCCATGTTTGTTGTTTGAGTATGCATAGACGTAGGCTAGTAGTCCTGGAAGTGACCACTTACATCAGGATAGAAATATTTTATCATAGGATGAAGGTGATCACATCTTCTTTTAACACTAAGTATAAAAGGAGGGCTGAATCGATCATGAAAAAGGTGTTCCTTATATCCTCATCTCTTATCTGATAAATCAGAATCCAGGGAAATTGGCAAATTCTCACATTTTTTAAACTGAAACCAACCAGTTTAATTTGGTGTGAAAGCAAAAGTTTCCATAAGTTTGTTTAGAAGTTTACATACTGTAAAAGGTATTTACATTTAAGTCAAAAGCTCCTTGTGAAAAAACAACAACAAAAAAAGCACAAAAAAACTCCAAAGTACTTGCACTACTGTCATCTGCAAATGAGCCACGCACAAGCTCACTCAGACACAAAGTATTTTCTTTGTGTCTGAGTAAAATGTGATGTAACTCTGAATGGACTGTCTGAGCTATGCTAATATTATCCTCGGAGGATTAGAAGATTAATATGATGCTGGCCAATCAGGTTTCAGAATTCTTTCACGATTGTACTTGTTGATGCTGTACTTTACATTCTGCTGACAGCAGCAATGTGCAGCGTTCATATTTGATTGACTATTCAAAAGAATTTAAACATACAGTAAAACATCAATCAGACAAACTAATCACAGAGTTTGTTGTTAATGGTAGTATCCTTTTATACACTTACTTTTTCGCAGTGGATTTGAATGTTTTATTTAATAAGACTTTAGTCTTAATGTTTATAAAAAGAAAAAATGGCATTTTGACATTTTGGGTAAATCTCAGCATTTCATCTGTTCACACTGGTCAAGGATGTTTTTAGCTTAGCTTAGCACAGAGACTGGAAGCAGAGGGAAACTGTTAGCCTGGATGACTGAGAACCTTCACAGACATACAGCCTGGTCCCTTTCAAAACGTACCCAAACCTCTCAGATGTCCATCATGTACCTTGTTCATTAAACAGTGTGCTGTGTTCAAGTGCTGTTTGTTAACTACTTTTTTCTCTGCAGGTGAGACTGGTGTCCCACAGTCAGGTGAGGTGCTGCTGCAAGACATATTTGCAGTGAAGGTGAAGCGGAGGCGAGCTGCGGGCCAGGAGTCAGGGGGACCCGTGCTTGGTGTGGCTCTCTTCTGGTGTAGGAGGAATGGGAGAAGGCTGGAGGAGGACACGCTGCACCTCCACAATGCCTCCTCAGAACACACACACACCTGGTACAACACCCTGAAGGAGCTGCTCACAGGTAACACAGACATTCAGACTGTCATGCAGTTCAAGCAGCAAGCACACAAAAGCAAACCAGGAGTTTAAAGTATTTTTGTCAGTATTCAGCATCTTTGTCTTAGATGGTGGAGCTGGTCAGCCATTAACCATTTGGGGTTCATGGTTTCTGTTGTTATCCTGTTAAAATGTTGAAAGTAACACCCAGATGCTGTGAAATTGCTATGGACAAAACAGTGGAATGTAAATTTGACCAAGCTAATGGATGAGACCCAGTGTGGAGGTTCCTTGGGCCCACATTGAACATCCAACTGTGACGGACTCACTGAAAATGTGACTGGCAGTTTGTGTTACATAAGAGCTGAAACAGGAGAAACGTGAGTCAGTGCTTCAGTGAGTGTCATACTCTAAGATGATTAAACTGTACACACACACTGCTGAGTAATACTGTTATAAGTAGCACGCTTAGCATCTGTCCATTAGATGGTTTGATGAATGGAGACTTATTTAAATGGAGTTTGTCATTAAATTCACACATTACAAATTTAAACTCATATTTTTATTTACGTCATAGCTAATACAACTGTTAAATGAACGAATAAATACATGGATTCTTACTAGACATACAACATCTGTATTACTACATGTTTTTGTGCAAATGTTGTCAGTAAGGTATCCTAAAAATTGCCACACCCACAACTGTAAATAAAAGGCAACACTTTTTGTAGCATAACAAAATTCTGATGCTGGACTGTATTCTGGGCTCTGATTATTTGGTATTTTTGCTGATGACATGCTACCATAGCAAATAGTTGATTTTGGAGTCATAAAGTCTTGTTTTTGATGTTCACTTTCATTAACAAGAATGTTCTGTTTGGAAAAGCTGAAAAAGAAAAATCAAGTAGTAAAGTGTTGGAAATGTTTGCATTGTTGGAAGATTGAATTATAATACATTTTTCATTAGGCCAGAATTTTAATTTGTTATAATATCTAAAAAACGGTCATCCCCATCAGCCTCAGCTGTTCTTTGTGTTGAGTGCTCATTCAGTGAAGTCCCATTGTAACACTTCAAGCTTAGCTTCAAGCTAAGATCTTAGCTTTTTAAAACCAGACGTTGCCTTTGTTGGGTGTCTGACTTTGAAACCAAACAGTGGAGGATTCTTGTCATGTTAATCACAAGTCATTACCAAGTGAGATAACCGTGCTTCATGCTCCTTTCTGATAATAATGGGGATCATAATTTACAAAATCAATGTTTTATTGAATAAGACTTGAAACTAGCTCGTAAAATCATCAGTGTTCACAGAGGTTTCAGATCATGGAAACAGAGCTCCCCCCCCCCCCCCCCCCCCCAGAAACTTCTGTATAACTTAAAGTGTTTCTGCAACCACAGGATTTGTCCCTTGCTTGGGGGGGATCCAGGGTTAAAACACTTGTGTGTTGCCTACAATTGTCAAGTCCAAAAGCTACAAAAGCTTTTATATACAATCTGTTTTGCTAATTAACAAATGTTAGCATGCTAACACACTTAACTAAAATACTAAACATAGTAATTAAACATGTGGTTTACTGCAAGTGATTGCATTAAAACTTTGGCTTGCAAGTTAGTCTGGACCATAAACTGTTTAGATTGATAAAGCAGTTTTTTCTACAGTCTGTGGAAAGGTTGCAGTTTATTTTACTGGTTGTTCTGCTTAGATGTGCTGACACCCTGCCATTATTATAGTTCAGGGGCTTTAATGTATAACATTTCAAAACCTTATGTTATTTGGAACAAAACTGAGCTGAAATCTGTGCTGATATTTTTCTAAGCCAACGTGGTCAGTCAGCACTGCAGCTGCCCAAGATATACCAGGATTTAAAACGCACACCTTTGTGTTTTGTACGTCTGCAGATGATTTGCATGATGATGCAGTGCTAGCTGCTCAGATTAAAATTTCATTGTTTTCTATCTGTTCATCACTCAGTTTAATGAGGTGAGTCACAGTTACATCAGACCAGAGAACTAATCTGCTAATCCACAGGAACAAAGGATTACACACACACACACACACACACACACACACACACACACACACACACACACACACACACACACACACACACATTTAGCAGTACTCAGTAAAGTGCTGTCAGCAGTTAAATCATGTTGTCTGCAGGAGAGATTAGTTACTGTCTGCATGAACACGTGTGTATACAACCACTTCATATTTAGTGCATAAGAAATATCTCTGAGGCTTGGAGCTTTAGACAACACACACTGCAAGGCTGAAAGCATGGAGACATGACTTTTTTCTAGTTTCAAATTTTCAGCAATATTTCTGAATCTGCAGCTGCAATAGCTTTAGCGTGGTCTTGTTTAGGGGCTGGGCTGTTGTTGGTGTTCAAGTTCAACCAATGGTGTGCAATGTGTTTGACGTCCGAGCCTTGAGTTCAGTTCTTCTTCACCACGCTAGGAAACCCCCCCCAAAAAACAATCTTATGTCTCTGACTCAGTCTCAAGTATCAAATAAAGTGCAGAAGATGTCACAGTTGTTTAGTTTCTTTAGACATCAGTATATTTTTTCTATAGAGCATAAAGTTTTCAGAAGAATAACCTCTTCATTGCCCAACCACCTGCTGCTAAAGCTCTGGATGTTGCTGCAGTCGGACGTTCCCAGACGCTGATTTCCCAGGTGCACTGTAGTGGGCGGTGCGTGGCTGACAGTTAACACACAATAGAAATGTTGAAGTGCTTGTTGTGTGGATTTAACTCACATGGACACATTTTACATTTCAGTTCTTCTCTATTTGTCCAACCACGCCAACTGCAACAGAGACATTACAAGCTATCCATAAATGAAGAGGTCAGAGGTCACACACACATTACTGTCCTTTTATCACCATGGCATCAGTCTGACATGTTATCGCTGGTCACCTGTCTGTCTGTCCATCTGTCTGTCTATCAAACCAGATTACCCATGAGGCCCTGCAGCAAAGTCACAACTTCTTCAAGTCTTTGTCTTATGGGCTCGCACTCACACTCACAGACATGAATGGCCCGCAGGTCGTGTGTCAGCTCAAGTGGTCACACTGCACATCAAGCTGTGACGGCTTTTGTGACTTTACACACCGCAGCAGTGGAGTCTGTGTGCCTGTGTGTGTGTGAAAGGTAAACACAGTCAGTAGCTCTGCCGCTGTGCGGACATTAAGCCTATTTTCCAGCCAGAGGTCAGTGTGAAAAGCGTATTGTTGTGCGAATCATGGCGTCACCGAGCGGGCAGTCCCGCCGCAGCCGACGCCGGCACCACTTCTTAACCTTCGGGTCTGAACAGTCATCTGCACAATGGTGAGCACAGCGCAGACACTTCCTGTTTCTGGAACCTCATTTTTTGTTGTTTGCTGTGTGAAGCAGCTGCAGAATGCTGTTCAGAAAGTGAATGGTAGTCAGTGACAAAAGGCGAGAACTGCTGCTGTATAGACTCCAATTCCATACTCACAGTCAGTCTGCAGGATCGACTGACTGCAGTTGTTTAACACCACAACAGACTGACAGGTCGGTGGAAATTGCAGGACAACTGAAGTGAGCGTTCATAGGTCACCAGATGCCACAGCGACCCCTCCCAGATCTTTTGTCTTGCAGTTGCTGCTTGCTTACAGAAACCTCGGGGTCACAGTATCAGAGTAAAATGGGTGTTGTTAGTCCAGTGGTACTGTCTACTGTCATATGGTCAAAAGGACAACATCAAAATGCAAGGTTTTACCTCTAGAAATGGAGTATAGTTGTGTTTTATTAAATTCAGGAACCTGCTACCCATGCACTGTATTTTCCATCGCCTTTTATTTACATATAAGAGCTCCAGGGACTCCCAGGAGGATGAGTGTTTACCATCTGAGGTGGCTTTCCTTACACTCTTTTAGAAAGGTGTTGTCTAGATTGTTCCTCCTCAAATCCAAAATCTTGAACTAGTGAAGCATGTCATCGTGGTGGACAACCAGATATGTGAGCGTTTGAGCTGCATACTCCATGGGTGCAAATGCTCTGAGCACCATGTCACTAATAGTTTGATATTGATACCCTTCCTCCCTTTTCCTATAACCTCTGTCAGCCCGCACTGTCCACTGTGACTATCATTTATAATTAAAACCCCCTTAATTGCAAAATGTTTCAACTTGCAGTGTTTTAAAAAAAAAAGTGTAAAGTAGCACATTTTCACACTAGAGAAACTGATACAGACTGAGACTGATCTAATGACTGCATGTTAAATGCTTCGCAGAAAACTTGTGTAGGTAATGAAGCTGTGAACTAATTAAAAATGATCTAAGGATGGAAAGATTTGGATTTCCTTGAGTTTGCGATGACCTGGATGACTGAGAACATACACAGACAGGAAAAATGATGTTTGAAAGCTATAATAAGATGGAGTCTGTTTGTAAACAACATGCAGCAGTCCAGTCTTAAGTGCTCAGTCAGAAACTCAACACTACTCCTTGATGACACGGGGATTGTTTACCATGGTAACATTTCAGCAGCGCCATAGCAACCTGTCACTGGTCAAGGCTCGGAGATGATCTGATGGATACTTGACCTCTTTATATCTGTGAGTCTGTCGTCTTCTTACATTTGTTGTGAAGATAGTTCCTTTATGACAGAAAGCATCTGTTTATGCATCAACAGTGTGAGTGATTTCTGTCATTTTTAACACATTATTAGCTTTTATAAGCAAGTTGCCAGTATACACTCTCTAAAAGAAGTGTAACTGGTCTAAGTGTTAAGTCTTTATTTTTCAACATTCTGGAAAACCCACTCATTTTCAAATGCACAGATCCTTGTTTTAACCACGCCTTTGCATGGTCAAAACAGCTGCTCCTGTGTTTTAAATGCTCAGTTTAAGAAACACTGGTCAAAAGAGATTTCACAAGTGTGAGACAGAGGATACTGCAACAATCCCAGTTTAGGGTTTCCTGGTATTGAACTTACTGAACGAAATACTGACCTGATAGGCAGTTTCATAAGCCACTTTAAAAGTACTGCCAATCCCACCAAAGAATACTTCCAGATTTCAAAATAAAGGTTTGTTTGGTTTCCATTTCTCTTGTTATTAGCAGTTAAAGAGCAGAATAATCCATGCTCGTTAAACTGAAGGAGAATCAATTACAGCACACATGAATAAATATTGAAAACTAAGCAATCCAACTTTGCTCCTGATGATAGTAATGAGACCCTCTGTTATCATCACAAGGTCCTTTCTTATAATTATAAGATCAGTAAGAGATAAGGTGTCTTTTGAGGCCTTTTTTAATTGATTGCAATTTCCACATAAAACCAAAAAGAAATGTAGGTTTATTCAGGCTTGTTTGTTTAGTGCTGCAGCACAGATGTGTTGCTTAGAATGGAAATAGGCCTGAGATTTGTGGGACAACGACAGGGTGGAGATTCTGGTATTTGATGGGGGACCACTAGAGAGATGTGGAGGTGTCGGGTAGCTCCTCACAGGAGCTCCGGAGAACCTGGTCAGAGCCGTGGGGTGGAGTGATGGCAGGAGGTGCACATTGTGTATATGTGTGTGGGGGTCATTAACAGGGCGAGGTCACGGCCTTTTGGGAGCAGATTATAGTAATGAGAGGGATAATGGAGCTGGTGTGTGTGTATTGATCTGAGATGGTCCAGAGGGATTCATAATGCGGTCTCTAAATCTGCCTAATGATGCGTCATACAGGGGGTCTGTGTATGTGTGTAGTGTGTCGATATTATAAAACAACACACACACACCCATCAACCAGTGTTGTAGATGTAAACAATATTCTGATGTATCAAACAGGCCACCTCCACATATACTGAAGCAGGTGTACAGACACGTGTTATCTGTTTATTTATATATATATCTCTGGGTTAATACTTTAAATTTAGGGCATGTGGAAGTCAGTTTCTGATCCATGCAGAATTTTAAGTGAAGATGTTCTTCAGTTTGTTCAGATACTTAATGTCAGCCACGATAACAAAGTGTGTTGTGATCAGCGTTCAAGTAAGGACAGTTAGCTGTTGGGCTGTTTGTCATCACTTGGTAAGTTGATTGTTGTTTTAATTAACGCATTCAGAGCTCATATTAAAATTTTAGTATTTTTAGAAAAATATTTGCAGTCTTCCAAATCTTATTGTCCAAAATGAAAAGTTATTTAACTTCTTGAGTACACATAAATAAACATACAAAACTGCTTCATCTATCAGAACACAGCTGCAGAGGAACGTGAAGTGGAACGCTCAGCTGGCTATGATGAAAGATAGTTCATAGACATTTTATAATCCAGAACTTTATGTAATCAGCAGCAGTAATTTTTCTATTTTATCTTTTTTGTTCACTAAAAGTGGCACATGAACACATTTTTTTTCTTTCATTTTTGACTTTTAAGGGCACTATATTGTGGACCAAAACACACAGTGGCATGTGGTGTAGTTGGAAATATTACCTACAGCCAAGGAGCTATGCTAGTAGCAGTGTAAAGCCGCCAGTGTATCCCACTGCAATGGTTGCTTCACATGCTGCCGGTAACGTTATCACACAGCCACTCCTGAAAAGCAGGTGTCACTACTCAGATATTTGTTAAATGCTAATAAACATGAAGTGCAACTGAGTCTCAATAAAGGAGACTCAAAGGATCAAAAACTCATGACTGTGAACCAGTTTGCCACCAACTGGTTTGCACATCTGGGCAAAATCTCTTAGTAATGCATGGAGTCGTTTTTGATCCTCTGAAAATGGGGGGACTCTGCATGAAAATCACTGTAATTACTGAAGTGTTAATGGAGCGCTTTTGAATTAAAGCTGTGTCTACTTCACATCTACATTGTTTTGTTTAAAATTCACTGTTGTGGTATTACTGTGCTAAGATGTATGGACCTAACTATCTTTCAGTCTGTTGAACAATAACTGGCTCATAGCCCATCACTAGTGTAGCTAACCAACCATTGCAGGGTTTCATTTTCTTTCAAAATCCAACCTATGATGCACCTGCTAAATGTGTGTGTGTGCATGTGTGCATGTTTTCAGGGTTCAGCAACCGTCCTACAAATCTGAAGGTCTTCATCAACCCTAGCAGCCACAAGAAGGAGGCCGTTCACATCTACAGAGACCACGTGGCTCCTCTATTCAAGATGGCTGACATCCGAACTGACATCACAGGTTAGTCCATCCAAGTGTTTATTTTTCTGCTCAGTAGAAACACTGAAAAATTATAATTATAAAAATATAAATAAATGTACGTATTTTTGTGTGTTTATTTTTAAATATAAAACTATGTGAGGCAGGGTTTTAACAACTTGATCTTTACTGACACCAGACATGATACTGAAATCTGTGTGCGCGCGTGTGTGTGGAGGGAGTCCAAAGGTCAGAGTTAATGGCAGCTTCTGGTCGCTAGGTAACCTGATATAGGGGGCGGAGCTTAGCCCATCTGTTGTGACAGAGGGAGACAGCCTCCTCTGCACTCCTCCCCTCATCTTCTCCATCTTTTTTCCTCTCCTTTCCTGTCTCCTCCTGTTTCCAATCATTTGCTCTTGTCTCATTTCCAGTCCTTCTCCTCTCTGCTGTTTTCTTGTTTTCTTTCCACCTGTCCTCTTTTCACCTTTCTGTTTTCCTCTCCTGCCTCATATCCTTGTGTCCTCTTTCCTTCTCATTTCCTATCTTCTTGTCTCATCACTTTTCCCATGTTTCCTTTTTCTCCTCCTTTTTTCTTGATTCCTCCTGTTTGCTTCTACTCTCCCCCTCTCAGCAGATGGTGTGATATCCGCTGTCCCACTTTTTTTTTTTGGCAGTCATCAAACACACACTTCATCTGACCACACATATGCACGAACACTTTATCTCTGTCCATCTCAATGTCTCTCCATCTGCTTACTTATTTTTTCCCCCTCTCTCTGTCTTTACCTGTCTTTCTCTCTCCAGTAACAGAGAGGAAGGGTCATGCTCTCTCAGTGATAAAGGAATGCAAACTGGATGAATATGATGGGTTAGTCATCTATATCTTTTTTGCTTTCAAAATCATTGCTTGGTTGGGATTCATCAGGATTTTTCCATTAAAAAATCCAGAGTAAGAAATTATTGTAAAAATAATTTACAGTTTAAATGTAGTTTTGTTATTATTCATCCATAGATGTTCAGTATCATAATATGTTGCTTTCTGAACCAATGTGTGACTGATTACAGACAGGTGGAGCCACCTTTAATTGTGCTGAAAGTAGTCAACGCACTTGAAGATGATCAGATGATCTGCTGTATCGTGTGTAGAGGTTTCTGTTTGTTAAGCTTAAAGCAATCCGCTGTCAGCACTGTGAGATCGATGAAACTGTCTGTAGCTTTTAAACTGGATGAGTCTAAAATATGCACTTGAAGGCAAGATAAATGATCTCAGGTCCAGGTTAAAAGAAAGCCAGCTGACGATCAGCTGGTCCCTATTCCTCAAGAGGACAGGTGATAGTGGAATCTTACAGTTGGAAATAGTTGACTGTTTAATGGTAAGTGCGTTGACATGAAAGTTACCATGTTTAAATTGTGACATCATCCTGCTGCTGAACTGAGGTGAACTGGATAATCAAATAGCAGTTTACTGTCAAAGGCGGACACTGAAACACACTGACCATGACTGATCTCACACACCTCATGCACACACACACACACACACACACACACACACACACACACACACACACACACACACACACACACACACACACACACACACACACACAGGTAAGATGATCAAATACCAAACATTAACTGTTCACTTTGTTGTTAAAGTTAAAATAACTTTTCATTCCAATGATAGAACAGCAGCTACAAGTACAGAAACAGCTATCAAATTCTCATCAGTCTTTTTCTGATGGTGTGTGTGTGTGCGTGTAAGCAGCTTTTGTGCTCAGCCCTCATAAAGCTTAATGTGCTTAGAGAAGATTAGCTCCGCGTTGCTAAGCTAGCTGCTGAGTGTGGGTAGGTGGTTGGGTGTGTGTGTGTGTGTGTGTGTGTGTGTGTGTGTGTGATTTGGTTGAAACCTACATTTGCCAATTAGGTTGGCTGTCACCGTGGCGACTACAGCTCCAGGTAATCCCATACTCAGGAAGAGGGGGAGGGGGCGGAGACTGTTCACCTCCCATTTACTGCAAATAAAGACTCGGAAGATGAACCTTCTCACTTTCTCACTTTTTTTTTATTACTTTTTTTCATTAATACTAACAAACAATAACTGCCTCCCACCCTACCCTAAAATAAAATACAACTTTTTTTTTCAAAAGCGATCAAAATATGAGTTTTATCTTTCGTGTGACTCTGTATGGGTCATTAGTAGAAATGTGACTGTAAATGATTCCCTCTCTGTCTCTTTGAGCTTACCATATGATAGACTGTCCAGAGTGTATCCTTTTTCTCACCCTGTGATTGTGAGTTCTTTCTTTTTTTTTTCTCTCCATCTGTTATGGTTAAAATATTGCTCGAAAGCATTTCACACCATGAGTTAAATATAATATATTTGTTTTAGTTTTATAGTCAACTTTATTCTAAACTTACGATTTTAACACTTAACTTAAGATTCTAAAACAAGACATGGATTATACTGCTGCCTGTTAGTGTGTAGACCTTTACAAAACCCCAGCAATCATAAATATTAAAGAGTTTATGAACTTTGGTGACTGTAGGAGAGCAATTCACTGGAGCTTTTCAAAATAAAACCCATCACAGTCATTCTGAAATCCAGTTTCTGTGTGTCTACTAGTTTAGTTGTAGTCTAATTCTAGTATCAAAACTTTGGTACTGATGTTTTTCTACTGAACAAGAAATGTTGAGAAATATTTGTGCTTAATTAAAATACAAACCTTTGCAGTGAAAATACAACCTAGAGTATTTATAAATATCCATTCACCATCCTTCGCTATTCATCTATAGTACTCAGCATCACACATTCAGGACCACCCTGCACAAACATTTTAGTTAGTGCCCAAAAACATTGAGGTTACTTACCCTGTTGTATTATAAAACAAATTGTCAATTTTACTAGAAAAGCCACATCCTCTGCTGGATGGTTTTCCTTTAAATCATCAGGAGTTTGAGATCTGTGAAATGTCTTCTAGGTGTATTATACTTTTTGTGGCTGTGAGTTTGTTAAGTCCGCTTGGGTCCAAATAATGTAAATGTTGTCATTAGGTGCCAAGATTGAGTCTGTGACAATTTTTTGTGACCATGCGTTTATGGAGACTTCACATTTCAATGAGCCAACAATGGATCAACACTTCAAGCAGACCTCAAAAGTGCTATAGAGGACTATAATGTCAATGAAGTCTGTGTCCTTGACTTAGTATAACCACCTCATTTAGCGTCACAATAAACCCTTATTTAGATTTGGATGATTGAGACTGACTTGTCTAAATGTCTACCTGTCCTCACACTAGTTTTTTTCCACCTGTCCATCAGGGTGGTGTGCGTCGGTGGAGATGGTTCAGTTGCAGAGTTGTGTCATGCTCTGGTCCTCAGAGCCCAGCTGGATGCAGATTCCCCAGAAAAACCAGTGAGAGCCACACTGCCACTGGGAATCATCCCAGCTGGTAAGCAAGGGCATTCTCATATAGAACCACTGCTTTAAGGTCTCATAAGGTTTGGTATGCTGGTATGCAAAAACACGACATGAAGTACTTTTATTAACGGTCTGTCTTCACATGTTTGCAGGTTCCACAGATGTGGTTTCCTGTTCTGTTCATGGAGTCAGAGATCCAGTCACTGCAGCCCTCCACATCGTCTTGGGTAAAGCTTACATGTTGTAGATCTGTTACATAGATTGGGGTTGGTTGGAATTGTCTTTAGTAAATCTATATTTGGATCACCTAATGTCGTCTATGCCTTTTTATAAATCAGTCCAAGATTTTACATTTTCAAGGACAAAAATCTGTTCTGTTTTAATATTAAATCTGTGGCAATCATAGCCAGGTTCTTTGTGTAACAGACTAATTTCCTTAAAGCATATCACACCAAAGCTCAGCTTTTGCTAAGCTTTGGTGTGATTGGCTGAATGTCAGTCCGGCAGCAGGGACAGTGTTTAAGAACAAACAAACATGCAGACAGACGGTGAGACTGGACTCTGGAGGGAGTGAACAGACAGATGTCTAACAACAGGGTCTGTTTCACTTGAAATCACTAAATCACAGGTTTACACTGCTCGCAGCAGCCCCGCCCCCTTTGTCTCTGACCACCACACTGTCAGGTAAACACGGTAACCAATCACCCAGCAGCAGGGCGGGCAGCTGTGTTTGATTGACAGCTTATCGTGTGATGATGTTTCATTGTCACTAATTAATACTGCAAGCTGAGTTTGTATGTGTGTGAGACAGATGGGAAAATTCAATAGCCCTAATGAGACTACTTCCTGAACAATAGAAAACTGTTAAAATTCCCAGGTAGGAAGCTGTTCCCACGGACACCAGGTGACTGCAGGTGAATTTTCCTGTCTTCATAACACTGAGGTGTGCTCATTCACAATCACATGATCTCCTTGCTGGACGTTAAACTACTAACAGGGGCGGAAGCATCAGTGCTGTTGCTACGGTTACCCGAGCCTGAGCATCCCTTGAAAATAGCGGCTTAACTGTTGACCTTTTATCAACTTATGTTTGGGAGTTGCAGCTGACACTGAAAATTTTCTGTATGTGAAATGGCCTTAGCTTGTTTATAGGTGTGTGTCAGACCTTTTGTATTTCTGGCTGTTTTTTTGTATCTAAAAAAGCATTTCAGCTGTAGAGATCTACAGGCGAAAACTACAACAAATGGCTGCAGGCTGCTATCCAACAAAATAAGCATCCAAAATTAAACTAATGTTTGGAAAAGCTGTTTTTAAAATTCATTGCTCTGTTTAACAGAGGCTGGAAAATCCTTCATAAGGGGGCCAATTCTGTCCTGATCTCTAAACATAAATATATAAAAGCATGACATGGAAGTCACCACCTTGACCACTTTACAATAATCTCATCAATGATCACCTTACCTGTTTAAAGCAGTTTGCCTCGTTCATTGTTGTACGAAAAACTACTTGCTCACAGAGTTTAAATTTTTTTCCAGAAGTTCAAAACCTGCTGAGTCTTTTCTAGCCTGGCTTGTTAGAAACCTTCACTGCAACAATGAGTGGGACAAAAATAGAGACAATTTTAGCAATATGTGAATTTCTCTTTTCTGATATAGGAAAAACCAAAGCAATGCAATAGCCTATACACTGAAACTTCAGCATACTGTATCTCTAGACTCACAAACAGATTCAATATGATATTGATTAATACTCAACGGTTGGCCCTCCTGGTGTTTGGAGGGGTATCTTTGTTGGCACCGTCATCATAGCAGTAACGAACAACCAGAAGGCAAGCTGGTCGAGGTTCAAATAGCAATTAGGATTAGCCAAGCTAGCTGTCTGGGAGTAACAACGACCTGATGTAACTCATATACAACAGTCTGAATAATTCGATTTTTAACATTTTGATGCCAGAAGTACAAGCAATACGGCCCATTTACAAGTGCATAAATGAAGCATGAAACTGGTACATGTAAACCCTGCTTTACAAAAATGTGAGTCTGCATTTTTACCTGCATTTATCCACAAACCAGTAATTTTTGTGCAGGTCATCTACTAATTAGTACTGGGCAGTGTAGAAATGTTGTAGAAAGTGTAGAAAGTTTTTTGTTTTGTTTTTTCATTATGAACACTCTGTTCACTTCAGGCACATTACAGTGATTTCTGCCTTGGCACAGAATGACTATAAATCTACCTTCATTAATGATTTACTCAAGAACTTGAACATTGGAAGTTATAAGAACTTCCACAAGTCCTGAAAAAGTCTCCAAGCTTTCTCCATGAGGATGTTTCACAGCGTCAACAAACTCAACTCACAAAGCAGATGCACTAACCAGCTCCTCAGACACTGAGTCGACTCCCTGCTCGCTGTTTGCTCACATGAACTCAATAAAATAAACAAATCATTCAACTCTTCTAGAGTTTTTAAATGTTAATAGAATGAATGTTTCAAATTCTGATGATAATAGTAATTAGAGTCATTTCACTGTGACATATTACATGACAGTAATAATTTGATTTCTATGCTATCAATCCAAAAAGCCCAGCAGCCTTCTCATACAGTGACATAACAACATCTCCACAGAGAGTTGGGGTATTTTCAAAGTATGTTTTAGAAAAGCTCGTTTCAAGAGGGGGGAAATTATGGTTTAATTCAATAAAAAACAAAGTTTAAAGTTACAGCCTTGGAGCTGAGCAGCAGCCCTAAATCCTCCTACTGGTGGTTTCATGTGTCCATTTTTAGCGGTGCCCTTAAAAACGAGATGCTGCATCTCAAGGGGCTATCCTTTAAATAAATTAAAATTCATTCATGTTGCAGTTGTGCAGCAGTCTGTTACAGGTGCCATTTTAGATATATGACTTCTGACGGATGTCTTTTGTCTCCTCCCTAAATCCTTGTGTGGGATAATTATTGGTTGATTTGCATTTATTTCAGCATTTTTTAAAAATGACTTGTGTGAGCATTTTACTGCTAACAGAAACAGTCATCCAGCTCATGTGATGCTAACACAACTTTCTAATAATCAGTTGGTTTACTGTTGAATTAACTCAGTCATTTTGGTGTTTTTACTTTCACTGATTATTATATTTGTACTTAATATATATAGGATATATTAGGTACAAATATTTTTTTTACATTCAACCACTTCATCCACTATATTTTTGAATAAGAGCTACCAATATGGTATGGAAATAAATCCTAAAGGTGGATTAGGAGCCAAACAGAAAGATAATGACTTTGTGATGTAAATGAATATTGGTTGGACCTTTTAAGAAGCGCCGCAGGTTTGATCTCGGTGACACACTGACCGTCTCAGCTTTAATCCTGCGCAACACACACTGACACACAAACACACTGACAACACGCCATATGGTGAGGAAATCAGATTCTGTCCAGAGAGACAGACAGGCAGTCAGACAGACAGGTGCGGAGACAGCAGTTCAGTTCAGTAGGTTACAGCAGGTATGTGGCCAGATGGCCCGCTTAGTGCGTGTGCCTTTGTGTGTATCCATCTAAAAGCTGGTGGAGCATCTCAGTAAAGGAGCTTGATGGAAAAATCTGGTTATTTTAAAAATTATTTTAGTTATTTCTATGGTTTGTGCTGCGTTCAAAGGCTGTAGAAAAATAAAACCGTAAGCAGTGTTTAGCGTGGAAGCCATTTTTTACCACATACATAAAAAGAATCTGAGGAAACGTTGATAATGTTTCCTCAGATTCATTTCAATCCTCTGAGTTATTAATCGGCTTCACACATTCTGTTAATTAGCCGTATTTTAGACTGTGTGTATTTGTATGTCTCATTTTGTATGGATAAAAACCACAAAATGTACAAACGCATAGTAAGGTTACAAAATTATTCATTTTCAGTGTGAAGGCTTGGAGCAAGAGTTGTGTGATGTCCTCTGAAGTGATGGAAACACAGCTGTGTGTGTGCTGCATCCTAACTGTTTCTAATGAATCGTTTAAAGGGTCTTCTCTCAGTGTGCTGGTGTCTCTCTGCCTGCAGGTCACCTGCAGCAGGTGGACATGTGCAGCTTCTCGTCTCATGGCCAGTTGGTGTGCTTCGGTTTCTCTGCCATGTTTGGCTTTGGCGGGCGGAGTTTAGCGAGGGCAGAAAAGAAGAGATGGATGCCATCGTCACGGCGGCGAGAGTATGCTCTGGTTAAGACGCTGGCTAGGCTGAGGTGACACACACACATATATAATTTTTACTTTTAAATGTAAATGTGCGTTCCTAAGGCCTCAGTCACACAGACATGACTGACTGACCTCAGTGACCCCATAGCAACCACTAGTCACTAAGGAAAACTGTATTCCATGACTGTTTGGTTGCTGGAGGTTGTTAGCTGTTGCTGAGTGAAACTGGTCACAGTGCTTGTGAAGCTTTTGATTGCTGGAAGGTTGCTGAGGTCACTCGTAGTATGTATGGATGACACTGATTTGTCTGCAAAAAAATTGTCTGTTTCCTATTAGCATCCCATTTTTATCATTTCGCTAAAGCTAGAGTCTGTGTCTTCCATGTGGCAATCTGATAGCAACACAAGTAATCACAAGGTGATTTTTGGTGCATCACTTTCTTTGCCACCATTTTCACATGCTTAAAGCAAGCATCCTCCAGCAACCACTCATCACTCATAAAATACATATTTTTCCTTAGTGACCGGAGGTTGCCAACGGGTTGCCAACTGGTCTCTAAGTGTGACTGAGGTCTAGCTAGGTCTAGGACTAGCTGGTTTCTTATTTCTTTTTTTCTCTGTCTCCCTCAGACCGGAGGACTGTCAGCTCTCCTTTTTATCAGCAAGGAAGTCAAACAGCAATTTGTTTGTACAGCGGTGAGAAACACGCGCACACACAAACACGCACATACGCTCTGTGATGTTGGATGGTACATCCAAAGTGTCTTCAGACCACCATAAAAAACAATATGCATTTGTTTAAACAGGTTACAAGCACTCAGAGGAGACTGTAATTGTTCCACATCAACAGTGTTTGTTAGTTTGCTGCGCTGTTACATTTACTCAGCAGCTGAACCAGAAAGGCAAACACACCACGTAACAGCTTGTCTACTACAGAGACTTGCAGCACAAATCTACCAGAAACAAACTCAACGCAAATTTATTAAGAACAGTGTGGAGGAGAGCCTGTTTGAGTCAAAGCTGTTGTTTTACCATGATTAGTTTAATAACTGGCTCTGTGTTTGATGATATTGGTCCGTTATATAAATTTTCTCTTCTGTCATGTTTGAAAAATTAACTTGATTTCTTGCTTCTCAGAGATAAGGACCAGGACCAAGACCAGGACCCAAAGTCCGGTAAAACCACTACTTCTCTATTAAAATGGACAAATCAGATTTTAATCGCTACCAGCTACTCTCTGTCTTACTTTTTCTTTCTTTGATTTGTGTGTACAGAGGGGGAGGAGTCCTGGGTGACCAATCAGGGCCTGTATCTGAGCATCAGCATCATGTCTATCCCTTGCCTGAGTCCACACGCACCTCAAGGACTAGCTCCAAACACCAGGTACACAGTGTACGAAGATTAGCTCGATCTTCTGCTCTTTGGCCTTGAATGCATCACAGTGCACGTTAATACATGATGATGTTTCTAATAATGCTAACAGTCTCCACCACTTCCTGTTTTTGACAGTTTGGCAAATGGCAGTGCAGCGCTGATTGCGGTCGGAAACACCTCCAGGTCCGAGTTTATTAAACACCTAAAGAGATACAGCAGCTCTACTGGACAGGTGAGAACACCTGCCAGAGGTGAAAATAACATGAATCAATTTATTCCATTCAAATCCTCACTAAAACCTTTAGCAGATCTTTTAAGGCTCAGGAACTGAACATTTGCAATCTAAAATCTAAAATATTCACAACTAAGGAATGTCGGAGTACGATAGCAACCTTTTTTTCTTTACAAACTCCCAGTTTACTCAAACAAATATCCATTTTTTTCTGTCTGGTGCAGTTAAAGTTCAAGTGTTTGCAATTTCTCATTGTGAAATTGCAAATGATTTATGGATTTCATCATCTACAGTACATATTACTATTAAAAGAATTTTTAAAAATGGGGCAAATCTTTGTACACAAGAAAATAAACTAAAAACACAGAAAAACCTGCAGAAATCAACACTTCCAAGACTGTTCTGAGTGGACATTGTGCGTCAGTTAAACTCTACTGTGCAAGAAAAGCAAAGACGACATGTTGATGTTATCATGATGGGCTTAGTTTAATTGCACAGAGCTGGTGCAGTGTGTAGATTATGGTGATGACAGCCTCAGCTGTTATATATGTTTCCACCCAGATGTTTTCTACCGAAGAGAGCAATTTATTGTCGTGGGAACTCACTCTTGACTTCAGGGTCACACAAGCACTTTGACTCGGGACAATTTTGTGATTGTGTTACAGTCGATTAATGGCTGTTGATTATACCACAATCCCTCAACGTTCACAACACCTAAAGACTCTAGAAGATGGGAAAGTAGGTCCCAGTTTTAAAAATACCGCAGTTTTCCTTGAAGTTAGTGAGTAGATTAGCCTGGTTCAGCATGACCTGGTCTGGGCAGAGAGACTGCACACTAACCCACTTACTAAATATACGGGCAGTGTGGTGTTCAGACTTGGAGTAAACAGGCTGTTTACTGACTGGCCTACATCCTGCTAGCGTCCGTCCTGACATCTCAGCAGAAAGCACAGCAAAAGTGGATGCTCAAGTGGAGCTGCCCACATGTGACCCTTACAGTTTATGTCCTACTGTGGACTTTAAACCTCTCCTGTCACTTGTGTGATGTAGAGTGTGTGAAAAACTGAATACACCTTTATTAATCTGATGATTTTATCAAAATAATTTTAAAGTTTCAGTGCTTTTTGGTGCAAATCCTCCTGTGTGTTGGTATTGAAGCAGCATTAAATTGAAGTGGAGCTGCAATTATACATTAAGCTGCTGGATATTTCCATGATCAATTAATCATATCCTTTGTTTGCTTTGATCTATTAAAAAAAGCTGAAAATGTAGGTCTCCCTCTTTAATGAGATGCAATAAATTCAAATTCATATGATCAAATAGACAAAATATTAGAAACTGCTAGAGGAAAATTTTAAGCCATCAATTAGGCGTAGTGGAGTTGTAAAATATTTCTCTCTACAATTCACAGTCTCGTGAAGTTAAATCAAGTGTGTATTTAAGGACAGTACTGGAATCCTCTGGGCTCTTGTTTTAAGATAGATGTTAATCTGTCCTATAAGAACGGCTTTACTTTATGAAAGCGCAAACCTGCAGGAGAGGACAGCAGACAGACAGACAGACAGACAGTGGGACAGTCAGCTGGTCTTTGCTGCCCCCTGTTGGAGCCTCACAGCAGAGGACAGTGGACCGGAAGAACCACAGACAGATCCTGCTGCTCTCTAACAAGCTGCTTAACGGAGATCTTAATGGCTCTTTCTGACCTCATCAGCTCAGCTTTAACACACACACACACACACACACACACACACACACACACACACACACACACACACACACACACACACAGACAAAGCTCTGACTGATTATCTGTGTGCAGTTCAACTTCTCCTTCGTGGAGACGCATGCTGTGTCAGCAGTGAAGATCCGCCCCTGCTCACTGATTGGCTGTTCTGAGGATGAGAGTGAAGAGGAGGGTGACTTGAAAACCACACCCTTCATCCACGCAGAAGGAACAACCTTCCCCTGGAACATCGACGGAGAGCTGGTGGAAATTGCTAATGAAGTGCTCATCAGGTGGGACGCTCACGCCTTCGTTATTAAAAATATATCCAGATAATACAATCATTACAGACAGAGGAATTACTCTGAATTGATTAATTCAAGCACTGATTATTGATGATCAAGGCACTATTTTTCCTTTTAGTTCAGATCAATAAAATACAGCAAGAAGAGGTAAATATAGAGGATAATAATAATGATAATTATTATTAATATTATTTTGGACAATGGCTGCTCTTTCATTTATTTTCAGTCCAGTCCTTGTACCTCATCCTTTTCAGAGGTATCTTGTTTTGTTTATTAAAACATTAACAGTGATTTATGAATCTTTCAAACATAAAAAGGGACCTAACACAAGGGCTGAACCCATGTTGTGTCTACACATAACAGACAACTTAGCACGAAATAATATTTTTGCACCAACATGATGATTGTCAAAGACATATTAGCCACAAACTTGGTATGATTGGAAGAGGATTAGGGAAACTGGAAAAAATGAGGCACTTTTTTTCCCCAGAATTCTGAAATTAAAGTCAGAATTCAGAAAAAAAAAGAAGAAAAAAAGACGAGCCTACTTTTTTTTTTTTTCCAGTCGTCCTAATCCTCTTCCGTAATCTCAGTATGATGTTCAGTGAGTTCTTAAAAGATTTGAGGAAACTGGACAAACGGAAGACAAAAGAAGAAGTGACCGGCCTAAAAAACAGATAACATGATCTGAAAGTCATGTTGAAATTCTTCGAAAGAAATGGAAAAATTTAGCAAAGACCTGAAAATGCATCCGATCCATCTGCTGCTCACTGAAGCCTCATTTGAAATGGTCTCAGTTTAAGTGTGGTTGTTAAGAAGCCATTCTTCGTGAATGGAAACGTGGCTGAGTTGTGCCAAATTACACAAGAACTGGATTAAAAATCAGTGACAATAGATATTATAGGGGGATGAATTCATATTTGAATATTTGGATCAAATTTTTTTTTGTGTGTGTGTGTGGAGCAGGTCAGGAGAGAGGTACAACAGTGAGTGTCAACAGCCATCACTAAAGCAGGTGGAGGCTCTGTCATGTTTTGGTGCTGCTTTTCATCCAGTAGTGCAAAAATTGATGAAATAATGAAGAAAAGTACCAGCAGATTTTGATCCACGATGCAATTGGTTTCATTTTTCACAGTACCAAGCGACTGACTGGTCTCCTTGTCCTGGAGCTCACACTGTGTTTGTTTTTTTACATTCTGTGACATTTACATCAATACCAATCAGGCCATGCTCCTGCAACCATAGCAACATGTCTGAGGTCCTTAATATCCACCTGACTGTGTGTCTGTGTTTCTGTATGTCTTTGTGGTGCATTCAGAGTCCACCCAAGACTCATCACTCTGTACGGCGAGGAGGTGGAAGAGGCCGAGTCATCTGTCTCCTGCAGCTGCATCTGAGAACAACAAGGGGGCGCTGATCTGTGTGACACTCACCACGGTAACCAAAATGACTCAACAGTGCTCTTTGTACAGACTCTGAACTCACAATTTGAAACTTTGGTCATCAGCCCATGATTTTAACGATATATTCATAGAGGAAAAATAAATAAAATAAAAAAGCTCCTTTACTTTAAAGCCGTATTAATTTTATATTCTTTTTATCAAAGTATAATGTGAATATTTTGTAATTTTTATTCATGTATCAGCTGCAGAACTGACCAATGCACATAAAAATGGTTTAATGTTTACAATTTACTACAGTTTCATTACCCATTTCTCTCAGATCATGCGACTTTAATTTCATATGTTGCTTTTTTACATCCAGTTTTTGTTTCTGTGGCAGAGAACAAACTTGTTTAATTTGTGTTCAAAATCCAGTTTATTTCACTTCCCAAAGGGTTCATGTTTGAATAAAGGTATTAATAGGTGACTTTTCTATCTGTGCAGACGATGGTGAAGCAAAAACAGACCTGATGTATGCATGTAGATTCTCATTTTGACTCAAATCATACTGCGACTGGAATAAAGTATAAAAATCAAGATGTTTAAATAGAAAATCCTTTATTTTAATAGAAAAGTGTTGCTAAAAGCAGTGAGACTCTCCAGTGCAGAACAACTTCACATAAGAACATCAAAGTCACTTATTAAAATATTAAAACACTCTGTGTGAATCTGTGAGGTGCATTTGTATTAAACACACACCAGAGTGGAGGGCAGCAGCTAAGTGAACAGTCTAAATGGAGACCGTTAACACAATGCTTTTTTTTTTTTTAATGTATTACTTGAACCAACAAGTTATCAGTTTAAAAAGCCCAGGTGTCAATTTTAGGAAGTATGACTGAGAAAACTGACCACATCAAACATGTTTACTTAGTGTTTGTGATGTGTTTGTTCAGAAGATCATTAGGCCTCCCACCTACCTCACACTGGTAGGAGTGGTTAACCTTAAATGTGCTTTATTTAAAATGCATCACGTTTATGTTTTTTTCCTCTCTTGTTTTATTTGTATTAATTTTAATTTAAAGAACTCCCACAGGACAAACTTTTTCATGGGCATCACATTGTGATTGTTACCACATTAAAAGAGCCTTCATGCCTCATTATGTTTGATTCTGTGTGTTTGACCCTCCTGGGCCCAAAAGGAGGAGGAGTGGAGGAGAAATGCTCATTTCTAGCTGCCCTGCGTGGTGCACTTGTGCTGATCTGGCTGTACATTGTTTTCATTGTTTTTCCCTCCACATACCAGCATGGCTTCCTGTTTTCTTCTTCCCTGAATGGCTTCCAAAGCGTCAGAGAAACTGTAAACAAGTGTGAAATCAGGCTCACGGGAAGGTTAAGGAACCATAGCACCAGGAGGCAGCACAGTGGAGGATTCACTGTAGAAAGATCCTGCATTCTGCTCATTTTTCAATCCTCTGCCCTGAAATTTCTATTAATCCTACATCAAAACTGCCCTCAGGTTCCTCTATTGTGAAGCAGTTTGCAAAAGCAAAAGGGTAGGTAAAAACAGATAGCGCTAATAAGCTGATCATGTCCTCCACGTTGGAGTATCCAGCCAGTGGTCAACATTGCTGGCTCAGTGAACTAACTTTGTGCAAAACAAAAATGTGTGGATTTGCATCAGATGAGCTGATTGTGCCATAAAAATTTGCTGGTTTAAGCAGAGGAGACACATCCCAAAACAAATAGTGGGAGCCAAAAAACGGAGTGATCACCCCTGTTACCAGCAAATCCCAGCAGCCATCACCTTCTTCCTCCAGCTGGACGACATCCAGTGTGTGCCACAGGCGTCAAATGATGCAGCACTGCCAGTGAGTTAGCTCTTTGTGTGTTTGTGTGTGTGTGTGTGTGTGTGTGTTGGTCAGCAGGTGAACAAAATTCAGAAAATAAGTTACACAGACAAAAGGAAGGTTTCCCAGAGCTACGAGCCAATCAGAGGCAAAGTTTAAATCACCTGAGATCATAGAAAGTGATGTTCTTTGTTTTGTTTTCTCCTAAAAAGAAGAGTCAAAATGAAGGTCATTAATCCCAGGAAGCTCCGAGGCTTTCCAATTGGTTCAGATTTGATGACTTCCGGTTCACTTTCCTTTTAATTAATCCTCTATCCATCGAACGCTGCAGTCTTTTTTCTTTCAGGTCTTTGGATTTCTCTGGTTCCTTTTTGTGAAAGCATGTCGGCAAAATAGTTTAAAAGGTCACAGTCAGATTCAGGAGGCGTTCACTGTCACGTGTTAGACTCAAACCCTCGGAGCGTAGGCGGATTTCACTGACCGATGACGTTCACAGTGCTGCAGTAAGACCGAGGCATGATGAACACTCTTTCATAGGTACAATGTGAACTCCACCTTGGGGTCAGATCACGGGCAGAGAGAACAATCTGGGTTAGGTAGTGCTTTCTCTTTTGCTGTGCTTGGGAACGAAGTCCCAGCTGTCTCTGTTGAACTCATCCTCCTTATGATGTAATTCTCTCTTGAAGAATCCAGCCTGACGGACAAAGAGAAGAAGAAAAGGTGAAGCCTGTGTATCAACTGCAAACATTAAACTGTAACATAATGTGGTTGGTCAGTACCGCAGAACTGAGCCATGATATTTTACAAGATGGTAGATTGTTAAAATACACCAGTTATTGCTGGGAGAATTGTCACAAAAATGAGTTTATGTTGAAAGACAAAAATTGAGTACCTTCCACAGACACCAGATGAGAGCTGCCAGGATTGTTAACCCCACGGCTAAACTGACAACGACAATGAAGATTTTCACCATCGCTGAGGGTTTCTGGGTAAAAACTGCTTCCACCAATACCTGGAAATGTGCAACATACATCTTTAACATTGCTGCACCACGGCAACTGTGAAGCCCAGACTCTCGGATCACACAGCAGTGTGTTCTGATTGGCTGCAGGGGAGTTTTACCTGTGCTACAGGATGATCCTGGATCAGGATGGTGTTATTATCTTGTTTAGGTGATGACATCACTGCCATGCTTTCCAGGATCATGATCCCATGGCGACCCTGAGACACAGAGAAAGGCATCAGGGACCAGAAACTCTGGCAAAATGCAGTGAAATCAGTCGCCTGCGTGCGAGTGTGTTACCGGAGCTTGCCGTAGTACGGCAGGATTCAGGTTGGCTTCCAGTTGGATGGTGACCTCTCTCCCCGCCTCCAAATTACCAAGGCGACACACTAACCACTCACAAGCCTTATCGGTGCGGCCACAAAACTGAACATAGAGAACAAAATTAAAGTTTGCACCCTTGCATAAGCTATATCTGAGAGACTACATTTTATGTGTGTGTGTGTCTGTGTTTGAGTACCATTCTACGGGTGGAGGTGGGCGAAAAGAAGAAGATGAGTTGTTTGATGAAGGAAGCTTGAGGGGCGTTGCAGTCGTCGATGACTGAAACAGTTGTGTCACTGATGTAACACACGCCTTGAGACGACTGCAGAGAGAATTCATGTGTTAGTACGGTCTGTTCTGTCGCCATTTACGAATAACTTTTCTCACGCTCTTGGCTTGTTTCACCTCAATTCCAGCCATGACACATGAGAAATCACACAGAACCTAAGTGTCAAACCCACTGCCGATGTTTGTGTTGATGTACCTGCCAATCGACCACTTGCAACAGCCTGTGACGGTAAGGTGTGAGGATCTTCGGCAGCGCAATTTCAACCACAGTGTTGACTGACCTGCTGGGACCGGAGTTTAACACCTGCAAGGAGATGGAACAAGATGCTGAGACTCTCTAAGGCAAGGACGTGTTCATATCAAGAGCCCTGTTTATTTACCTTGCGCTTTTTCACCTTTTGATGTGTGCGCACCAGTGAAAGTAAACCAAATGAGCACAAACATAGCAACAACTTCCTGTTTGGTTCTGAACACTTCCCTTTAAAGAGTTGCTAAAAAATTGTTGATTGGCTCCAGTTTTATGATGTGCTACTACTACTAAGACCAAAGGTTCCTAATTGAAACCAGAAATGACCAACTTACAGATGACCACTTTCCTAAACTCTCCAACCAGTGTTGATGAAATTGGACTTGCTGTGAAGTTTTAGCTTCACATATGAAATTGTATTTTTGGACAGCTGCATATATTTTTTATTTTGGCCAAACTAGTCATTCTTCTATTCCATTTTCTTTGACTATATGCTGTTGAAAGTGCCGTGACACACAGAACTCGCACCGTGATCTCTGTGTTTCCTCATTTGCTGACCTACATTCTTAAATAAATAAGTTTGGTCATGCAACTAATGTCGTGACACTTCTGTGTGTCACAACATCCCACCTTGACACATCTAACTCTTCATAAACTCAGTACATAAGTCCATCCATCCTTTTCCGCTTATCAGGGTTGTGTGTGTGTGTGGGTGGAGATGGTGGAGTCAAACTCAGGACCTTCTTGCTCTTCTTCTTGGCATCAGTGCTAACCATTATGCCACCGTGCTGCCAGTACACATATAATATGTCATATTTATATAGTTTTTTTAAATATATTTATATATATAATATTTACAATATTTCTGCTAAGTTCTGCTATGTTATTGTATTTCTGCCAATATTATGTTTTCTTTACGTTATTGCAGTTCTGCTAAGTAATTACATTTTTGCTAAGTTCTTATGCTTCTGCAAAGTTATTACAATGTTTTGCTACTTTTCAGCTTTTTCGGCTATTTTTAGCAGACAGCTTCAGCGTTACAGCATCCACACAGCATTTTTGCAGGAAATGCAAATTTTTCTAGTTCTCTTTAAACTTTGCGTTTGTGATCAGCAATAAAGCTTGTCATGGTGTAGTGGTTTAAATTTGCTTAAAAAAAGATCATTGTTTGCTCTCACGAGAAGATCCGGCATTAAAAATCTGCCTAAATCAAATACACAGAGCTGCACTGTGTGACGATCCCTTGTGAATATGGGAGCAGCCGAAAGTAGCTTTTTATTGTCCTGGTCACAAAATCAAATTTTGACATAAACAGTATCATTTATGTGCTCTCTGTTGTTTAATCAGGATAAAATGGAAAAAAATTGGAAAATATCGTATTATAATGTTATACTGCCTCAGCTCAGTGACATGTTTTAACAGAACACACTCAATATTTTTAGTATTACTATAACATACATACAGGCAGACATACACATAAATCAAACTGTCTGCAAATGTGTACAAGTCTACCAAAGTCAAATGTTAAATTTAACCTCAATGAGCTCCATCTGTTACTGTTTTGCTTGTTTGGTATTTAAAGCATCCAGAAGTGTGTTTGCATCCTGTCTGATCACATATGAAAAAAAAAAAACCCTCTGAATCAGGCTGACCTACCTTGTATGTGTAATTGAAGCTTTCTGAATAGCAGTTAGTGGAAATCAAGTCTTCATCTCTAACTTCAAAAGAGGAGGGAGTCACAAAACTGTAAACAGGCAGACAGAAAGCATTGGGATTAGTTCTCCGGAGTTAAAGATATCCTTTATTTCTGCACTCTGAGGAAAAAATGTTGTTCACATGAATTTCACTGACATGGTTAAAAAAAACACCCCAAAAAAGCCTTTGACAAAGCAAATAATAGTAATGCACAACAAGGTGAGCTCACCCGTGGATGTTCACATTGACTCCATATTTGAGAGGAAGGGTGAGGCTGATGGAGTTGTCATGGAGATATTCCCTCCTCTCATAGTTATCACTGCAGAGAAAATAAATTTCACATATTTTTACTCCCTGATGGTTTGATTCAAGGTTTAAAAGTCTATAAAGCTATTTCATATTCATTATTGTTTCTTCTTCTTCTTAAATGTTCACATTAACCTGCATTCTGCATACTCCTTTTTCAATAACACTTTATCTTCATACATTTGTTTGCTTTACTGTCATAGGTGAGGTGCCCACTCACCTCAGAAAAATGATGAGGTGAGCGGAGGAGATTTACCTGCTGGTGTTGACGTGAATGAGGTTTTGTCCAGGTGTGCTGTTCTGGTTGACATCCAACAGAAAGCTGATATTCAGCTACAAGAAAAAAACATTACTTAACATCTTCCTTCTTTATGATTTTTGCTGCTAGAACTTTTTTACACAATACAGGAATCTCTACTCAGCTGCGGTCCGTTTCACCAGATCGTTTTGCAATATTTTAAACAGATAAGTCGAGGAAAAATAGAGAACTGAAAGCACAAGAACCCGCTTTGACCTTTGATATGTGGACCACAGGAAGTTGAGGACCCATAATAGCTGGCTGGAGCACGACATTCAGGTTCCTCATAATTTTAGTAAGTGATCAGTGTGTGATTACCTCCAATTAGCTCGGGCTTACCTGGGTGTGCGCTGGAAGGAGGAAGCTGGTCACACTGCAGTCAACACCCACTGTTGTAGCGTTGACTTCCTGTGTGACATCACATCTGACCACATTGTCCTCCTGGTTGAAGAGAAGCAGACTTGTTTTGGTTTTGTTATGTATTATAATTTTGACAATGATCATTTAACAGTTGTGTGACTACCTGTTTACACAGCAGTTTTAACTGTAAGACCAGCCATGAAACATACTGCTGTCCATTGTATCTGCCTATGGTTGCTGATGACACTATCTAAGAGAGCAGCAGTCTGCTGTTCATCTTCATGTAGGTTCTCAAATAGAGTTCTGTTTTTCTAAGAATGATGGCACTTTTTTCTCATTTTACCCAATCAGCATCCACCTCTGGCAGCTCACTCAGCCAGGACCATTTAGGAGTACATACATGACGGTAGGTATGTTTTTCTGCCCTAAAAACAGCCCTGAAAATGACCCTGAAACACACAAGCTACACACCATTTTATCTATTGATTCAGTTTAGTTTTATTTATATAGCTTCAAATCACAACAATGGTTGCCTCAAGGCTCTTTGTGAGGTAAAGACCCTACAGTAATAGAGAGAAAACCGAACAATCAGAACAAGAAATCAGACTTGGCGACAGTGGGAAGGAAAAACTCCCCTTTAACAGGAAGAAACCAGGCATAAGAGATTAAAATTAGTAACCGATGCAAAATTGTGTATAAACACATAAAGAGTGAGAGAGGTGAGGTGTGTAAAGAAAAACACTTGGTGCATTATGGGAACCCCTCCCTAAACCTATTGGAATTTAACTAAGGGAGTATTCAGGGTCACCTGATCCAGCCCTTACTATAAGCTTTGTTAAAAAGGAAACATTTAAGCCAAATCTTAAAAGTAGAGAGGGTATCTGAAAGTCTGACTCACATTTTGCAGTACTTTAATGTAGTGGATGTTGCTGGGCAACCGTAGCGTCAGTCGTGGCAGGAAGGCGTCATCTCCAGAGTTCAGCAGTGAGGCTTTCAACATGATAGTCTGCCCGGATCCCAGCGCAAAGTACTCCTGCTGACTGAAGACAAACACGACAAACAACAAGCATCGCTCAGAATCAAACTTTCTCTACTGTTGAAATACTTTTGATTTCTTTTTTGGTTTTAACTTGCAGATTTTTACAGTTTGATCTCAGGAGCCCAAAGTGTGAAGCTGAATATAACCAGCAACTCTGGCACTTACTAATTACAACAGCATACAGCACACATTCATTCTCTACACAAAAATATGCAAACACAACAGCTTGATATCCTTTTTTCTTCCTTTTTTTTCACGTATATTCCGGTTGTTTCCCTGTTGTTGTTTTTTTTTTGTCATTCACACACAGCTCCCTGCAGTGTGTGTGTGTGAGAGATCTTACTGTGGGAGCACTAGATGAGCTGACAGCTGCATGTTTGTCGAACAGTTCACCAGGGAGCAGGAACGAGCAAAACGAGTCTGAGAGAAAGAAAAGAAGCAGCGGGTTAGCGGCAGCCGTGAGAATAAATAAACATTTCGATCGTGTTACTTCAGTGATAAATGGTAAATGGCCTGCATTTGTATAGCGCTTTACTCAGTCCTTAAGGACCCCAAAGCGCTTTACACTACATTCAGTCATTCACCCATTCACACACACATTCACACACTGGTGACGGCAAGCTACATTGTAGCCACAGCTGCCCTGGGGCGCACTGACAAATAACATCAAACAACTTGAGAGGTTCAATAAAAACCCTCTGATGACTAACTCCACCTGTGAATTCCTACTTGTAAACTGTTCCTGCACTGCTTTATGAGTGTGAGCAACATGTGGGGGACGCACACAGCAGGAGGGTGTTAATGTGCTGAGATGCAGCTGAAAGCACATCTGGATAGGCGATACACAAAGTTTGTTGATACACAAAGGTCGAACAAAGATAAAAAATAATAATTTGCAGATGGCTTAATGTGTTAGTTTAGCAGTATGCTAAACCTATGCGTCTATGCTTTTATAGCTGATTAAGCTAATTCATTGTGTTGTAACTGCAAGTAGAAATTTTTCATTTTTATTTAGAGCAGATTTATAAATATAGATATTGATTACTGTGTGCATGATGGGCTGTTCTAGCTGTTATTTGCTGGGTCTTTGTACGTTAGCTTGATACCTGGCTGGTGATGGTGTTGCGGTGTCCTGCGCTCCGCTGCAGAATGGGTTTTAACGGAGGGAAGGATGTGGAAGAGGCTCTGCGGCTGTTTGTCTCCCTGAGACTGTAAGAAACCACAAACTGAACCGGAGTAAAAATGTCCCTCACATCTTTCTGTTGGAGGAAAGAAAAAGGGTTCAGAGGAGGAAAGATGAACATTTTAGCATCACTGCTGTTAATCCAATCAGTGCATCATATGTTAATATGACCAAAATAGACAGTGGGTGAGTATATTACCCTTTGGTAAGCCACATGGGCCACACAAGTGAGATGCCCCTGTCGTGCTCGTACACGCTCATTTGTGATATTGGACGATCCGTTACCGTGGAAATAGAACCGAGGTGGGAAGGACGGTTTATGGAGGAGGTCAGAGGTCAGATTATATTGAAGATCTGAAAAAGAGAAGAGAGAAACAACCTTCAAAAATCAGGCTGTACACTTTATGCAAAACAAATGTTGCCATTTGGAGAAGCTATCATCCAATCCCAGCACTGAAACTGCAATTAGGCACATTGCTGTTGTAGAAGAGGATAGAGGGAGAAAGAGAAAACGGCTGGAAGGTTGCATTTATGTATTTTACGATAAGGACAGTAGGAGTGTGACTCTGCAGCTTTGGCTGACCGATTACATAAAGCTGACCACTACATTCTTTTATGAGATGTTCAGATGAGTGGAAAAGCAAAGCTGTCAATTTACCAGTTAATCTATGTCCCCACCCTCACCAATGGTCACAAGGGCTGCACAGTGAAGGAGACGTGACGAAAATGAGACTGGCCTCTCCCTTAAAGATAAGGTCAGGAATTCAGGCACTCGACAGTGGCTCAGAGTAGAGCTGCTTCTCCTCCACACTGAAAGGAGGCAGTTGAGGTGGATTGGACATTTGACTAAGAGGCCTCCTCAGCGCCTCCCGGGAGAGGTGTTGCAGGCATGTTCTTCCAGGAGGAGGCCCAGGGGTAGCCTTAGGGCATGCTGCACAATTATTAATTTAAAAACTGTAAGGTAAAGACTCTACAATAATAAAGAGAAAACCCCAGCTATCAGATGCACTTGGCGACAGTGGGAAGGAAAAAATCCTTTTTAACAGGAAGAAACCTCCAGTAGAACCAGGCTCAGGGTGTGGCAAGCATTTGCTGTGACCAGTTGGGGGTGTGGGGACTAAAGACACGCTGCGGAAGAGAGCCAGAGATTAATGTACAGTTTATATCTCTCAGCTGGGCTGGGAAACCCTCGACGTTTCCCTGGATGAGCTGGGGGAGGTGGCTGGGGAGAGGGGACATTTGGATTTCTCTGCTTAGGCTTTGGGTGCCACTGGGGACAGTTGCTGCTGTGGAGTGTTTCGGTGAGTAACATCCACCTGCTGTCACTGACTCTAATGATGTGCTTGATTGGTGTTTACTTTTAAACATAGGTAGCTTTTAAATTTTATAAATTAACAGATAATACACTAAAGAAGTGCAATTAGGGCAGTACCTATGTGCCCCCTGAAATGTCTGGACTGGACACTGAAGCAGATGGTAACGTTAAAGCAGGGAGCTGGATGCTTGAGCTCTCGGCACAGCACCATCCGATCGTCGATCTGCTCCGGCAGGATCAAAGACGCGTTCACTTGAATCACTGGACGGGTCCTGCAGCACAAGCACACAGTCAGAGAAATTATCACAGCATGCAGACTGGGGTTTATGAATCACTGAAAACAACTGAAAACAAATAAAGCAGGAGGATTTTGTTATTTTCACCTTATTTTCCACAGATGTTGGGACACTTTTGGTTCTCTTGCACACTACATACATTAAAAAAACATTCCTGTTCACTACTATGAGAAGACGGTAACTACAGATGGAGTCTTTTTGGGTAAAGTTTCAACAGGAAGCTTCAGTGACGACTTACCTGAGAACCACGGCTGAGTCAGAAAGGAACGCACCAACTGCCACATCTGCAGAGACAGAGCGGGTTCAGCCTGCTTAAAACGATCTAATGAAACAAATATGGCAGAAGTTTTGGCACAGAATTGTTTACCCTTGTAACCATTATCGTCAATGTCAATGCCAGAGCTCAGTGACTGCCCGAACATCCTGAGGTCATGGCCAAGGGTGGATCCAGTAATCCTCTGAAAGCACAATGTTAGGTATACCATGGTAAATGGTAAATGGCCTGTATTTATATATGAACCATATATACCATGAAAGCTGGTGTAATGATATTACTTAAAAGCACAGGAGGATATAAGTACTAATGTAAGCATGTGCAGGCAAGTATGCCAAAAGGCCAAATATAGCAGCCAGTGGCTCTTTGCTGCATTTCTTCCCCTAATCCATTTCTGTGTCTGTTTTCCCGTCTATTCTCCTCTGTGCTATTAAAAAGGCCAAAAAATGTCTCGTAATATTCTTATACTTTGGGGGGAATTTATCATTAGTATAACTCCCACACTGGTTATTATTCTGTTAATATCTTTTCTGATTTTTTACTGATCTCAGTCTTAAAGAAAGAATAGATCATTTGTCTTGGTTTGATTTGTCCAAATTCATAGCTTTAACTCTTGGATCTGTGCTACTTTTCTCTTCTATTTTTTTATCTATTGTATTTAATTATTTATGAATCTCTCTTTGAGCTATGACTGCAAGGGGATCAGGTCAGATTTTGCATTTTTGTTAGACGTGTTATTGCACTGGTAAGTAAAAAGTAAGTAAGTGACATTTTTACCTGCACGTCATCCTCATTTATAGCCCTTGCCTGTCACTTAAAGACAGGTAAGTCCCCCACATACACGTTATTCTCTAAATTAAACAGGTGAGTTATATAACAATTTGCCCAGATATATCTTGGGGGAATTACATTTAGAGAACAAAACCTTGCTTTGTACCAAGCTGAAAACATGTTTACTTCTGTTGTAAAATTGGGACATTCATATCTTGTTTCATTTGAGAACCTGCAGTTTTTCTTTTTTTCAGCCCTGGAGGTTTTTGCTCAGTTTGTACCTGGGATGGAGTTGATGAGATGCCCTCTTTTCTGCCGTTGTAGATGTACACAGCTCCTTTAAGGTCGTCTTCATGTGGAGCACCAATCACCACATCTATACACACACACACACACACACACACACACACACACACACACACACACACACACACACACACACACACACACACACACACACACACACACAATTTTGTATTTATATACTTGAAAGGATTCTTGTTTTCACTTGTCACCAACCTACAGTGCCATGAAAAAGTGTTCATCCCCTTCCTGATTTCTGTCTTTTTTATTTTTACACTTTTGTACTTAACTTTTTCAGATCATCAAAGAGATTGTAATATTAGTCAGAGAAAACCTGAATAAACCTAAAATATAGTTTGTTTTTAACATAAATTATGATTTAATTTAATAAAGGAAAAAATTTATCCAAACTTACTTTATGTGAACAAGTAATTGCTCCCTAAGCCTTATAACTGGGTGTGCCACCCTTGGCAGCAAGAACTGCAGTCAAGCAATTGGCAATGAGTCTTTCACATCAATGTGGAGGAATTTCGATCCACTCTTCTTTGCAGAACCTCAAAGTGTCAGATTTATTCAGAATACACTGCAGGGTTTTGAAGCACGAACAGCCAAAGCATCTCAATCAGATTTGAGTCCAGATTTTGGCTTGGCCACTCCAAAAAGCCTCGTTTTGTACTTTTTGGGTTTGGTTTAACCAGAGCTGGACTTCCTGCATGTAACCGATCGTTGTCAGGCTGTGAAATGAACCATATTTTAAAATCTGCATTTGTATTTACTCTGGTTATCTTTAGGATGGGACAAATTGTTTTTCACAGCACTGTTTCAGCCTAACCTCATCTTTGATTTCTTTTCTTCAAAGTAGTCGTTGGTTCTTGTGACTTTTTACATAAAATTTTCACACGTTTTAACAAACTAATTTTTAAATTCACAGGGTAATTTTTGTCCTTTCTTGTTTTTTCAGATGGATAAAAGTATGCAAGAGTATATAAACATGAGTAAACACTAGTATGGTCTTTTAATATTTAACTAAAGTATCCTTAAAATATTGAGGTCATGGACACACTAATGCAGTCAGAGATACTTCCATTGTTTCAGCCATCAGCACACTGATTTACATTTATTTCTTGCCTTACAATATTTCCAAGTTTACTGTAACGCTAAACTTGAAATCAGTCTTCATAGTAAAATTTCATGACTATAACTTTTCCTTTTTTCTCCAAAAGTTAGGTGGGTCCACCGTGTGTGTGTGTGTGTGTTAGTGAACAGATACAGTGTGTCCCCAGACCATGGGTACACACACACCCTTTTATCTAGCTGTGGCAGATTAGAGGGCATGTTCAGTTACAGAGCAACAACAGTATGTCATTAACGTTTAATGAACATAATAACACCCTCCACCCCTCTCACAAACACACACACGTACAAACACACACACAGACACACACAAACACACAGAAGGTAGGGGTCTTGATGTATGTGTTAGGGCGTTGTGTTACTTATCAGGAAGTCTCAAGTAGTTGGTTGGCTTGTAAGGCACCTAAAATACATCATCACTACATGCATGTTTTTCTGTTATGTAGCTCAACAGCCAGTTAAGTAATGTAGTAGCATTTCTAATGTTTGTTCTAATGCAGTAGATCTGTGCAGAAAGTAAAGAGAGCAGCTCTCTAATTACCACTCTCAAGGTGCCCTGGAGCACACAAGTGAACCCACAGCTGCTCACTGTGGGTTTTTGTGCTACTGTGACAGCTACTGAAGCAACGGCAGAGCATGTGCTGTTAGCAGTAGCTAGAGCAGAAACAGTAAAAGCAGGAGTCGTTTAAGTATAGTACTTATTTGCAGTACAAAATCTTCTGTTATTTGTAGTACTAGGAATAGTTATAGTACTTGCAGGCAGGTTCACCAGCAGTAATATTAGCAGTGGGACTAGTAGTATCTGAAGCAACAGTTACTTAGACTTCACGTTTTTTGCACTAAGACAGTTAAGGGGATATTTACATTTTGCAATAGTACTGCCATCAGGATTTATCTTTATTTTTACTGGTATATATATTTCCTTTAATGTATTTTTAATACTAAAAGTATTTATAGGAGAAGTAGTCTTCAGAAGCATAAGAAGGAAGATTTTATAAACTTCTAGCATTAACTGTCACATATTCAGTACTTCTGGTTGTAGTAGTATCAGCAGTGTTGTGTATACCAAAGCTTGCTCCAATAAAAAAAAAAACAACAACTTCTAGATCAGTCGGCGTGTGATCCCTACCAGGGTAACCATCGTCATCCAGGTCTCCCAGGTCTGCGATGCTCTCTCCAAATCGGGCGGCGTAGGCGTTGCTGCCAGTCAACTGAAACTGCTCCTCTAGCTTTGCCTGAGAAAGGACACAGGACACGTTAACAGGTCATCTCAGAAAGTTTAAAGAAAGAAGAAAATAAAGTCTGTGTTCACGATCAGGTTCTTTTATTTTTAATTCACAAAGACCCGTCCTCATAGCGTCACATAAATCAGATGTTTTCATCTCTTCAGGGAAAGTTTTACTCGTTATACATGGATGTATGGAACTGTGAAATTAGGATCGACAGCAGAAACAATCAACACATCAGAGCATCACAGTAAAATAATACCATGCTCAGTGTTCCTGCCTACCTGCCCCTGGTTGATGTACACGTGGACTCTCCCTTCTTCTCTCACGTTGCCCGTTGCCATCGGAGCACCGACCAACAGGTCTGACAATCCATCGGCATTTAGGTCCACCGCACAAACACTGGAGCCGAAGTAGGATCCCAGCTACACAAAGACATGAGCTAAGTGCTAAGCAGGCGGTTGCTTTGAATGGGGAGCATTAATGCTAAGGAGCTTCATACCTCTTTTCCAGAGACTTGGGCGACAATCTGTAGCACACTGTTGTCTACTGTAAAGATGAAGACCTGCACAGTGTATACACACAGTCACTGAATTTAACATCACATCTGCTGTACATAACACAATTAAGAAATCTTTACATCACTGCACCAAAGATGCGCCGAAGGCTGGCGGTGCAGCCCTTGCAAGTCAGGTAGGTCTTACCTTTCCCTTCTGATTGTATTGTGGAGCTCCACCCACCACCTCCACACTTGCAGGACTCAGGAAGTGACCAGCTCCAACAGAATAGCCTGAACAACAGCATGGCACATGATTAATTTAGGTAAACTTTAATTTGGGTAAAGTTTCCATTCATTCTCATCTGCTTATCCTTATCAGAGTCGCAGTGGGGCTAGAGCCTATCCCAGCTACAGGTCACCAGTCTGACACAGGGCTAACACAGAGAGAGAGTGCCTGGGTGAAGTTTACTTTAATATTAATACTCCACTAAGTTTAAAAAATGTTGATATTCTTATGTTTGTCATACTCTGCCTGATAATAACAATTCTGTCCTTTTACTTAAACTGCTATTTGCACAGTGTGGCGCTTTTTCACATGACTGAGGCGTAGCTGTGGGCACAAGGATCCACACGAGTATGCAGGCATGTCACATAATTCACAAGTACACTTGTACAAGTACACATTCACTTGGTAAGTGATTCTAGAGCAACCGATTCAGGAAATGTCTTGTGAAGCAGGGAAGGAACCATTAGAGCTCTGCTCATTCATTTGGCACAAGCCTGTGTTCACAGCTAACCTATGTTGTTACGTATTTCCACCGCACAGGTGGCTGCTGGACTTCCCAGTTGAAAACTTTTACCAGATACTGTGCTTCCTGACTAAAATGTTTTCAGTATGGATCTTTAGAGAAAACTGGATATTTCTTTTACTTGTGAATAGACCTCAGCTAGCTCCTACCCCATTTATAGACTTAAATGCTAAGCTAATCTTCTGCTTCTCAGTGTAAATAAATAAATCCTTATGTCATTCATATTATTAACACTGTATAAAAACTGTTTACAAAGTGTACATCAACCTGAAACAGCAAAATAAGGTAGAAACTAGTCTGTTGGTTGACACAATTTTACCAGCAGTGGTGAAAATTTGATTTATTGGTTAAGGTTTCAGATCAGGTTTGGCATGTGGTCGATCTATACTGAGGTAAACCATTTGTGTGTGGCAATGCACAGACACGAAAAAGTCAAAAACAACCACAGGCTTAAAAAAAAAAAAAATTCCTGAAACTGTTTCCTGTGTACACACACACACACACATAACCACATACACCAGTGGCCTGAAGACAAAACTCAGTAAAGTTTCTACCCCCATCATAAGTGAGAAGAAACCATTTTGCAGTCTGAGCTTGTATAATTGTCATTTCAGCAGCTCCTCACCACTGGTAATTGTGGTTTTTACGTCCCGTGAGAACCTTGAAGATGCTTTCACCTACAGTTTTCAGAACATAGCACCTCTCTGCTTGGCTTCCTGTTTCTCATGAACGCTGAGAGGTGATGCATATGCTAAAATGCGTTCGTATAGTTTTTTCGAAGTTTTTTCTCTTGGTTTCTTAAATGAAAACACGAATAAATATGACTTATGCCATGTCTATATGTACCCTTTATCCTCCTTAACACATGGGCCAATCTGCACCAACATCCTTACAGATTAAGATCTATATGTTATTAGAAAAATATATAGATCTCAGTTCCTTTGATTTTTGTATTTACTATGTTCATCTAATCACCCCCTGCAAATGCAAATGCGATGTTATGATCTCCGTTTTCAGTTGTTTCACCTGTCAGTTTCAACATGCGTAACTTATATTGTATATTTGTATATAATCTTGTGTGCGAGTGTGTGTGTGTTTAAGTTTTCGTCATCAGACTATATACACACCTAAATTGCTCAAGGATTAATAAAGTATAGTGATTCGGCGGTATAAGGCACATATTCAGAATAACAAGATAAACTAACCATACATGTCTGTGCCATACAGGAATGATGCTACAAAGTGCAAAACAATGCATCAACACGGGATGTAAATGTGTACATGCAGGTGTCATGACACGTATTCCTGCCAATGTTTTTGGATAAGTCTGCTGATCTAAGAGGCACAAACAAAAGGAGGAGTCTACCAGCAAAGGCACTCAAGTTATTAAGCCAACATCAATGTAATAATTAGACTTTAAATTTGCTTTGCAAATATTTTACAATAAAGAACAATCAATAAATAAAATAACGTTTGGACTATGCACACTTTTTTTATACAAGAAAACTCCACAGGGCAAGTTCTCAGTTTCTCCAAAAACATGTTCACTGTGAAGCCGTGAGCTTTTTTTAGTTCCTGCAGCTATCAGCAGTGACAATGTTTGCTTTAAGTCAGATAACGTGGCGTGCCGATAATTTAGCGCCAAAATGCAAAATCAAGACTTTAAAACGAGACTCTGCAAACCAATGGGTGGCGACAGCGTGGTTATCTCTGTCGTTTATGATTATGAGGATGAGAGCACACTGTATATATATATATATATATATATATATATATATATATATATATATATATATATATACATATATATATATATATATTAGGGGTGCAACGATATTCATATTGATATTGAACCGTTCGATACAGTGCTTTCGGTTCGGTACGCATATGTATCGAACAATACAAAATTTGTAATTTATTTTATCAACTTTCCTTCTGACGATGCTGTCTGTGTTGAGCGCTCAGTGAATCTGCGTTCGACTACTCCGCCTAGGGTCGACAGTGCAGCCTAGGCGGAGTAGTCAAACGCAGATTCACTGAGCGCTCAACACAGACAGCATCGTCAGAAGGAAGAGCGCAGGGCAAGCTAGCGAGACAGAAGTTAAGCTCTTCTTGCAACATGGACCTCCCCCACCCTCATTCAGATCTGGCGTTTGGAATTATTTTGGTTTTCATGTGACGTATGACCCTGAAGGTAAGCGAGTCATGGACTAAAGTAAAACAGTATGTTGGATGTGACATGCAATGCTCAATTACATGGGTGGGAACTAGTGTGTTAGCGCAGTTAACTCGTTAACGTGCCCCATGCACGGAGCGATCGGCGGTAGCTCGTTAACGGAGATTTGCTGTGTTGTGGCGTTAAGGTCATTTCAACGAGATTAACCTGAAAGCACTAGTGGGAACACAACGAATATGACTGCACATTTACGCTGACATCATCCTAGTGCAAAGACAAGTGGAAGCAGAAAAAAAAGCAAGCATGCTACTAACTTTAGCCGAGTCATTTAGACAGCTGTTAGCACATGATTCTCCTTATATATGTTTAATATGCTGCTGAGAATATAGCCCAGAAGAAGCGGATAGTATAGCTTTTATTTTGGAAAGAGACATTTCTCTGTAATAAACTCTCTTTTCCAAAGATGAGTGATTCCTCAATCAGATACAGGGCTCGCTAGCCCGACGTCCTGGGGCTAGCGATTTTTTCAGTCGGGCTACCAAAATCTATCTCTTTCCTGCCTGTCGGGCTATTGTAGGAAGGAAAAATATATGTCAATGCTTTTGCATTCTTTCAGAAATGTAGCTGGGTAATTATGTCATTGGCATCGGTGAGCCACTGTCAATATGTGACATATTGCAATCGCGTTTGAATTTGCGCTTGTTTTTTTGCTTTCACTTTGCAATCTTGCGAACTGTGTATAGAGAGCGACAGCACTGATCTGTGAGTGATGATAATTTGTGCACCAATTCCTCTGACATCGTCTTATTAATCGTTAGCTTACTATGCAAACATGACAAGTGAAATCTCCTGCAGCAAGCTTAAACATGTGAGAGGTTGATCGCGCAGAGAATCACTGAGCTTATGTGAGTGAGTGTGTAAAAGCATTTCAGTTCTGCTGAGCCAAATAAGACAGGTCAGGGTGAAGAAGTGACAGCCAAAGAAAAGCTTACCACAAAACGGAAAAGTTATGACAAATCAGACTATAAGGCAAAAAGAAAGTGCAGCTTTATGGTTTCATGGACAAAATAATTTCTGTGGCTGCAATATGACGAGCTAAATAACCAGGGGTGCACATAAGTGGTCCGCAGGTGCGCATTCGCTGTCAAAATAAAAAACACGCACAAGGGTTAGGGTTAAATTTAAAAACTGTACTTTTGAGTTAAAATATATATTTATAATTTTAATAAATGACAAATTAAAAAGGCATGAACATTTTTTTGTATCGAAAAAATATCGAACCGTGACACCAAAGTATCGAACCGAACCGAACCGTGAATTTTGTGTATCGTTGCACCCCTAATATTAACATATATATATATATATATATATATATATATATATATATATATATATATATATATATATATATATATATATATATATATATATATATATGTAGGGCCCAAAACGCATATAACCAGATGACGTTGAAACCAAAGCTACGTGTTTGTCCCCAAATACTTAACAAAGCTTAAACTTGGTTCTCCCGGGAAGCAAAATACTGAACGCATAAAGTCTGTTTATATCAACTTACTTACATTTCCAAATTTAACTTCCACCTGGAATACTTTTATTGACTTTAGCAAAGCTAGTTCGACATTTTAATGAATGTGCAGGTTAAGTGAACTCACACTAAACTACGGTTTGTGTTTTAATCAGCTTTTGCTGTTTGGCCACTTCCTTTGCTAAAGCTGTTTACACCAACTTCAGATCTCACAAGAGAAAGAGAAAAAGCCAGTGTTCCTCTCTCTTAAAGCCAAAAATGCTTTAATTGTTAGTTTAATTTAATGGTGTTTTCTTATTGGTAGTAAGGAGGAATCATTTTAACAGGTACAGTAAAATAATGACCAGATAGAGTCTTCTCAATGTTTTTGTTTCTATTATTCACGTCTCTGTGAAAGCTCCATAAATGATGGAAGGAAATCTATGACAGTAGCTGTAACTAAAATTAAGTTGGACACTGAAGTGAAACTAAGGTGAGTATCATATTCACAGACAGAAAAAGTGCTACCTCTGTGTGACCTGTTATGATGTCTCCACAGCACACAGCATAGCCATGAGCAGCTGTACTAGTGATAGCATATCCTGGAAGCTGCTTCTTCTTGCTTTTTTTTATTTAAAACTTATCCTTAAATCTGTATAGGTTTGTCTCTTATAGACCAGATCAGACTATATTTAACAAAGCACAGAACATTTCCTTTGTTTGAGTCTCACAGCAAGGAATGAATCCCGGTGTTCAGCGGCGTTGGTGTGAAGTGGCAGGAAATGTTTGCATGAACAGGAACTAAGGTAGTCTTCTGACCAACATCAGCTTTATGTGAACACCTGTCAGTGAATCTCCTTTTGGGCGTGAGACTTTTTACCCCCACATGGTGGCTACAGCATGTGAGTGAACAGCAATCAAAGAGCTTCACCTTCACATTTTGTCAATCCAAGCCGCAGAAGGAGAATTGTGTTTAAAGGAAGGGACAGAAGCACAGACCGACTCTCTCTGATGAGGCTTGTGGTGAAAGCACAACACCGGTAGGTAACAGCTGTATTCTGGAAGCGGGCTAACATCAGCAGTGCTGGTGGAGGGCCGCGTGGACTACGTACCCAGGTAGCTTCCAAATTTGACGGCTTCAGTGTTGTCATTATCGAGGTAGGCTGAAATCTTCCCGCTGGTGCTGTTATAGACCAGAACTGAACCAGTCCAGTAAGATGTCCCTGGTGCCCCCATGATGACCAGATCCTGAGAAAGAGAGAGCCTCTATATTATAATGTGATGACTTTATTTAAGCTGCATTATATGTATAGCTGAATATCTTAGATTGACTCTTACATATGTTGCTTTAAAATTGTACTTCTGATTTGATCATGTCACAGTTTTGCTCTTTTTTAAAAAAAACTTGAATTTATACATTTTCATAGCCTGAGGAGCAGCAAGAGGAGAGCAGATGGCTTTTTAAAACATGGATGGACCACATTCAGTCTGCAAGAGGAAACGGGGATGACACGATTTTAACAAAACGTGTTGTTTATGTTACTAACCTCTGTCAGGAAGTTGGAAATACCCGCCTGACATGATCCATAATCCTCCCCAAACTTCCTTTGGTGGTCTGTAGGAGACACACAGACATGTCAAAAGGTGAAGGTGAACAAACGAATAAATCCCTCTGCAGCTGAACAGCTGCTGGTTTCACATGCACACACATTCATATCGCTACAGTCACGGTCATGGTTTTACATATCAGGACATTATTTAAAAATAACAAGCAAAATAAAAAATAGTCCTTACCAGATGTTAAAATTGGGTACGTATAACCTGAGATGTACAATAACACAACATACTGGACTGTCACATTACTTATTTAACAAAAAATGAAGACAAAATGCAGAAGCAGTGTGTGAAAAACTAAGTAAAAAAGACTTCATGAGTCTTTTTGTCTCACTCTGCTTTATAAGATGTTTCCCTTCATTGAGGTTTGGGGCGGCTGTTCATGCACAGCTCTCTTAAAGTCCTGCTACAGCGTTTCAGTCGGCTTGAGGTTTGAACATTTGGATATTGTAACACTATGATTCTTCTCCTCTGTCAGCCATGAAGCTGCAGATTTCTGTTGCGTTTGGGACACTACATGATCCAGTTTGGTACAGGCTTTAAATATAGGACAGAGGTCCACACGTTTGACTCTAGAATACTCCTACGACGTGTTTGGGCTGAAATGCTGTTTGTTTTTGCCAAACTCAGCACTGTCCCATTTTCTCTCCCTCCAAATAAGTCATCCTTGTTCAGTCTTTTTTTAATTGCACTGTTATGAACTTTTAACATACTAACTGAGGCCTGCATAGTCTGACATGTAGCTCTTGGTGTTTTTTGTAATTTCTTTGAGCATTGCACAGTCTGACCTTGGAGTGCATTTGCTGGAACGTCCACTCCTGGGAAGTCTGACAGCTGTCATGAATGTTTTCCACTTGTGAATAAACTCTCTCAGTGTAATAATAAATGAACCCTTCCCTGACTGATGGGCAGCTTCTCTAAAATCATTGTGATGTCTTTTCTCCTGAGCATTGTGTTAACACACACCTCAAAGCTCCAGACCAGCAAACTGCCGACGTCTGATGCATCTGGCTCTTAATTACCTTCTGAATTCCTATAAAATCAGGACTGTGTCTGTTTTGACTTAATAGCTGTTAAATAATTAATATCACTGTGTAATTTTAAGACGTGCCACTTTATTTGTATTATGTCCTGATATGTAAAACCACAGAAATGTCAGCAGGTGAGTTTCGTTTTACTATGACAACTGTATGTTTGTGACCTTTATTGACATCATGTAATTTGTAGTTCTTTACCCTGTTCTACAAAAGGTTGCTAGGTCAAAAAGTTGTTCTCTCTAGTAGGAAGAGAGGAATAAGTGTAACCATTAGAGCAGCATGTGTGCGTGTGTGTGTACCTCTGTAACAGGGGGTCATAGCCTTGTAAGTTTTCATGTCGCTGCCAAAACGATAACACACCCCATTCGGAAGCTTGTTGTTCTGACCATCTTTCTTTGAGTAGAAGACGTTCTTCCAGCGGTGACCACAGGCCTGAAAACACACAAACACACACACACACAAACAACATGTGACATGCACTCATTACTAAGTCACACGTTGGCAGCAAAGTGTTGTTGTTCCCATGACCTAAGTCACTGTAACAAAAACTGTGTGTGTGTGTGTGTGTGTTGAACATTATCATTTTCCTGTATGTTTCTTTGCTTCTTTCCCCCCCTGTGCTACACAGACGATCACAGTGAGGAGACATTTGGTGCTGTAAATACTTTCTCAATCACATCACTGCCTCCATTGTGTGTAACAGAAATGCCTTCAGGCTTTTCAAATGTTGCTGTCTGTTGTGCAAATGTTTCAGGCTTTCTAAGTGACTGACCTGCTGTTTAATGACTGCTGACTCTTTGTCATAAAGCTGGATGTAAAATGGATTTTTGTTTAAAAAAATAAGAGTCCATAACCTCTGAGTTTGTTTATGATACTGTTCTAACGTGCGTTGACGGTTTCTCTACAGTGACCCTGCACCTTGGATTAGTTTCTCTGAGTTCTCTAACTCCCTCTTTTTGCTTCATGTTGTGAATCATAATAGAGTAAAACAGGGAGTGCAAAGGATATTCATTTGTCACTATAATAAAAAAGAGACACATCCCTAAGTGTGCAGGATCTGCTAATAGCTCAGTGAGCGCTGAATTGTGGACATCATTGGTAATGTTACTAATCTAGTCTGACTACCTACCACTTTCCCAGCATCAAACAAACCTAACAGCACAATGGCTCCTCTGAAATGCTGAATGATACAGCGAAGTTATTTTACATAACCAGCACTAAAAGGGATTTCCATAAAAATTGTTAAAAAATACCTTTTTTATATAATTATATGATGTGCACCATGCCTTCAAAGCACACCACCAACCATCGCTAGCCCTGAAATGTTAAGCACTGCGAACTCTTATCTGCTGGCATTTGCAGTCTTTTAGATGGTGTCTGTTTTATGGCATGCTGCCCTACCTCACTGGAAATACCAAAAGTTTACAGCCTTTCTGAACAGCCACACTAAAAACCACTCTTCACCCAGAATGGTGAACAGCATTTTGTTAAAACTCGAGGTTTGTCTGACAGAACTGCCACAGGCCACGTGTTTTATGTCCAAATGGTGTTTCAGAAAGTCCACCAAGAACACCAAAGTCACAACAACGATCATGTTGAGGAAACTGCTGAACCAACGAAGATGATAAAACTAAGAAAAACGTGTTTAGTGTCGCTCATTGAGCATCAATAACATGGGGGAAAAACCTAAGTAGCACAGAGAGAGTGTGTGTGCGTTACCAGGATGTGTCCCCCTTCCTTTTCAGGTTGTCTGGATAAACTGACTCCCATCCACTGGTGATCTTGCTCGGCTTCACACGTCTTTCCACACCAAGACACATCTGCATACACATGGATACGTGGTTGACTGTCAGCATATCACCTTCACTCACCTTATATAGCATCTACAGTACATCCAGACTTATTAAATATATGTGTTTATAACACTAGCACAATAAAGGATGTTTTGGCTGAACTTGCATCTCTCATCTGAGTTTCATCTCCATCAACAGCTGGAGTAACGCAGGGGGAAAAGACTAAACCCAAAGGCTGACAAAAACACACACCAGCAGTCATGTGGTGGCATTTCCGGGGTCCAGCAGCAGCGATGCTGCAGCGGAGAACAGCTCCTGGAGACACTGAATGATCGGAGGATGTGTTTGCGACTGGCGCTCCAACTACTAACCTAAAAGAGGGAAAGAGAGGCATTTAGCACTGGTTTTGTCTTTGTCTCAAGTATCTAAATCGCATCTGTGTGTGAAGCATCAAAGAGCTGCTCTCATTGGCAAGAACTGGCTAACTGGTGTGGGCACACACACACAAAGTGATACTGTGTGAAGATGGCAGCTTACGGAGCGTTACTATGGCAATTAAATCAATTAGAATAAGACTGTAAAAACAGCTGTGAGTTATTTTACAATTTAAACTGCATGAGTGAGGTACTAGCATGTAGCATTCTTTGAAATGTAGTTTACGATGAGCAACGGCACATCAGTGGACAATCAGTAGTAGATAAACAGATCAAAAGTCAGGGTTAGGGTTGGAGGGGGCTGGTGAGTTGTTAGTAGACCAATAATGTGAATACTAGTAGTGATCCAGACCAGCTCTCTGTGTTGTGGCGATACAGCAGGACTGAGTATCCGAACATGGAGGAAGGCGGGCCTTTAAACTCCAGACTGTGGTCCTGATCCAGACTGTATCCTGCAGCAGGAGGAACCAGGGTCTGAACTAAGACCATGACCAGTGCAGACACACTGGCCGCGGAGACCTTCATGATGGAGGGCAAACTGCGAGAAGAAAACAGAGGTTATGCTGAATGAGTACGGCAATTTACATTTTATCGCTACACAGTTGGTCATTGAAGCAAATCTTTAAAGTTTCCTTTAGATTTTTCCCAGATTTTTCTTTTCACAGTTTAGTTGTGTCTGAGTGGGATTTATGTGACGATTGCCCAAAATGTGGCATTCCACAAGTGTGAGGTTATTACCAGCGTTTCCACTGTAGGACATCAGTAATTCATTTAACTGGACTTTATTGAAAAAAGGGGAAATTGCACAGGTTCATCCTCTCACTCACTTCAAATGACTTGTTTGTTGTTGTAATTTCCCAACAAATAACAGAAAATGTATTAAAAAAAATAATAAAATCAGCTTCAATTTACTTAATTCATGAGCAGTTAATCAATCAATACCTTAGATGAGAACAAAGTATGTTTAATTCGAGCATGCATCACTTTACTTAACACCACAGTACACAGACTATTAGCACGCTAAGTATGTCAGCCTGAGTTTTGGCATATGTAAATAACAAAATGCACTCTAATTAAAGGATGAGTTTTTGATGTTTAAATGTTTCACTGAGTCTAGACATGAGATAACCGGATGATTAAACCAAAAAAAAACCCCATGCTGATATATATCTACTGTCAGACAGTCTCAGAGTTACTTAGGAGACACACCCTTGTGAAGTACTCTGGTGTCTGGTTTTATAAAAAACCACAGCAAGTGGTTGCTTATATCCAACCACAGACTGAAAGCAGAGGAAATCACTTAATTTGTTCAGGTTAAATTAAAGAAAAGTTACATCTACTTTTCCATCAGTGCAAAAAATCTAAGTGTTTCTGCTGTCTGCTCTGGCTATGAGTTTCCCCCTGCTTCCAGCCCATATGCAAAGCTCAACTAACTGTCATCTGGCTGTTTCCTAATCTATACAGCAGGAGAAAGAGTGAGTGAGAGTGCTGCCAATCTTTCTTCCTGTCTAAAAGTGAACAAAAAAATTCAATCAAGTCGATTTTCCAAAATTGGAAAACTGCAAAATCTATTTTTCATTGTGCTTTTGTTTCTCTGGATTTGTTTATTCATCTTAATTTGCTTATTTTAGCCTGTTTGAATCATGCTGGGCTGTGGTTGCTCTTACAGAGTAAAGTACAAAGTTACGCTTTTCTAAATAAACATGAGCTTAATAACAGCTAGTTAAAAACTATAAGTAATGGTCCCAGACATTCAAACACACTGTTGTCAAGTTTCCAATGTCGAGGACCCCCAAACTTTTGGGTCATATGAAGAGTTATGACTTTACCGACTGCTGCCATTATTACCAGTTTATTTACAGACTCATTGAACCGTTAACAAAGAAATATTTTTTTCAGCCTGACTCCTCAGCATTGTTTGATTCTTCATCAGCTCTATCAGTCATTCACTGTATAAACGGTCCACATTTCGCTTACTGTACCGCTCAGACAGCAGAAAGCCTACCCCGGGTCAGACAGCTGTTATCCCGGGTCAGACAGGTCCAGGGGCTGACAGACTCAGGAGAACCGCAGCGCGTGAAAGACGTCTCCGTTAAATCCACTTTATTATTCCCCGCGGGTCTCGCTCGTGCGTAAATCCTCCTGTTGCTCCCCAAGTCTCCTAAAGAGTCTCGTGCGTGGACCGGCTTCGCACGAGACTTGTGTGTTCTTATTCGGGCAAACACGTGCAGTACGAAAGAAGAACTAAGACGAGAGAGTTTGAATGTTAAAAACAGAAAACAGAGTGAAAACTTGAGCTGAGCAGAGTTTCACATGGAGTCAATGAAACTGAGAGATGAGCGCGCGGAGACCCTCCCCTCTCTATTTGCGCGCGTGCGTGTGCAACGGTGTTTCTTCTTCTAAGCCACGCCTGAGCGCGCGCGGTGTGTGAGTGTGTTAGAGTCGTTTCGTCTTCAGTTGTCACTGAAGTGTGAATGAAGTTAGCGTTGATCTAATGTGACTGTCTGAACCGTGCAATGCGCGCAGGAAATATTCAGAAACAACAAATATGAGAAGTCCTTCTCTTAAAGTGTGAAGACAGAAAACACAGCAGTCGTGGCTCTAAAGTTTAAAAAACTCCTTTATTCTAAAAAAAATCCATCCTCACAACGGATGTTTCTATTGTTTTCATTTGTGAAACACGTGAAGCTTTAAGAATAAAGCATTATGCGGCCTGCAAATTCATATTCATAAAAGGTTGAATTTGAATTTTTTTTTAATTCAAAATTCTGAAAATATAAATGAACAGATACTAGAAATTGTTTAATTAAGTATAAAAGTATAAAGTACAAAAATTAAGTATAAAAAATAAAATATCCACAATATGCATTGTTTCAAGTGCTATTAAAACCCGACTGAATCCAATGTGATGTTCGTAAGACTCACAATAATAAGGCAAAAAATAAAAAATAAAAAATCACTATTTGGAATTTGGATCATTTTTGCAGTACAGGTTGTTTTCCTGCCAGAAAATATAACTAAATTATTTAAAAAAAATAAAATAACATTTTCACACTTTAAAATGCAGTAATATAATTGTGAAACAATTTCTACAATACTAATTTTACTTTATAGATCTGAGTATTTCTTACTCTGCTACTGAATTATAACCTCGTATAGTTTCCTCCAGGACTCTAACTTAGTCTTGAGAATTATAATGAAGCAACATAGCGAGTGCAGTGGATGCAAAACTCCTTGTTGTTGTGACATTTTTCACCAGACACAGAAAAAAAGACCTGATCTGCTGATCACTCAGAGTACAGCAAGAAATCATCTAGTGGACATCATTGCTAATATTAACAAGCTTATCTGAATATGTTTCACTTTCCCAGAAGCTTACAAACGCATGGAAAGAGGATGTTACATTTTCCTAATGTACTTTTTGCTTCTATTTAAAGTAGTTTATGTCTGCAGTGTGAGCACGGTGGAATGTCTCAGCCATCATGTGGTCTCTAATTCTGGTCAGCTGACCATCTAAAGTATTGTTAACGCTGTGTTCAGAGAAGCAGCACTTCAGGCAGTGTCCAATTTTTTTAAAACAACAACAAACAAACAAACAAACAGGTTGATGGTTGATGGCTGTGGTAGTTTTGCAGGATCTTGGTTACAACTAAAATATGGATCCAATGTAGGATAACCAGGATTCACCCTCGGGGAACTCTGTAACAACTTTTATCTGGATTAGCTGTTGGAAATCTGTTATGCTTGACCAAAATGGTGTTTGGAGCCAGCAAAAGCAAAAAATGTGTGCAAAAGAACGCACAAAGTCCATCTGTATTCAGGTAACTTACAACAGTACAGATTCTGGTGGTCAGATTTGGATACATAACGAGGGATTCCTTTAAATAGCAGCCGGTTATAGCCTGCTGTTTATAGCATGTGTATATTACAATGATAAGTGGATGATAGAAAAGGTCTCTTGACAAGAACCTTGTGAAATCATTAGCATAGTTCCTTCTTCAGTAAAGGTCACTATTTTTGCACTGGGAGAGCATTAACATGCGGATAATAGTGTGTAGCACTTCTGTAATTCCCCTTTCCAGATTTTTAGCACATCTGTAGACTTTCGGCTTTGTAGTGTTGCCTGTTGGTCACCAAGGGGACAAAAAAGCTCTTCTAAAAAGCAGCCTTTCATCTGATCCATCCGGCTACTCGCTAAAAATAAATAACTACATCAGAAGTACTTTGTGTGACTCCAACTGTTTAATTCACTGTTACTGGACTCAGTAAACAATGACTGCATAAGTAGTGTGAAGTAGTTTGTAGTGATGAACAGCTGGTGTTAGCCATGTTTAGGTGGAGATTGGGTAGTGGTGGGGGGGTAGATTTCCTAGCAAAGTCACTGAAGATCTCCAGCCAGTCTGTGATTCAATCCAGACTTTCAGCCAGTCGTGATTAAATAAACCAAAGAAAAGATGAGAGGATATGTTTGCAGAAAGTCATAAACATGAGCAAAAGGCAGCACAAACGTTTTAAGGGAGTACATTAAAACTCATCCTTTAAGTTTCTTTAAGTAACAAACTTCTCCCGTTCAGCAGAAAAGAGGACTCGGAAAAACTCGCATAAAATCAGCCTGATTTTGGCCATTCAGATAAAAATAGCTACAGCATGAAAGACAGTTATGGAGCAGACAAGCTGCTTTGGTGAATGTCAGACAGGAACTCGGCTTCACGCACACATACACATTCACTCAGTGTGTTTGTTGGTATTTCCTGTTAATGACCCTGCAGTTATTATGTAGCTTCTGTTCCCACTATTCTGCACACTCTGAGAGTCCATATGTTTAAAAAGTAAGAAAGAAAGAAAGTCATGCAAGCTTAACACAGAATAATAAGGTTAGCTAACCTCTACTGGTGGCTGAAGCACTGTTACTGTGGTCACACAAAGTTTTATATACATTTAACACTAGTTTGATCTCAAATGCTTATATACTGGTGCATGCTATTTTATGTGCAAATGTGCATTTAAAGTAGGTTGTGTTAGTGCTTTGGCAGACTGGCAAACTGTCTCAATTGAACATCACAAAAGCTGGATGGATGGATGTGGATTCATACTGACAAGAGTATGGCTACATGTAGTACACTATGGTGTAACTATAACAGCTAAAAGAAAAGGAACTTTGTGCACTCCTCACCAATCTTCACCCTGTGAACACTGTAGCAACCAATTTTCTGGCAGCGGATATGCCTAGCACCAGAGAGGATGTTGGCTGCTAACAACAGAAGATTGTTATTAGTCACTGAAAGCATGTGGTTTGGGGTTTATCTTCTTTGCTAGAGAAGCTTGTGGCTTTATTGTAAAAATTGCAGAATCACAATCAAATGCTGAACCTGCTTGAGCGGACACAAAACCACTCTGGGAATTAACACTGAATAGGTTAATATCCAGCACACAGAGTAAATTGTGGAGCTAAGTGAAAGTAGCGACAGTAAATAACTTTAACCACATAACTCCAAGGATGTATCATGTTCTCACTTTCTTGAAACTTATCAGGGGAAATACTTTGTGCCCGTAGGTGTGTTTTCAAATGTGTGCACTTATTCTTTTCTTATTTGTATTGTTGTCTCAGCCTGATTTCCTTGAGAAGCCTTCATATTTTCTAGGCTGCCTTTGCAAATAAAAACATGTGAATGTCATCGATGCCATTGAATCGTTACCGTCTTGGGCTACAAATTGATGCTACAGAAAAGTGCGGCCCTGCTACATTTTAACTTGAGTAAATATCTCGTCAGCTCAGTGTTTTTTTGACAGTGGTTTTGTTGTATTGGTTGTCTCTTTAACCTCTGTTGATAGCTTACGTTAATTTTGCTCAGTTTGAGACAGTAGCTAAACAAAAATTTACAATATGTACCTTTAAGTCCAACCTGAAGACAAAGCCACTGATTAGCATAAAGTATCACGTTCCTTAAGGACAAACTGAACTAATGCTCTTTTTTTTCCCGCAGAGTGTCCATGTGAGGGAAAAAATATCTTAGGAATGTTTTGCCTTCTGGCTGTTGTAGATTAAGACTCATTAGGCACTTTCACCCATACTGTTTTCATTTTAAACAACAACTTATAAATAGGCAGTAGAGTCCTCTGTAGGGCTGTTTAGTAATCCGTACATGGTTGGGGTCACATTAGGGTCCATGTTACACAATATTTCTGTCAGATAAAGCTGGGAAATCTCACATAGATTTTTCAAATATCTCAGTAAAACCACAGAAATCTTTATTGTAAGCCAGACTGTCTGATAAATGGAGTGGAGTAGTTAACTAGTTGCTTTATTTTGAACCGATTCATGTTCTTTTGAGCTCGGGAAGTCATGAAATTAATGACACTGGTTACATTTAAATCATATTTATGCCCAAAATGATTACTATCAAAAGTAATTTGATAACATGTAAATTGTCCATATAATTTTGTTACATGGAATATAAAATGTTACATTTAATGGAATCTGTAAATGGTATTTACCAAGCAGTGATTCATGAATCATTAACGTAATCATTACATTCATTTAAATAAATGAACTTTTGAAGAATAAATTTTTGAGTTTTAGTTTATATAAAAGATACTTAAGGTTTGGGTTTGTTTCGTTTTTTTTATTATTATTATTATTACATCAGCAGTGCAGGTGTCACTCTTGTGACTTTTGTCAGCTTCAGCTAAAATCTCGCAATCACTGTCATTGTTTTCTGCACAACACCAACTTCCCGAAAAGTTGGGGTGTTGTGCAAAAAAAATAAAAGAAGAACATTTTATTCACAATAGTACATATCAAGTGTTTAAACTGAGTCAATGTACAATTAGAGAGGCAGAGTTTCTCAGAAGTAAACGAAGATAGAGTTTCATCAATCTGCAAAAATCATCAACACATTGTAGAACAATTTTACAATAATGTTTGATAAATTGAAGAAGAACAAACTGCAGCTTTGGGGTGGGGGTCTGAATAACCAGTGTTTGTGAGTTGTACTGTGCAAATATGAGAAATTCAGGGCTCAACATACCTGCTGTACCAGGGGTGGATCTACAGGGGGGCAGGGTTGGGCAACTGCCCACCTGTTGTAGAGCCGTGGATATTTTGTTGACTCTGTTTACATGTAGGAGATTTCCACATACTTCACTTGAAGAGGGATGTGCCACCCTGCCTAGATCCCTCGCCCCTCCTTTGCTCCCACATCTGAATTTTTTAGATCTGCCACTGTGCTGTACCTAGTTTGATTGTTGCAACGTATATCTCTAAAAAACATTTATATACTGCTGGCTCTCACGTGACTGATAGACACAAGTAACAGCTTTCTGTGAGAAGTTTAAAGCTGTTATTCCAACAGTATCTGAGGAGGTGGATTGTTCTGATACTTCTCAGAAGATGAGGACGAAGAGCAAAATCAGATGTGAATGAAGCAATAATGTGTTATCAATTTGACAAAAATGCACTGCAAACACACGCAACACATCCAAATACGGAAACTCACAACACAACAGGAAGGCACTTCATTCAGCCCAGAGGACAACACAACGTCCTTCCAGGGGTCACAACAAAGTGATGAACCTGGCTGGAGTTCAGTGCTTTGTGACGATAACACAGCCACTGGTGAGCAGTGTGTTTAACTTAACGTTTTTTTTGTGTTGCCTGAAAATGTTTCAATTGTCATTTGTGCAACTTCTTTTTGGTTGTGTTTATTTGAACCACATGTGTTCACAGAAGAGGTTTTCCTGATTCACTTTGTGTTTGGTTGTGTTGCAGTGCAATGAGCTCTCTGGCTCTCTGTGTTTCAGTACTCTTTACTGAAACGGGGTCTGACATACTTGCTCTACCAGGGGCCTGAATGGCCTTTTAATCATTTCTAACTCACTTTTAGCATATTTTAGCATACCACAGCACTGCTTTTGATACCATAGATCAGTGGTGTCCAAACCCAGGCCTCGAGGACCAGTGGTCCTGCAGGTTTTAGCTGTGTCCTTGATCCATCACAGCTGATTTAAATGGCTAAATGACCTCCTAAACATGTCTTGAAGTTCTCCAGAGGCCTGGCAATGAACTAATCATTTGATTCAGGTGTGTAGACCCAGGGTGAGATCTAAAACCTCGAGGCCTGCAGTTGTCCAAGGCTGCCATAGATCATGGTGCCCTCACCTCAGTTAGACCACTTGGTCAGAAACAAAGGAATTTCTTTCCTGTGGTTTAAATCTTATTTAACCAACAGAGGCTTTACAGTTAAGATTGGAGAACCATCGTCCTTTAAAAAAAATCCACTCACATGAGGGGTCATTTGGGGATCCACTGTTGGCTCTTGATACTTGCTATGCTCCCGATGGTTTTACTTTTTTTTTTTTATAAAAAGCCATGCTTCATAATGCTGATGATTTAGCTGACTGTCTAGAAGATTTTAAGATACGGATGACTTTGAATTCTCCTAAACTGACTAATGATAAGAATACATGACTCATATTGTTTGGAATCACTGACTTGCATGACCTCAGCTCTGTATGCAAAACAAAACAACCAGGAAGAGATATTTTTTGGAAAAAAAACAACAACAACAGCAACATCATTTTGGTGTCATTTTTACCTGTATTTGTAAGGACAGTGAAGACTTTTCACACAGGAGACTAAAGATAAAGATTGGCACGGACATTCAGCAGGGGACGATTTAATACTAACAGCAATTAAGATCCTCTTAGTGATTTGTGAGTACAAAGAGGGCTGAAGAAGGCAACTGAACTTCTTTAGGTTTCTGAAGATGTTTAATTTTTGTGGTTGCACAAACATTTCCTAAGAAGTACTTAGCAGAAAAACTACAGCTAGCATACTGTAAGCCTCTTTTAGCATCTTGATGATGGTGACAAATAAACTGCTGCAGAGAAAAATCCCGTTTGAAAACAAAACAGGGCAAAGACAGAGAGCCCATACACACACAGCCAGTAAGCATATAGGTTCTCTTTGTCATATAGAGAGCAACAATACTGGTTGTCATGCAGATACAGTATGATGGTGGTTTTGTGCTACATGTGAATGTGCTGACAGCCCACTGCTCCGACACTTCCTCTGTTCTCTTTCGTTTCCTCTTTCTTTTCACTCACTGTCACAGTTCTCACAGTTTCTGGGGTATGTGAGACCCTTTACCTCCTGATTTTTGTCCCCCTTACCCTACGTAAAGCAAAAAGGAGGAACAAGAAGAGGCTTGGTTGTTGTTGTGATTTTTTTATGGTCGTCAGGTGTTTCACTGAGTGATACAATGACCTGAATGGCACAGAGAGGTGAGCTTGTAACAATGCAGGAGTAATCAGACTGTTAAAACTTAAAACTCAGCTCAACATTTGCCAGAATTACAAAAGACAAGTCTTCACTAACTAATGAAGTGTCAGCACACTTAATTCTCATTTAATTCTCACTAATTTCCTTTCAGAGCAGTGTGCTGCAGGCGGGTGTCCCTACTTTTCAGAGAAGCCCAGAAACAAGCCAAAGAATTAAAGATAGTTAATCACTTTATTGCTTTTAGAGCATTCTTCAAAAACAGTTCACAAAGTCAAAAAGCCAACATGCACAATCATCATAACTGCCTCTCTGGCATTAAAATGTGCCACACTGACAGTGATGTGAACATGAATGTTAACTTGTAGTTTTGAGGATTTGGCAGCACTTCATTAAATTGCACTGGCGTGAAGTGGAAACAGTGTGTGCAGCAGTGCAGGCTATGCTGCTGTGCAACTCTGAGCCAAACTCCATCAAGTAAAGTCTTCATCCAGTGAATTTGATAAGTGAGCGGCCTTTCAACGCTGCTTTCTCTCTTCTGCTTCCTGAAGCTGTGACATGTCTCAGTGTTTACAGATACAGAAAAGTGATTTGGTATAATAGCAACAAAGAAGAAGATAAAAGACCTACCGGTAGTTTCTTCATGCAGCAGCAGCAGTGCAGAAGTTATCTGCAGTTAGCATTCAGCATTTTTAAGCAACCATCAGATCAGGGAGTCATGGCAACAGGAAAGCAAACATCAGCAAGAAAATCTGTGTAACATTATACTGAAGCACGAATTCAGAGGCCTTACCTCACTAACAATCGAAAGCAAATGTGTGAGTTCATCAAATGCTGCTCAAAGTAAATGTTTTCTGAAGGATTTTGATCGTTCCTATTCATGATCCATCACGAGGCAGCTCCAGTTTACTTTGAGTTATATTAAGCTCAGCTGTTTAGCTGTTTAATTGGGTGTACATGCTCATTTTATTTAGTTTTAATCAGCATTTTTTTATTTATCCTAATTTAGTTTTGATGTTTGTTTCTTTATTTTCAGTTGAATATTTAGTTCCAATTTTACACATCTCTTTAGTCTTTTAGTTGATTTTTCATGTTCTGCCAAATAAAGACCAAAACCTGCAGGTCTATAAAAAATTTTTTTTTTTTGTTCGCCGGCTCTCTCCACACAAAGACAAAAACAGTCACAGATTAAAGTTCTGCATGCGCGCGTGTGTGTGTGTGCGTGTGTGTGTGTGCGTGCGTGTGTGTGTGTTATCTGTGGTATGCTAATGACAGCAAATTCCTGCTGCGTTCACATGAATTGATCACAGATCAGTCGAATAAGAGCCAGATACAGAGCTTTCATCTCAACGACTCTGTGTGTGTGTGTGTGTGTGTGTGTGTGTGTGTGTGTGTGTGTGTGTGTGTGTGTGTGTGTGTGTGTGTGTGTGTGTGTGTGTGTGTGTGTGTGCAGACTGCATACAGTCAGGGTGGAGGTGGGTGCAGCTGCTGACATTACTGAAAATAGAAGGAAATGACTGTTTATTCCTCCTGTACATACTGAACTACTGTCTGCATCCATCCACATTTCCCTCAACACTGACACAGTTTAGAGAAAAAGACACAGAGAGCTATAAATAGTCATGGCTTAAACTGTTTATTTAATCTAAAGAAGTTCTGCTTTGCTGCTTCGTTGTTGCTGTAGTTAATAAAGAATGATTACATAGCAGCTGAAGTCAGTCAAAATCATATACAGCAGAATTTGCTGTATGTGAAGTTGCATGGTGTGTTTTTATTTGTATTTTACCCATAATTAGACACTCACAGAATATTTAAGCCTGGTCTGACCCTCTCTTATAGAAAGGTAATGTGGGAGTTAGAGTAAACCTCAATCAGAGGAGTCGATTGTGGAGATACAGAAATTCTTTTATTGCTGCCATATAATCTGCATCATTATAACTGCATTGATAACATTCTTTACAGCATTGTTTCATCTAATAATATTTCTCACAGTATTGATATTGCATTAAAGTTGTTTATTGAAGATGTTCATTTGAGGATCCTTCCATCATGTTAACAGAAGTATTTCATACACATTGCATAGTATTTGTGCTCATTAAGAGTTGTTGCTTAGTCTACAGAGGGTCTTAAGCTTTGTGAAGCGCGACGTCTTCACAATCTATTGTGTTAGAGACTAGAGCATAGAAGGATAACTGCAATACATGCTTACAATACATATAACACATATAATCTAGGAATGTGTCAGGCCTGAGGCCTTAACTCATTTAGCTTCTAACTATATTTTAGTCAACTTGGCAACAGATGACCAGAGTCAATAATTAGCCCCAGAGACCCTGAGGGCTTGAAGTTTATTACCTTGTATGGAAGGTGTTATAGAAAAGAGAAGTTCTATGTCTGTTTATAGCCATTAAAGATGTACAAGATGTACCATTCACTGTAACTAATGTCTTTAACCTATTTTAATCTGTAATTGACGCCATGGGGGGGCTTATACCCCACTGCTTTATAAGTGTTCTCCATATGTATTTTTGTCAGAAGACATATGCTGATGTTTTCTCCTGGCTGTTAATAAACTCACCGTTTGATTGCACTTTTCTGGGGCCTCCGTGGTTTGTCTCACTGCTCTACATTGATCGATTTCGCGACACGATATTCTGGGATAGAGTTAACAGAATCAAAAAGCAGACGGCGCTGAATTATTTCCAGCAGGTTGCTGACATGACACCAAATCCATGAAGCTGCTCATGAGCAATGACGAATAAATGATAATCAAATAGGCACTTACAGCTTTCATTACACAGACTGTTGTGTATGGAAATGCTGTGGGTCACCTTAGTGTCTCAGGGTTTTAGAATTTGAATCTTGAATCCATGCTTTTGTTCCCCATGTCTTTAAAGTTGAATGGGGCACTTATTACATTTTCCATTTTCAGAGGCGGTTCCACGGTAATTCAGACCATGCATGTTAGTCATATGTACTGATGACTGAACCGGAAAGGATGTGCTCCGACAGTGAGTCATGGAGCATTTTGGTGGGAAAAAAGTGACATTTCGAGTCTGTGTGATTTTTAATGCCCACGCAGCCTCAACTCTCACTGAGCAGCTCATGGATGCAGTGAGATGTAGATTTGGTGTGGATGGAGGGCTTTAATGTGGGAGACAAATGTAGCTGAGTGTGAGGAACCTCTCAGACAGAAAACTGCCTGATGTTAAACATGAGGACACACAGAGTATTGTGAAGTGTGTTTCCAGCCAAATATGGTGATGTTCCTGTGACTGAGGTCATTGACAGATAGCCATGACATCAGACGCACACACACACAGATTAATGTAGGTCAGTAATATAAACCGTAACACACAGAGGACTGTAAATATTTTAGGAGTGATGTATGTGCTGTGACACACCCGCACCCGCACACACACACACACACACACACACAAACACACCCGCACACACACACACACACAAACACACCCGCACACACACACACACACACACACACACAGAGACCCCCCGGCGGGAGGAGGGGAGGATGGGGGTGTGTGAACAGCTTGTGACGTCTCCAGGCCATGATAACGTCTGCTAATTGGTTCCATCAGGCTTCAGTGTGTGTGTGTGTGTGTGTGTGTGTGTGTGTGTGTGTGTGTGTGTGTGAGAGAGAGAGAGAGAGAGAGAGAGAGAGAGCGAGTGTTCCAGTCAGTCACATACATCATGCCAGTTTGTTTCAGTTTTAAGCTACTTTTTCACGTCTTTCAAAAGAACTATGACAAAAAAAATCCAACATCTTTACACTCAATACAGTCTGAAAGCACATCAAATCTGATTTTCAAGTAAACCTGGAAATAATCAAATGGTTTAAGGATGTGGAAACTAGAAGAGGTGAAATGTAAAATAAATATTTGGGAGCAACAAATCTGAAGCCTTCACCTTGCTAACTTTTTTTGCACACAAGATTGCAATTCCTAAAATATTCCTAAAATCTTCTGTTGATCCAGATGTCACTCGGGTGGATTGAGTGGACAAACCAGAAGTGAGTTCAATTAATAAATGAACTTGTAGTTTACATTATGTCATAAGTAGGATGTGATGGTGGAAAACATGGGAACCTGAAGTTAGTTTATTAATTACAGCAAAGAGATCATTCCTCAGCATGAAATCATGATCCGACTGAAGGTTTCTAAGGGAGCAGTGCACACAAAAGTGAACACACACTCTGCTCATTGAGAGATTAAAGAAACCCAACATTTACTTAATAAGCACAAGAGTCAAAATGTAACTCAAGACTGAAAATGCTTTGTCAAAAGAAGTCTGTCTGATAGTAACCTCAGTTTTTGGGTTGGGCTAAGGAATAAAGGGTTTTTGAAGTGGAAGTGAAACACGGTGGTGAAATATTCAAGTCTGGGTTGGGGTTTTTTGATACCTTGGAGATGGACAACTCCACCAAATGGACCCCACCCTGATCAAGATGAAGTGCTTCTCCATTCTTCAGAGATGTGCTCCACCCTCGTCTTTGTATCTTCATGGGGATTCATATTGTACGAGGTTTGTGAGCTCAAGAACAGCTCAAAGCTTTTCAAGACCTACTCAAGGAAGGTCTGACCGTCATCGACGCACCTGTCATGGACCATCTGTTACACTGACATTATAATACAAAGTTGGAAGCAAATGCAAAAGAAGTGGAAGTAGAGGGCATAGAAGTAGAAGTATAATAAATTGGTCTTCCGGACGCTGATGGAAGAAAATCTGTGAAGAGCAACATTTGCTGTCAGCTTGTACAGTGGGGCAAAAAAGTATTTAGTCAGCCACCGATTGTGCAAGTTCCCCCACCTAAAATGATGACAGAGTTCAGTAATTTGCACCAGAGGTACACTTCAACTGTGAGAGACAGAATGTGAAAAAAAAATCCATGAATCCACATGGTAGGATTTGTAAAGAATTTATTCGTAAATCAGGGTGGAAAATAAGTATTTGGTCAATAACAAAAATACAACTCAATACTTTGTAACATAACCTTTGTTGGCAATAACAGAGGTCAAACGTTTACTATAGGTCTTTACCAGGTTTGCACACACAGTAGCTGGTATTTTGGCCCATTCCTCCATGCAGATCTTCTCGAGAGCAGTGATGTTTTGGGGCTGTCGCCGAGCAACACGGACTTTCAACTCCCGCCACAGATTTTCTATGGGGTTGAGGTCTGGAGACTGGCTAGGCCACCCCAGGACTTTCAAATGCTTCTTACGGAGCCACTCCTTTGTTGCCCAGGCGGTGTGTTTTGGATCATTGTCATGTTGGAAGACCCAGCCTCGTTTCATCTTCAAAGTTCTCACTGATGGAAGGAGGTTTTGGCTCAAAATCTCACGATACATGGCCCCATTCATTCTGTCCTTAACACGGATCAGTCGTCCTGTCCCCTTGGCAGAAAAACAGCCCCATAGCATGATGTTTCCACCCCCATGCTTCACAGTGGTGTTCTTGGGATGCAACTCAGTATTCTTCTTCCTCCAAACACGACGAGTTGAGTTTATACCAAAAAGTTCTACTTTGGTTTCATCTGACCACATGACATTCTCCCAATCCTCTGCTGTATCATCCATGTGCTCTCTGGCAAACTTCAGACGGGCCTGGACATGCACTGGCTTCAGCAGCGGAACACGTCTGGCACTGCGGGATTTGATTCCCTGCCGTTGTAGTGTGTTACTGATGGTGACCTTTGTTGCTTTGGCCCCAGCTCTCTGCAGGTCATCCCCCCGTGTGGTTCTGGGATCTTTGCTCACCGTTCTCATGATCATTTTGACCCCACGGGATGAGATCTTGCGTGGAGCCCCAGATGGAGGGAGATTATCAGTGGTCTTGTATGTCTTCCATTTTCTGATGATTGCTCCCACAGTTGATTTTTTCACACCAAGCTGCTTGCCTATTGTAGATTCACTCTTCCCAGTCTGGTGCAGGTCTACCATACTTTTCCTGGTGTCCTTCGAAAGCTCTTTGGTCTTGGCCATGGCGGAGTTTGGAGTCTGACTGTTTGAGGCTGTGGACAGGTGTCTTTTATACAGATGATGAGTTCAAACAGGTGCCATTCATACAGGTAACGAGTGGGGGACAGAAAACCTTCTTACAGAAGACGTTACAGGTCTGTGAGAGCCAGAGATTTTCCTTGTTTGAGGTGACCAAATACTTATTTTCCACCCTGATTTACGAATAAATTCTTTACAAATCCTACCATGTGGATTCATGGATTTTTTTTTTCACATTCTGTCTCTCACAGTTGAAGTGTACCTCTGGTGCAAATTACTGACCTCTGTCATCATTTTAAGTGGGGGAACTTGCACAATCGGTGGCTGACTAAATACTTTTTGCCCCACTGTAGATGACAGCAGAGAGGATTGCGCCTCACCACACGAGGAAGGACGATACTCTGACACCACATCCTGAAATCACTTCATACTTTTGTGTGTGATGACACATGCATGTGACCTCACACGTCCTTCAAAGTGTGAAGGACACAAAAGCCCCTTTTCCATTAGTACCTATTTGGATCAACTCAACACAGCTCGACTCGGATTGGCTGGTTGTCCTTTACAATCAAGTACCTCCTAGTGTGCGTGGTTGTCAATATAGCCACACGGCCCATTATCCCGTGACGTAATTAGTATGTGAAACAAACGCTACAACAAAGGTGGACGTTGAGGAGAGAATATACCTGCTCCTCGATCTGTGGCTTTTCATCAGACCCGGGAATACAAAAACGTGGTTTTTGTAGCCATTTCCCTCATTAATGGGTTTCAAAAAAGGCTGATTTTTGATATTTGTAAACGAGACGCTTTGATGACCAGTGTTGGTCAAGTTACTTGAAAAAAGTAATCAGTAACTAAATACCGATTACTTCCCAAAAAAAGTAATCCCGTTAATTTACTGATTACTTATTTTCAAAAGTAATTAATTACTTAGTTACTTAGTTACTTTTTAAAAACATGACTTACAACCTGAAGAGGTGATAAAGCGATAGATCTTTCAGCCCAATTCTACTTTTTCTGCATAATCCATCATACAAAATGTAATCAAATGGAAAAGTCCCTTTTTAAAACTTCTTTTTATTCGTTTTAATCTTTTAAAAAATATAATTATATGCAACATTCTCTGACTGGAAGAAATTTGTTTAACATTTAAACCTATTTTCTGCACATTCCAGCACACAAAATATTTTTTTTGTGTGTGTGTTTACACTCACTCTTTCAAATAGAGGCAAGTAAAACACAGCAGAATATAAATAAAATCAAAGACTAGCGGTCCTGTTGCTCTATTTTCACCTGTAAAGCAGGAGTGGGGTAGGCGGAGGTTTACCCTGGTGCAGGTGTGCCGCAGCGGTCAGTGGAAGAATCCACGAGTTTCTCTGTGAATTTCCCATTACCTCGTAGCGCACTCGGTGCTTGCTTGGAAGTTTAGGGGGTTTTTTCGCTGTAAAAAGAAGTTTTCTTCCCACGCACAACGGACGCTAATGTTTTTGTCACTTTTTATGGAATCAAACTCAAAGTAAGGTCAGTACTTCCACGCTTTAAACGCTGCATGCTCATACTCTCGCCCGCACTCGATATATGATCCATTGTTGATCTGCACACAGCTGTTGTCACTAACGGCGCACTCGCTTACTTCACTTTCATGAGACATTCTCGCAAAAAAATCACGGTTTTAGTAACGCAGTAACGCAGCGTTCCTACGGGAAGGTAACGGTAATCTAATTACCATTTTTGTAACAGTAATCCCTTACTTTATTCGTTACCTGAAAAAAGTAATCAGATTACAGTAACGCGTTACTGCCCATCTCTGCTGATGACTCATCGCTACTGACCAGCCAATCAGTGGCATGCATTCTGATTATATTTCATTGCCTTGTATCAGGTACTATGACCAAATGGAAAACCCTGAAAACTGTGATGACCCGTGGTGAGTTGATCTGAGTAGATGCTAATGAAAAAGGGGCTAAACACGATCATGGAGGTTCATGGAAGGGTCCAGTGATGCTCCCAGCATTGGTCGATTTGCATTCAAACAGTGCAGTCCTGCACGTTTTATCGACCTTTCATAGGAGTGAGTACTTGTTGCAGTGTTCCCCTGGATGAAACATGCCGCCACTCAAATAAAACCTCTTTCCAAACAGTTTAAGCATCCTTTCCGTATAGTCTGTCCAAGCTTCTTTTCTGATATAACATAAAAATAGCAGTAAAAACCACCACGATCTCTTATCTAAAACCCAGCTGTGGGGACAGGGGGATTCACACAAAGTTAGGCCAGTCTGTGCCAGCAGATGTGACCTCACTTGTAGTACACTGCTCCTTTTCCCCCAGATGTCAAACTGTCTGATCTAGGAGTGACGCAACAGCATACTGGCTGTTTCTTGTTATTTTAAGGGGGTTTTGTTTTGTTTTGTTTCTCAGATTCACAGTACCTGGTCTCTGTATGGCCTATTTAACAAGTCACAAATACACAGTAGTGGTTGTAAAGGTTTGCTGCGCTGGCTCTTCCATGTGTTACCAACTTAGAAGTCTGACTCGAGGAAGCGTTCCAGCTGAAATATCACACCGGAAAGTTTTCAAATGGAAGACAGCCTGTGACTACATGCAGTGCACCAATGGGGTAAAGGAGAATTACTACTGTGCAGAAATATGAGTCCAAGTAAGGCATTAAACATTTTGCAAAGCATCTTGACATCCTCCAAGGATCAGTTGGTCATAATAACCGATTCATCAGTGTGGAAAGATCATTTTGCTGTTGCAGACATGAATTCAAAGATGAATGTTAATTGTCTTGTGACCAGAGCATATTTCAGGGTCTGTCCTGAATCATCTCAGTGCATGTCAGGGTCTTAACCTGGGCGAGGACTGCAGCGAGAGAGGACTGGATGTTACAGACTGGGCGGAAACATGGCAAAAAGGCCAAAAATAGTTGGACAAGAATAGTTGGGCTATAATTGAACTGAAGAAGAGAAACATCTTCAGGAATAAACCAAAGAGGATCCAGCTGTCTTTGACTCAATGCTGCGAGCGGAACGACGCAGGAGTCCCAACTGTGACACACAACGTAAATAAACTCGGTCCAGCAAAAGTGGGTCAGAGTTCATACCATCTGTCCGTCTGTCTCATTTTAATACAATAATACAGTAATTAATAACAAGATCACAAGAGTTCAAGTGTTTACTGTGTGTGTTTGTGTATGCATGGCCATGTGTTTAATTTTTAATGAGCTACAGGCCTGAAGCAGAAGCACTGTGTGTGTGTGTGTGTGTGTGTGTGTGTGTGTGTGTGTGTGTGTGTGTGTGTGTGTGTGTGAGTGCGGATGGGTGAGTGTTGTCCCACAGGCAACACAAGCTGTTACTGAAGAAGATGCCTTCGGACACACACACACACACACACACACACACACACACACACACACGTATGACTTCGTCAGTTTCAACTGAAACAATTTCAGTGTTTCAAACTATTCCAGGGTTTTTAGTTCACCATTTATGAGGTTTCAAGAAGAAAAAAAAACAGAAAGATTCAAATGTTTGAAAATGTTTTGGAAAAATTCTGTAAAGATTAGATGAAAATACTCAAAGGATCAATTGGTTGGTAAACAAAGAAACAAGTAAATAGAGGAACAAGCTAAAAACCAAAAGTTAAACAAGTAAATAGAGGAACAAGATTAGGTGATGGTGTCCCTGTTTTGTTTGTCAAAGCAGGCGAAGAACTGGTTTAGGGCGTCAGGTAAGGTGATGTCTTTTGTACCCAGTGAGTGTCTTGATCCCCTGCCACATGTTTCAGGAGTTGTTTGCGTTAAAGTGTTCCTCGATGCACTGATTGTATTTGCACTTGGCTTGTTTTATGCCCTTCAGCAGAGATTGGCGTGCCTCTTTGTAGACTTGCTGGTCTCCTGATTTGAAGGCTTTGTCACATAGAGCATGTGACAATGTGTTCATGTGTTCAGTATGTGGGTCGGAGTGACTGTGGATAGACAAAACATACGATGACTTGTGAAGGCAAAACGGGTTAAATATTTGTGGTACATTTAAATTAAGTACCAAAGACAAATGGTCGGGCATGAAATCCTCACAATAAATCAGGTAAAATACTGCAAACAATTATTTCTGCATTTGTGCGATTGAAATGAATTAAAAATGTGTATGCAGTGACACCGTTTGAAAGATTTGGCTGAAATAAATTTGGAGTGAATGAGCCTAAACATGATGACCTGACTAGTGACACCGTGTCACCTGTGACAGAAGAGTGTACACAGTAAAATCTCTCCTGGCGTGAAATGATATTCATAATTAACTTTATCAAAAAAAAAGTATAAAAATATTCAAGGACATATTTTAGTCCCATAACTCCAACTGGACAAAGCACAAATGTAAGCAATCAGTGTCAGACTGAATGACATCAGTTGTCACAGTTTGCCGAGGCAAACTGCGTGGAGTGAAGAGTGGACCCAGGTGCAGACATTCTAAAACTCAAACTTAACTGATGAGCTGTTTATTAAGGCAGACAGAACAGTACAAAATAAAAGGGCAACAACAATGCGAACTAAGCAATAACCTAAACTGGGTAAACTAGAAAGGAAACACGAACTATGAAAAACCCTGGCAAACAGAAAAACAAACAAAACTCTAAACATGGCAATGATGATGAGCACATATATATGAAAACCTGAACGCAGGACTTGGCATGGGAACAACACAGACGATCCGACCAAGACTGAATGAGAACGCACAGACTAAATACACACAGGAGGCTAATGAGAGAAGTGGGAACACACGGGGGACAGCTGACACACATGAACACAACGACGTCACAGTGGAAGAGTAAAACTAAACACAATGAACACAGGAACACCAGACCTCTTCAAAATAAAACAGGAAACATAAGACGCAGACATGACAACCTGAACTTGAAAACGTAAGACACAGACATGAAACACATGAAGGGGAAGGGAGACTTGACATGGGTGGAAGACACAAGGGGAATCTAATAACAAAGAACTAGAACAACCTAGGCATGATAAAAAATGCACTTAGAAAACCTGAAGGGCTTAAACATAAACTAAACTCAAAACGCTGGGTCAAAAGACCCAGGATCGTGACATCAGTCTCAGGGAAAGACCATCACTTTATAGGATCTTTATTTCATGATCACAGTGGTTGAAAAAAAAATCACAATGACGTCATTGGGGGAAAAAAAAAATACTATCAGCCAAATTAATCTGATTTCATTGCACGTGAATCGTTTTTGGCACATTCAACAAACTAAAGACACATATGTGCATGGAGACTGAAAGAGTTTCCAACCACAAGTGTACCAAAACCTAAGAAAAAGAACAATTACGCAACATTTTTGTGATTATCTTAAGTGTAATCAATCTAAACTAGTGACACACAAATACCCATGCAAAAATTACGTATACATAAATAAAATACAGATACAGATTTAAAACATAATCCACATATCCTCCTGATGAACCGAGGGGGGAAAAGTCAGTTGACCTTTTATGTGATTGGACAGAAGCGAATGGGAGTTTCAGGAGGGTAAGCACTGCAAGGATGCATGCATCACATCCAACACAGACGTAAAGGTCGAAGGACTTGATTCTAAACTAAAAACCCAGCGTTACGTTTAGTTTTCTCCCAAGTTTTGCAAAAGAGAGACGTCAAACTGTGTATTAAATTTCTGGTAATTTTCAAGCCCTACAAAAAGAGTCCAAAGAAAACTAATCAGCCAGCGTGACCTGTCTGCAGTTACTCTTCAAAGCTCCTGCAAATAAACAAGGTTTTGGCCACAGTGGTGAAAGTAAATACTTAAAAAAATAACAATCATCATTCATTGAATTTTTGAAGGTTTTGCTTTAGGACACTTCCTCCTGAACACTCAGAGAGAGAAAAATATAAACTTTCAATAACATAGTCTGATATCAGACTGCAGCGGACCCACAACAATGAACAAACGCCACTCTGAGACCTCTGCTGTAACAACAGTGCACATCAGGACACAGATGGGCAGATACGCTGCCTCCATGTTACAGGAGACGCAGAGTTTCAACCACATCCTCTGGCAAAGTCCTTGGTTATGATGTTACATTCTGTCTGAAACAACTGCCATTGTGATCTCCAGGAAGTAAGCTTCCCGTGCGGAGCTTGTTCTTCCCATTTTGGGGAATCAGTTCAGTCTCACACTCATGATGCTGCTGGACAGGAAGAGCATGCAAGGCAGTGTTTATGCAGTTTTAGGTCAGTCAGACCTTTTTCCCATTCAGAAGCTGGACAAGTTCATGGCCTACATTTCACATCAATAACAAAAAACAAGCTTTTCAACTGATATTTACTTATTTGACTAAAAATCAGAAGTCATTCACCTCAGAACCGCTGACTGAAGAAAGAACAGTTATCTCATGGTCTGATGTGCACATGGATGCTACCTAAGATTAACTCTGTGCTTTTCAAACATTCTGGTTTACAAGTTAAAAAAACAAACGTGTGGGAGATTTACAAGTCATTAACAGTTCTACTAAACAGTGATTTCCCCTCTAAACCTCCGTTTCCTTCCACTTAAACAACTGTAATTACAGTGAGGGAAATAATTATTTGAGCCGCTGTTGAATTTGTAAGTTTGCTCACTTAAAAAGAAACAAACTCAAGGCATTAGCTCCCTCCACTGATTTTTAATAGGACTAAGGTCTGCTATAGAGGACACTTTATAACCTTAATGGGCTTCTTCTTTAACCACTCCTATTATCGGTATCTTTTGGGTCATTGTCTTCGGTGTCTTCAGTGTTCTTGCTAAAGGAAGGAGGTTCCTGATTTTACAGTACATTGCCCCATCAATGCAGTGATGTCATCCTGCACCCTTAGCAGAAAAACAGCCCCACATCATAATGTTTCCACCACCGTGCGTGACTGTGCGTACGGTGTTCTTTGAGTTATACAGCAGTGATGGAGAAACTGGCATCCAGGTGCTGAGAAAGTTTGCCGCTGCATTTATCTGATTATTCTGTTGCAAGATGTTTATGTTAAGTGTTGTGAAACTGTGATTTAATTATGGTTTCATTTATATAAAGGATATGAGTACTTTTTCTAGCTGACAGTAACAGCTGCACGCTGGTCTTCTGAAAGCAAATGGAAAAGCAAAGCATTCTTGTAGCTGGGTAACATGCAGAGCTCACAGGGGTGATGCGGTGATGATGGATATGATCAGCAGACTGCCTGCAGCACCAGAGCCTCGGGGTCCATTCCTATTTCTCATTTTCCCATCCTCCCGCTACATTTCCTGTCTGTGTCTACTGTTAACAGCAAATTAAAGCCATAAATGTCTTTAAATATAAGGACACAAAATTTTAAAAATAAAAATCCTGTTAATCTTTTGTTTCCATTCTCTTCAGTGGTAATGTCAGCGAAATCAAATCTAATAGAGAAAAAATGCTTATGTCTGCCCTTGTAACTACACATTTTCTCACACACGATTACCCGAAATTAAGATGAAGTTACCTTTATATTTAGTTCATGTTTTTTGCTGTTGGCAGAGAATCTCAGCGGTTTTCTTATTCAGCAGTTTATCACTGTAGGCGAATTTGGGATTTTTTTTTTAGCCACAGAGTAAAAAAAGATCCTTTTCTGTGAAAGTCACTCAGAATTTGAGCATCAGTGTTTAACCCTCATTAAATAATGAGGGAGTTGTTTGTTTTACAGTCACACACCAATATGTGACTGAATTAGCGTTGCTGACTTTCAGATGCACTTTCCCCGACAACTGACCATGTCCTGTTGAGTCCATTTGGATAGGATGAAATAAACTAGATACCAGTTACTAAGTGTTTACATTGGAAACAATGGAGGGAGCAGCAGCCACCTTAATAGACAAAACATTCCCCTTTCTTGTTATTACACTGCACATGAAATGATTCTGCATATGGGAAACTTTCATCTTATACAGGGGTTTTTCCCAAGTGTTAACCTGCTCTGGAGCCAGTTATATTCAAGATAAGGCAAAACAGTCTGTGTACAAAATCAGCGCTCACTGACCAAACGGTTTCCTGTAAAGGTCTGTGGACTTCAGTACACAGGGAGGTGGGGGTCTGTGGGTTTTTGTTTTTCTCTGATGAGCATCGATCAAAGAAAAAAAAAGTTAGGAGCAGATTGTCTACCAACATGAAGGTGGATGGGGCGATCCCTGATGCAAACATTGGTGTGTGATTGTTAGATACATATATAAAAGCACCGTGTAAGTACTGGTCATTTACTTGATGGTGCCATTTCCTGATTGACTCCAACAAGTTTAAACCAATGTTATTGTTCTGTAAGCTTTAATACAGTAATATGATCCTAAAACAGACACCCAAGATTTATACATTATACAAAAAACTGCCAGTAACTTCTTCTCAGACCATCTTTTTTTTAATTAACAGAAGATGTTATTCTAAATCTATTCGTACCCCAGCTCCTTCTTTGCTAACACAGCAGTCATACAGCAACTTTTAATCCTTTACTTACTGGATAATCTCACACACTGCCACTGTTGCATTCAGCCTGTATTACCTGTTTAACCTCTCCATGTTTTTGTTGTTTGATCATCTCTGCTATATGTCCTGCGAGCAGACCTGCTCATGTTTCTGACTGGCCGTGTGCTGCTAACACTGACTCTTTCTTGTGGACATGCTCTTGATTGCGAAACCCCGGTTTGACTTATCCAGCTGATAACTTATCCTTCATGTGAGCCTTAGCCAGATTGCTGATGTTAGGAGAAGTGGAGCCAGATAAGGAAAATCTATGCTGGGCATCCTGAACCTGATTCATAGCACAGGCTCCTGGCACAACGCTGCATTGTTCGCTCTCTAATATTGCAGCATATTTGCTAGTATGTTCAGCCAGAACAAGACAGGCTCATGGCCGTGCAACAGCATTGTCAATTATACAAAGTGAATAACATGTTCCTTATTACATTCATACTACTTTCTGTTTTATTGTTCATTCAATTTGTAGACTCCACCTGCCATGCATCTCTTTTAATAACAGCAAAGCGCAGGAGCCTTAAATGAACACCAAGGACTTTGTTCTGTCTGTTAGCCTGCAGTTTCATTAAGCTAACGAGCCTCAATTAATTATGTTAATGAGCTACAGTTAAAATCTCTCCTGGAGGGAAACAGATAGTCTGTTAACGAGCTGATGGCTGGTTTAAGCAGTCGTTAGCGGCTCTGTGTGTGGTGTGTGTTTGTGTGTGTGTTTGTGTAGTAGTAGTAGTGCGAGATAAGCAGGTCAGGGCTACAGAGAGATAAAATTCAGGATGAAGCCCCCCTCCTCATTCACAAACACACGCGCACAAACACACAGACCTCTTCCTGTCTGGCAGGAGACAAGGTCTTGGGTGTGTGTCTGTGTGCTGGATCCAGCTGTTGGCTTCATTTCTGTGGCCTCCTGCGGTGGGCGTGCGTGCGTGTGGGGGTGTTGAGGGAAGGAAGCGATGAGCGGCTCCCACCAACATCGTCTCTAATGAAGGCTGAGCGTGTGCGTCTGAGCGAAGGTCTGGCAGATGGAGGACATTTACCAAACAGGTTAAGCGAAGTCAGATTTGTGTTGACAAAATGCACAATTTAAACCATTTATTTTATCGCTCATTTTCTAAAACCATGTAAATCCTTTTCTGTATGGGACCTCACTTTTCTAATTTAGTCTTTTTCTGAAAATGGTCACAGATATACCCCTTTTTTAATTAGTCTCATGCCTCCCCCCCCCCCCCCCCCCCCCCCTCCCTTCTCTTATTTTATGGCCCTTTGAATAGTCTTTAATAACTTTAATTACATTCCTTTGACATGGCTCAGTGGCACTTCACAAGAACTAGGTGTAACAGATCACTAGGTGTGTCTTATGTAGACTCTGTGCTCAGGAAGTAAGACTTATTCACTGGCAACAAAGAGGGAAGTTGCCTGTCATTATAATACATCAGTAGAAGCTGGAGGTCAGGGTGGAGGGATGGGTCAGCAAAACAGCAGACCTTGACAGCAGTTGGAATATTCCTCTAGGGAAGTGGTGCTCAGGGGAAGCTAAACCCTAACCTTTGTTCACATCGTGAAACTGATTTATTTTTCAACAATTTCTAATCATTTGTGGCTGACTGAATGTTAATAAAAACACTATTCCTCTAACTGTGTGGGCCACAACAATGCAAAAACCTAAAAATTCATACACTGTTGAGACATCAACAGCAATGTAAAGCGCCTTGAGGTGGGTGTTGCTCTAACTTGGCACTATACAAATAAAACTGAAGAGAACTTTTGATGAAGAGACGTCAGTGTTAAATTTAGACATTTTAGCGTTCACTCTGGTAAAGTATACTAACTTAGTTAAAGAAGTTGGTATAACTTGCCCATCTTAAGCTGACATTATTTAGGTTTTTATAGGACACATGTTTGCATATTTTTAAAGTAATATCTGTTTTCCAAATTTTACATTGGTCTGGGTGAGGTTTTATGAAAAGTACCTGAGTATCTGTTTGCTCTATGCACAGTGTGCACATACTTTCCAAAAGGTATTTCTGCTGAACCCTCTAAAAGTCACATTTTTGTGGTGTCACTAAAAATAAAAAAGGGAGGTGAAATATTTGAATTTTCAGGAGCATCGTGTCCACAGGAGCTGAGTGAAGATTTTGCATCCCTGCGTCCTCTGGCATCATGCAAACATTTATAAGCACCGATAGCCTATCAGCTCATTGGTGGCTGCATGTTTTGAAGACAGTCAGCTAAGCTGCTCTCCACTAACTGCATATCTACCCCTTTTCAATAATTTAAGTTTAAATCAGTCTTTTGATATCTTTCATTGAATTTTGACAAAAATAATAATCAAAAACAGTAATAACTAACCTTTTTTTAATCTATAACATGCCAGCAAGTTGATTAATAACTACTATGTTATCACATCCAAGGCATTTTATTATCCAGTGGTGGACGTAAAACTGGATTGTAATCCAAACCAAATGTATAAGAATATTCCAGTGTATAAAAAGGTAATAGTAAAAATAATAGCCGCTCCATAGCAAAACAAAAGTATTGTTTTGCTATACAGTGAGCAGCTGTTTGATGGTGTAGCTTGTCTAAGGATTTTTAATATTGTTGTGTATATTAATCGTATCAGTATATTGTAATGTGGAAGACATGTTTTAGATCTCATGCTTTAAATCTGACCTGAAAAATCAACTTAAACAAGCTGAAAATTGGACTCAAGCTATGTAAATTAAGCACTCAACACAAAACCTCAAACTTATTGTTTTTATCCTCATCTCAGTTCATCCTGGAGCGAGGTATTAAGTCACTTGAGGATTTAAAGAAGAATATACCAGTTATAGTTTAGGTTTTTCTGATTTGGGGGATTCATGAAGGTGTGATGTCTAATCTAACAAACCTTTTCTTCCACAGCTAGTATATAATTGTCGAAGCCTTTTCTCTTGTCTAGTTAAGAGGAAGCAAAGATGGGGCTTTACTCATTAACTTCTGCTTTGAAGAAGAAAGATAAAACAATGAGCGGCTGCTTAGGAGAGATTGAGGGAGGCAGGAAAACAGAGATACAGGAATGTGTGTGTTTTAGTAAAGCATGTTCAGGATGTTGTTTTTCTCACTGACAAAAAGATGAAGAGTTCAACTCTTATTCTGACCCAAGGTCGGCATGTCGTGCTTTTATTTTGATGTTGTTACAAAGGGAAGACCTTGACATAGACGAACATCCTGTGACAACGGGAAGAGGGCGAGGCACAAACATGAGCCATCAGCTGTCCAGTGTTGCACCAAAACCTCCATCCCTGCTGTGGAAGAGCACAGAGGAAGTTTGGTGCAGTCGCCATGGTTACCGAGGTATTTACAACCAAAATCAGCTGAGGGGAAACAGTGGTTAGTGTCGTGAACTTTGACCTTGGGTTACTATGTAATCACAGACCTTTTACTGGGAGTTTCTCTGAAAGAACTAAAAGTGCTTTAAAAACAACTCCCAGAATGAGTAAGACTGAGTAAAAATAAGTAAAACTAACCAGTCACTATGGTCTGCCAGAAGTACGTACCTGACAAGTTATTGGACACGGACATAAACAAAAATGTTTTTGTTTATGGAACAACCACACTGGTGAAGACAAGGAAAACTGTCTGATGGGGTTAAAGACAATTCTAAGGCTTCCTCATTCCTCAGAGTCACATGACTCTCAAAGCACCCTAAAGAGGGACCAGGGCAGCGAGATCTCTGGAGGATTTTGACTGAACTGGTTCGACACTGAGGAAAAAGATATCTCAGATTCCTGCTCACACTACATGAAACACAGACCATAGCCATATACTGTGTCATACGGGTACTATCATTATTAGCAGTAGATGTGCTTGGACAAGACACTTCACCTGTTGCCTACTGATGGTGGTCAGAGGGCCTGGTGGCGCCAGTGTCCGGCAGCCTCGCCTCTGTCAGTGCGCCCCAGGGCAGCTGTGGCTACAATGTAGCTTGCCATCACCAGTGTGTGAATGGGTGGGTGACTGAATGTAGTGTAAAGCGCTTTGGGGTCCATTGAGACTAAGTAAAGCGCTATACAAATACAGGCCATTTACCATATTTGTATTAAAAATGCTCCCAAAGGCACCAAACACCACAGAAGTTGAGTGACACACCTGTCAATCAAAGTGCCCACGCCCCTAACGCCAGTATATGGATATAAAAACAGTTTTTATCCCTTTGTAATGCTGTAATGTGGAGCATTTTAACACAGGAGTCTTAGGTGACTGACTGCCTTTTGGTTTGGGAGCCAGCCTCTAGTGGCCAATAAAGTAACTGCAGGTTTTGGGGTTTTTTGTTTGCTTTTGTTTTGTTTTTGTTATCTTCAGGTTTAAGTAGATTTTTTCAGCCCCAGGGCCCTATTTCAGGAAGCCGGTTTAGAAAACTCAGAGTGAAAAACGATACTCAGGGTTGAGTAACCCCGAACTGTCCAACTCGGAATATTCGGTTTCAGAAAGGCTGATAACAAGTAGTTCAATCAACGCGGAGTTGCTCTAACCCCAAGTGAAGCGCGCGGACGAGGATACTAGGGGTGCAACGATATTCGTATCGATATTGAACCGTTCGATACAGTGCTTTCGGTTCGGTACTCATATGTATGAACAATACAACATTTGTAATTTATTTTATCAACTTTCCTTCTGACGATGCTGTCTGTGTTGAGCGCTCAGTGAATCTGCGTTCGACTACTCCGCCTAGGCTGCACTGTCGAGCACAGATCCACTGAGTGCTCAACACAGACAGCATAGTCAGAAGGAAGAGCGCAGGGCAAGCTAGCAAGACAGAAGTTGCAACATGGACCTCCCCCACCCTCATTCAGATCTGGCGTTTGGAATTATTTTGGTTTTCATGTGACGTATGACCCTGAAGGTAAGCGAGTCATGGACTAAAGTAAAACAGTATGTTGGATGTGACATGCAATGCTCAATTACATGGGTGGGAGCTAGTGTGTTAGCGCAGTTAGCTCGTTAACGTGTTGGCCGTCTAGCCCCATGCACGGGGCAATCGGCGGTAGCTCGTTAACGGAGATTTGCCGTGTTGTGGCGTTAAGGTCATTTCAACGAGATTAACCTGAAATCACTAGTGGGAACACAACGAATATGACTGCACATTTACGCCGACATCATCCTAGTGCAAAGACAAAAACAACAAGCATGTTACTAACTTTAGCCGAGTCATTTAGACAGCTGTTAGCACATGATTCTCCTTATGCTGCTGAGAATATAGCCCGGAAGAAGCGGATAGTATAGCTTTTATTTTGGAAAGAGACATTTCTCTGTAATAAACTCTCTTTTCCAAAGATGAGTGATTCCTCAATCAGATACAGGGCTCGCAATATCGCTAGCCCGACTCCTGGGGCTAGCGATTTTTTTCAGTCGGGCTACCAAAATCTATCTCTTCCCTGCCCGTCGGGCTATTGTAGGAAGAAAAATATATGTCAATGCTTTTGCATTCTTTCAGAAATGTAGCTGGGTAATTATGTCATTGGCATCGGTGAGCCACTGTCAATATGTGACATATTGAAATCGCGTTTGAATTTGCGCTTGTTTTTTTTGCTTTCACTTTGCAATGTGCGAACTGTGTATGGAGAGCGACAGCACTGATCTGTGAGTGATGAAAATTTGTGCACCAATTCCTCTGACATCGTCTTATTAATCGTTAGCTCACTATGCAAACATGACAAGTGAAATCTCCCGCAGCTTAAACATGTGAGAGGTTGATCGAGCAGAGAATCGCTGAGCTTATGTGTGTGTGTGTGTAAAAGCAGCAGGATATATATTTCATTTCTTCTGAGCCAAATAAGACAGGTCAGGGTGAAGAAGTGACAGCCAAAGAAAAGCTTACCACAAAACGGAGAAGTTATGACAAATCAGACTATAAGGCAAAAAGAAAGTGCAGCTTCATGGTTTCATGGACAAAAGAATTTCTGTGGCTGCAATATGATGAGCTAAATAACCAGGGCTGCACATAAGTGGTCCGCAGGTGCGCATTCGCTGTCAAAATAAAAAACGCGCACAAGGGTTAGGGTTAAATTTAAAAACTGTACTTTTGAGTTAAAATATATATTTATAATTTTAATAAATGACAAATTAAAAAGGCATGAACATTTTTTTTGTATCGAAAAAATATCGAACCGTGACACCAAAGTATCGAACCGAACCGAACCGTGAATTTTGTGTATCGTTGCACCCCTAGAGGATACATAAAGCCCTGATAAGAGGAGCACAGAGTAAGCGAGTCACCATGGAGACGGAGGGAAAGAAGGCGCGGTCAATGTATTTTACAGCGCTTGAGGCCGAAATTCTGATGGCAGCATATGCCGATAACATGCAAATTTTGCAGAAAAAAAGGTAACACAGCCTCAGCTGCAAAAGAAAGGGAGCATGCATGGCAAAACATAGCCGACAGAGTCAATGCGTGAGTGTTAATTTAAACATTGATCTAGGGATTTCCACCCATTTAACACGTTATTTTATCATATGTTATTTTATTTGTTATTTTATACATTTTATGTTGTGATGTGATGTGAGCGCAGGTGCAACCCAACAGGCCCCAAACGTGCCTGGCAGCAAGTAAAAATGAAATATAAAAATATAGTCCAAACAGGTAAGGTGTAATTGTATTATGAGCCATAGTGCTTGGTCTGTTTGTCCCATGTAAATCAATTGCAGTTAGAGGCTACATTAATTTTCTTTCTGTAAGCACTTGCTCTGTATGCTCAAATGTGACCCCGTTATAGCCAACAGAAAAAAAGCGGAGGCCCGAAAAACAGGTGGGGGTCCTCCACCACCACCACTCACAGAGGCTGAGCAGTTGGCCCTCAGCCAAAACAGTGGGCGCCCTGTGGCTGAAGGCATCTCTGTGGGGACATCCTCTGAGTCAATAACCCCGCAAGACACAAGTGCCTACATAGGGGGTAAATTCAAAATAATACATGATGTGCATACATCCTTTCTTCACAGTCACCTTTGCAGTGCTGCTCATTCATTTGATAAACTCTTTACCATAATGAATTTGTTTGTAGTGAAGTAATTTTCCAACTGATTTTGCCTTCCCTCAGTCTTGGTTGTCTTTGAGAGCATAATGACAATGAAGTGTAAGCTGAGTGCTATATGTTTGTTAATTGCCATTTGGTCCCTTGTAAGTTATAAGTGACCTGTGTAAACCTCATATTCTATCAGTTGATGGTGGTGGTGTACTGCATCTGGTGCAGCCTCCTGTTGAGCCAGACCAACATGCAGTTGTGAGTACTCTTAATACTCCACAGATTATATGAGTTTACAGTAGAACAGCAATGTTGTTTATTTCTTTACTACAGGAAAATAATGAAGAAACATTGACAGCTGTTACAGAGGAGGAAGCAACAGAGACACTTTATGAGGTTTACATCTTTTAATACTTTGTGTACAGGAAATACAGGCGACCAATAAAGCCAGTTGAACAGAAAATCTGTTTATTCGTCTTTCAACATGTTGAGGTGATGGGTCAAAAGAAATGATTGTGACATATGGTGTCTCTGACTGCTCTTCCATCTTGTATGTCCGTGGGAGGGTCAGGATGTTCATGGTTTGGATCACTGCTGATGTTTGGTTCAGAAGGACAGTGTTCTCCTCTAATTGTGGCAATGTTGTGAAGAATCACACATGCCACAATAATGTCACATGCCCTTTCTGGGGTGACCCTGAGTCTTTGCAGGCACTGGAACCGGGCCTTAAGCATTCCGATAGTCATTTCAATTCTGGCTCTTGTCCTGCAATTAGCCAGATTATATCGCTGCTGTGGGCCCGGTTCAGGGTCAGGGTAAGGGGTAAGCAAATAGGGTAAACATGGATACCCCCTATCACCAAGCAAGTAGCCAGTGAACTCTCCTAAGACAGAAGGATACACTTCAGTTCAAATGTCCCTGTAGCAATTGGTCTTTATATATTTTAAAGTATTTTCAACTCACCATGTCCAAATTTTGTGCTCAGTGTACATTCACGGAATATTTGTGAGTCATGGACAGAGCCTGGCCACTTGGCTTCCACATTTGTGATAATGTTGGCAGCATCACATATGATCTTCACAGTGCAGAGAACACAAATTAGCATCCATTACTATAATGAAATAATTTGTTAGTTTGAAATGCTACAGGGAACTATGTACCTGTACATTAATGCTGTGGAAAGACTTCCTGTTCACATAGTCTCCTTCATTTACTGAAGGAGCAATGATTGGAATGTGAGTACCATCTATACAGCCAATCACGCCTGGGAACCCTGAAAATAAATGTAATATTTAAGTAGTAGTTCAAGTATCACCACATCATATATTAAGTTTTGTTCATCCTGATACCTGCAATTTTGTGGCATCCCTCTTTGATAAATCTTGTGGGTCTATGACCGGGGAACACCACAAACCAGTACAGGAGACGTTTCAGTGCAACTGTAACATTCCTGACTGCCCGACAGACGGTAGCCTTGGAAACGTGCTCAGCGTCACCAATATTATACAGAAAGCTCCCGTTTGCAAAAAACCGAAGTGCAATACAAATAATATGTAATGAACTGAGAGCATGTCCGCGATGTGTCACATGCGTAATATATGGCCTGAGGATGTTATCCAAATAACTTATAGATTGTGCTGAGAAACGGTAACGTTCGCACAGAAAATCATCAGGAAATGATAAAATGTCCAAACGCGCTCTGATCACTCTCTCCCGGCGGAGAGCTCTGCGGAGAATTTGGGCTTCACGATCTACTGGCTCTTCAAGGAAGGGACACGCCATGTCCGACACTTCCTACTGTCAGGTTTCCGACAAAGGGGCGGAGACAGTCAGGGTTAGTTGTAGTAAACCTGCTAGGGGGCAGGTTAGCTTCACGGAGTGTGTCGTCATAGTGACTCACTGAGGCTTCATCTGAACTCGCTTTGTGAAACTGAAAACCCAGAGTTTTCGTTAACTCAGGGTATACTTACTCAGTTTTTCCACTAAACCGGCTTCCTGAAATAGGGCCCTGATGTTTCCCTTTGATAGTTTTACTTTTGAATTGCTTCATGACACAGAATTACCCGAAGTTTGTGTTCAGTTAAGGGTTACAAGTCCTTGAAGTAGTTGAAACCTACCAGAAAAAAAACGATATAACCAGACTGATTCTGTCTCTAATGTAAAAGTCTTAAAAGTAACCAACCTGCTGTTCAGCCTCTGTTCAGTAAATAAACAAATGATCAATTGTGTGCTGGACAATGAATCTAATTGTACTAGCAAAGCATGGCAGGAGGAATGCGTGTGCTTGACAGGTTAAGTGATACATGAAGCTATTAGACATGCAGTCATGATGGCTGCCAGGAACATGAACAGATAGATGGTTAAAATTAAAAAAACATAAGTCTCTACGTTTTGCTGTTGAGCTCTAAACCTTCAAATCAAAAGCACAAAAACTGTATGTTGCCCTGCCAACAGCGGTATCGTGCCGCAGGTCATTTACTCATTTACTAACTCACTGTGGTGGATTTGGAAATATGGAGAGTAGTTAGACTCTTAAAAAGCAAAAAAATAGCCAAAGCAAAAACGGTCTAAGATGAGCTGTGTGATGTGGCCAGAAGCCTCGTGGCACTTCCTCTGACTTAGATCAGATTTCCTGATGAAGTATAGCTGTGCGCATCTCTGTGTGACAGTACGCGACGACCACAGCGTAGAGGACAAACAGTTCTCCAACACAACGCTTCGCATCAGGAGAGAGAGAGAGCGCTCCATCTCCAGCGGAGCGTGTTAATGAATCAACAGTTGGAAACCTGTCTGTGGGAGACGACACAGCTGCTAACGTGAGAGTGTTTTTGCAGTGAAAACATCCCACTGCAGTGTCTTTAATACCTTTAACGCTGACATAATCATTTTCCACCCCAAGAAAGCTGTAGGTTGAAGGAATAGAAGAGGGTCCCAGTCAGTGACGAGACCCTCTAATTTGTCAAAGTGAAGGTTAATTTAATGCACCGTGTTCCCGTCCCCACTCTACATACTGACACTGTAATCTGCACGCTGCGTAGCGTGGCAGTTAATTAACATCTTGTCCTATGTGGGTTGTTTTTTTTTTGTAAATCAGCAGATTATACAAGATGTCAAACTGTGGAGTGACAATTTAAAAATGTAACCCCTATCATACAGGAAGAAAAAAATAATCAATCAGTGTCAAGACATTAAACAAGAGGCAGGTTTAAGTTGAGTGCTGAATCAGTATTCGTCAATGTGATTGGTATACACTCAACATTCAACACGGGGCTTATGTTGCTTTAAACTAAATGGACCTGACTGGGAAGCAGCCTAGAGGAGGCAGGTCGGAGACAAAAAACCGGAGTCCATGTGGACGGTCATCAATGAGCTTCAACCCTGTTTAATCCGTATTTATACTTCACTCCTTGCTAGTAGTGGGTTGAATCCCCCTTTGACTTCAAAATTGTTTTAAGTTTTCATGGCTTGCATTAAACTAGGTGCTGGAAACACTCCTTAAAGATTTTGGTCCATCACACAGTTGCTGCAGATTTGTTAGCTGCACATCCTTGATGGAATTCTCTTATTTGAGCACAATTTTCACATCAAGAAACCAATTTTAGATGATTTGAGCTTTGTGAGTTCAAGATGGATACACTGTGATCATACAGGACATGGGCAACTACAATACTCAGGCTGTGGAAATAAAAACAAATGCACAGGTAGTAAGAGGCCAAAGTGTGAGAGAAGCATCTTGATCATGTGTACATGAGTAAATGGACTGAGTTGCTGTCCTGCGATTGGCTGCTTAGATATTTGCCCTAACAAGGAGATAAACAGGTGTATTCAACAAAGTGGTTGGTGAGTGTATAGTTTTTCTATAATACACCCTAATATAATTATATACTTGTAGAACACTATTTTCTAGTTCACCTACCCTGGGGATTTGCTGGCCTGCTGCTCTGACACTAAAAAACACGGATCTCTCAAAGTGAAGCTATAACTGGTCATAATCATCTCTAATTACAGCTCGTGTGGCTCTTTCCACTTTATTGTCTGCGGATGAATATGCAGGTTTCTATTTACCCCTCATTTCAGTCCAAAAGACAAGTGTTTAAAATGATTTCATTTAGAAGACTCCTGTCCAGAATGTTATATCACAGCAGCACAATTTAGTTACAGTTTGAGGTCCATGGGTGGGTGCTGGGTTGGTGGAGGGGCTGAAACAGCAGACGGGGATGCAGGACAGGAAAAGCACTGACATGTCAGAGGAAGGGATGGAAAATTCTGCAGTTTAAATAGACTCCCAAACCGGGAGGTTGTGCTTGGTGTGTCGTGTGAGGAGAGAGGCATGCTATGTGTGTATGACACACAGCATCTTGACTTGTCTGCAGGCTTTTCTCCATCCATGGAAAAATTCACGTTTGTTGCAGTGCTGCAGGGAGCTTGTGCTAGTTTTGTGCCATTTTGTCTGACTCTTTGTTTTCCTGTGTCTCCAGAGTGCAAAGTTGGCTAAACTCACAGTCATGATTGACAGGCACATTAATGGGAAATAAGGTAAATTGAAATAAACAAGAATTATCCTTTGAATGTTATGTTTACTTGATTGTTTTCTTGACAATATCTCCAGTGTTCATTCATCTCTCCCAAACAAGGAGGAAGTCTTCTCAACCAGCTGACAGCTGCACTCAGAGAGAGAGAGAGAGAGAGAGAGAGCGAACAGAGTCTCCATAGTAACCACTTTGCACAATCTCCATCACGCTGTTTGTCTTCTCGGCTAAACCCCCTCAAAACAAACAGGAAGTGAGACAGGATGGGGGGAATGGGATGTCCTGTAAGAGGACAGCCTCAGTATTAATCCAATCCAATCGGAGACGGGAGCTGCAGTGAGGTCACTTCCTGTCAGGTCAGTGCCGTCACATGGTAAACTCTGAAACAGCTTTGTGAAGTCAGCGTGTATAAATGCTGCAGCAAGCAGAGAGGAAGGCACACACCACACACACACATCCTCTGTTTGTCCTAATGAAATTGTGTTGTTGTTTTTTAGCTTCGTGGCCACTGTGTTATTATTTTCTTTGGTGTTGCCAGTAGCGATATTGACATAAGGAAATAGAACATCTGCCATAACTGGAGGCATCGCCACAGCAACCCAGACCCACAATGCCTCTGGAGCAAAGCAGCTGTTCTGTCCAGGGGCGAGAGACCCAGAAAAAGACAGAGACTGTGCGAATGAGAGAGACAGAGAGAGACACAGTTTTACTAATATGGGGGCTGACATTGGGGCGCACGAGTTCCCACACACAGTGGAATGCTGACAGCATCACTATCTGAATTCCTCGAACTTCACTCTGTCCCAAACTGTGAGTTTCACTTCATTAAAGGCAGCTTCAGTGGACCTTTAGTTTATTTAGCTACACTTAGCCTGAAAGCTCATCTATCAGTTCTCACAAACATTCATACTTTTGTTTTGACTATTGTCATGTTACATCAGGTAAATTTGGGGTTCAGCAACCTGTCCACCCCCGTGCAGACTGTCAGAGCTGGGAATCAAAAGAACTTTTTTAAGGAAACCTTTATTAAAGCAGAAACTGTTTCACGAGGTTAGAACGATGAAGCAAGGGGAAATGATGAAACTACCCATTTTTATTGGAAGAAGGATGGATGCCAGAATTTATTTTATAATTCACTCACACCAGCCGCTCATTAAAAGCCATGTCAGACAACCGCGCCACCCACCAGCATGTCTCCTGATGTGACACCATGAAGAAGAAAGATATGAAAAACCTTATTTAGACCTTTACTTTGATAGGAAAGCAGAGAGGAAACTGGAAAGTAGCGAGAAAGCTAGATTTACTAGCAAACAGGAAATGTTCCAGGGCGGTTTCAAACTCAACTCTGCTCTATTGGAAACAAGCTTTTTTCCCTATTCAAACAGCAACCTGCAGGCTGGGAAATTCAATTATGTACCAAAAACTGCAGTTCCTCTAAAGGCCACTTGAGGCCGGGTCCAAAAGTAAGTCAGTCTAAAGCAGGGATGGGCAACTCCAGGCCTCAAGGGCCGGTGTCCTGCAGGTTTTAGATATCACCCTGGGTCAACACACCTGAATCAAATGATGAATTCATTAGCAGGTCTCTGGAGAACTACAGTCGTGTTCAAATTTATTGGCTGCATCCTCCTGAGGACCCGGCCTTCGTGGTCTACGTGGGTCGGGTCCTCAGAAGGTCGGGTAGGCCGAAAGTAAACGGCTGTGAAATTGGACGGTCTAGCCTTCAGATTTGCGTCACCGCTGTCTCGGTGGAGTTTAATAAACTCAGCTGTCTGCTCCTTGCTATCTAGAATATAACAGGACACTGGTGTAAATTCTCGACTGTCTCATACTTCTGTTTAATCAGTTTTCTGTTTGAAGTTTATTCAGCTGTGTGAAAACCAAGGAGGAACCCACCCGGGGGATTAATAAAGTTTTATTTTATCTAATCTAATAACTTTAATCTCAGCCAAACCGATTTACTCACGAACAAATAAAACACTGAAAAAAGCCCAACAATAACATTTTTAGATTATCTAAGTGATTTATATATTACGTTTAACCTGAGTAGCGAAAGACCGCGGTGATCTGAAAATGATGTGCCGAGAGTTTGCCGCTCTCGCCGGCTCTAGTGACCCTCGAGCTCCCGGCTAGCTATCGAGCTGGTGGATAACAGACATCTCCGACAACATCGGAGCACTTTTGCAAATATCCGATGTCTTGATAAACCAAGCAGATATTTGAAGTTTACACAGCTACATTCTCGCCTGAAAATATGTTAAAAGTCTATTTTGTGACCCAGAAAGAGTAATAAGAGTAATATTAAAAACTTAGTAGCGGCCGCCATTGTTGAAAACTGGAATTGGCTGGTCCGCGCTATGAATTCTGGGATATGGTGGGCCACGAAGGACACACCCGGCACATCCTTCAAATTCGGGGAAAAGGAGGACACATTTGTCAGTTGCATTCGGAGGAGTCTACAAGTTTGGACAGCCTTCATTGCGTCGCTGTGACGTGATCGGCCTCAAATACACAGTTTTGTTTATAACTTAGTTCATAAATCTTAATATGCTCACTTCTGGCTCCAAAATCCTAACCACGAGGCTTCAGAACAGAGCTTCACAAACCAGTGGGTGACGTGAATGTCACTACCTCCATCTTTTATATACAGGCAATGTTTCTGCTGTGATTTCTGTTTTTTCTGTGATTGGGACCACCAACAGCTCAAGCATAAACAGAACAATGTGTGACAGAGTTCTAAGAAGAAATATTGTTATATGTTATTTGATGTTAACCCTTGAAGTCCAAAATGTTCAGTTTAGTTTATTTTTGGGGGAGAAATGGATTATTAAATTCAGAATATTGACACTGGCAGAGGTCTGCGCTGTCGTAGTGCACGTCCAGTTTTATTAAGTTAAAGGGCAGCTGATTCCACTAAATTCCTCTAATATTTTATTCATTATTTGTTGATCTACTGGTTGAGAAACATTTCAGTACCCTCTGCAAAACTGCAGAGCATTTACAAAGAAACAGTGGCAACACTGACATCCGACCTGAAATATGAATCACAACCATGTGTGTGTGTTTGTATGCATGCACATGTGTGTTTTAAAGTTAATTAAAGTTTAAATTTGTACTTCCTGTCTGTAGTTCCCATGGAGACTGTGGGAGAGACCGAGGATGTGTTTGATTGTATAGCAACGCACAAATACACACAAACGTCCATACGCAGAGTGAGCAGATATGAACTCCACAGGACAATAGGAGCCTCCTTGGTGTGCAGCAGTATACAGGGACGCATAACTGTGCAGCTGCAGTGGAGGAGGAGAACCACTGCTGGACATTTTCTGATTAAATTGGAGAGAAACAGGACAGCAAACAGTAGAATATACAGAAGAGTCTATGTATGTTATTGGGGTTTTAGCTCTATTGTTCTGTTTTGTCCCAGATCTGACAAAGCTAACTGTATTAATGATGAAGAGGCTAATATACACACACGCACGCCGAGGCAGTGCAGTGTTTAGTTGTTGGACAGCAGAATGGAGCTCTGTTGTCACATCTGCAGCTGTGTGCATTTTCCTTCATACAGAGGCCGAAGGTTATTCCACCACTGGGAGGTCAGAAGTCAGAGGTCACCTCCTCCTCCTCGTACCCGCAGCCGCTCCCTCCGTTTCGGATGTCCTGAACCTTGCTTTTTATGAGGAAGCAGTTCATTTTCATTAGCAAACAACATGCTACAAGGATCAACTACAGTCACGGACAGTTTATTAAGCACACCTTACTTTTCCCTACTTTTGCCTTCAGAACTGTCTTAGCTGCCTTCTTCATGGCATAGACTCAGCAAGGTGCTGGAAACATCCCTTGGAGATTTGGGTCCACACACACATAGCATTATGGGAGATTCCCTGATGTCAATCTCCTGTTCCAGCACATCCCAGAGGTGCTCGACTGGATTGAGATGTGGTGACTGTGGAGGCCATTTGAGTACCGTGAAGCTATCGTCGTGTTCAGGAAACAAGTATGAGCTGATTTGTGCTTTGACATGGGTACACTGTGGTCATAAAGGGGGTGAAATGGTCAGCAGCAATTCTCAGGTAAGCTGTGAGGTTTAAATGATTATCAGTTATTACTGAAGGGCCCAAAGTGTGCCAAGAAAATATCCCCCCCACCATCCTACTGAGCAGAATAGATCCATACTTTTATGTTGTTCATCCCAATCTCTGACCATACCATCCAAATGTGACTGCAGAAATCGAGGCACATTAAACTTGCAGCGTTTTTACAATCTTTTCTTGTCCAGTTTGTGGTCTTGCGTGAATTGTAGCCTCGGTTGCCTGTTCTTAGCTGATAAGAGAAGCACCAAGTGTGGTCTTCTGCTTCAAGGTTTGACTTCTGCATACCTTGGTTGCAATGAGTCGTTATCTTAGCTACTGTTACATTCCTAACAGGTCAATGCAGTCTGGCCATTCTCCTCTGACCGCTGACCTCTGGATATTTTCTCTTTGTCATACCATTGTCTCTAACCCCATAGATAGTTGTGACGAAAAACCCAGTAGATCAGCATTTTCTGAAATATTCATACCAGCCCGTCTGACACCAACAACCAAATTCAAAGTCACTTAAATCATAGTTTTTCGCCTGTTGATGCTCGGCTTGAACTTCAGCAGGTAGTCTTGACCACGTGAGCTGCTGCCGTGTGATTGGCTAGTTAGATAGTCAAAAAAACAAGCAGTTGAAAGGGTGTACCCAATAAAGTGGCAGATGAGAGTATAATGTAGAGTGTATTAATTAGATACCAATGAGGAGCAGTGAAGATCAGCAGGTATGTGAAAAGTTGGGTTTTAAATGCAAAACCACAGGTTCTTTCTTTTATTTAATGGGCAGGGCTTCTTTCTACTTCCACTCTTTCCACCTAAAAAATGTAGCAGCCTTTAAATCTGTAGCATTTAGAGTAGAGAAGTAAAAAGGTTTAAACACAACATTACCACCTCATAAAGCTCAGACATCTGCGTCCACCAGATGATTACGAGTCCGCACTCACTCTTTAGCTTAATTCTTTTGTCTCTGTGGTGTTGATCCTGTGTGCTGCTGAATGCTGAACAGGCAGTTCTGGTGTTCACCGCTGTTCCTCCACTGCTGCGGATCAAACGATGAATATTTTGACAGTTTTAAAGTTCATGGAAAAACTTCTGCGTTTGGATTGCCACCAAGCTCAACAACGCCATCTGGCGGTCAGGTGTATTAAATTCTGATTGTAGAGGTTGCGGAATTTGTCGCAGGTCCCTGGTGGTCTAGTGGTTAGGATTCGGCGCTCTCACCGCCGCGGCCCGGGTTCGATTCCCGGTCAGGGAACATCCTTTTCTACCAACAGTTAGAATTTTTCCCTCTGTCTTTTTATTTTTATTTTTTAAAGATTTTTTATATTTTCTTAATTTCTATTCTAGCATCTATAAGTACTAAGCATGGATTTTCATCATTTGTTATTACATCAATGTTTTTGTACCAATGCCTATATTATATGATATATTTCATTTCTGTATCACAGGTTTTTGCACAATGACATCAGGACAAATTCCTCATTTGTGTACAAACTTAGGGATAAGTCAAATTCTGATTCTGATTAAGACACATCAAGTAAAAACCTTGGTGTATGTATCCTTATGATTGGTGAACCATTCTTGCACAAACAGTTACCGTGAGTGGCAACATCTATATGGCGTATTTTGTACAAATACCACAATCGTATATATTTGTGTATCTATATTTGACAGTTCAGTTCAGCAGTTGACGAATGTCAGGTTAGACTGGAGTGTCACAATATAATGTATCATAGCATCATACTGTAATGATCATATGTATGTATGTACTTTCCCTGCCTCCCACACATAGCTTGTGAATTTGTTAGTATATATAAATATAATAAAATAAGGATAGGTTTTATCTTTTAGTGACACACATAGATACAGATTTTATTAGCAGAAGCCTCAAGCAAGGTAACCTTGCAACCCTCTTACTGTAGATGAAGCCATGAGAAGTGTGATTGAATGATATTTTTCTTACCTTTTTCTTATTGTTGTCAGGGTTGCGTGGCTCCAGCCAGGTGGTTGAATTGAACTGTTCTTGCTTTGAGACGGTGCTAATCACCGTGTTGCTGTGCTGCCTGGAGTTTCTTACCAGTGATGATAAATATTCTTTCATCATCTTTCTCACTTTAGCATCCAGGTAACACAATAATACAGAAAGGAATGCTTTGTTTCTGAGCTTGTATGAACTCGCTTCTCGCTTTTGTTACAACAATTTAAAGTGACTGCTTTATTTCAATGCATTAAACAGTGAACAGAAACAATGAAACACGGATGTGACTGGTAAAGACTAGAGATGGACCGATCCGATATTACGTATCGGTATCGGTCCGATACTGACCTAAATTACTGGATCGGATATCGGAGAAAAATAAAAAATGTAATCCGATCCATTAAATATCACGAAAGCACCTCACAAAACTAGCAAAACGCCGTAACTCACCTCAGAATGTTAGCACGTCGGAGCAGTATGCATCACGTGATAGAGCGGCTGTGGCATGCGGGACCTGTCGGTGGTCTGGATAGCATGTGGAGCTTCGCTAGCAACCCGGCATTTCATCTCCGACAAAGTTATCCCCGAGAGAAGTAAAGCAAGTGTGTAAGTCCATCTCTGAATGTTTGTAAAGCATTCCTGCGTTAAGCTTAACAAGCGACTGCCTCTCGCTCTCCGGCTGCTACTTCAATCGTGAAACTGCTAATGATCAGCTGATCGGCTTTTCTGTCACGAGTCCGTCTCTCTGGTTTGTTTTTGGCCCACTTTGCACCAGAAAGAGGAAACCAGCGGCTGAACAACAGCAGCACGTTTAAGCTTGATCAGCTGTTGTTAGAATTTATTTAATATTACTTTCTACACCAGGATCTTTTTCTACGTAGCTGACGGCTGTAACTGTGCAGGGGCGGATCTAGCAAAGTTTAGCCAGAGGGGGCCGATAGGGCATGAACAGGGAAAAGGGGGTACAAAGACATACTTTTCTTTCTTATTCTCATTTAAAATGTCGAGCTTTTAATAAATAATTATCTGACACCCAAAGTTTTAATTTGATGTAAAATGAATAGAAGTCAATTACTGTATATAGTGACTATTAAGTCTAATATATACCCTAGTAAGCTATAGTACTTTTCACTTTGGGAAGGTACCATCTGTGCAGTCTGCAATTTTGTTGAAGAAAGATGTTGAATCTATTTAATATTTCTTGAAAAATAATTGATTTCTGTGCATTTTTTTTCACACTGCATCAAATTAAGGTTGATTACGTCGATTAAGCATCATGAGGTGGCGCGTGAGGGGTGGTTCCCTATTTTTTATTTATTTATTTTTGTTGTTGCTGGGAGTTGGAACCCTATTAGTTAGGTTGCTTAATATTTACGCTAAGTACTCTTTAAAATACCAGAATAGGGAGGATGGTGTAGGTCTAACTTTATTAGATTGATCAGTATTGCTGAACTATGAAATATTTTTTTTGTATACAGGTATAACAGAATAGCTTTAGTGTAGTTGTTGTTTTAAACTTGAGTATGAACTTGCAGACTTGCAAAATGCAGCAAGATATTTTAAAAAACAGTTTTGTTGATTAAAAAACACTATATCGGATTCATATCGGTATCGGCAGATATCCAAATTTATGATATCGGTATCGGACATAAAAAAGTGGTATCGTGCCATCTCTAGTAAAGACATGAAGATCTGAGACTGCAGTGTATTAAACAAACATCTGCAGGGTCATTTGGAGGATCTTAATTAGGATGACTCCTGTGTCCTCAGAAGAAACAAAAACACAGTAACGTGTAAAACCTGTGTGCATGTGTGCAGCATTTATTCATGTTAAGCCTGTGGGACTTTATAAAACAATGCAGCATCACAATAAGTGAACCACCTATTTATCATGGACACTGTCAGCTCTGTGGGTGTGTGCATGCCCCCATTAATCACAGTGGATTGGTTCCACCAACGGGACACTCGGATCTCAGAAGGGGAGCCAACTGTTGCTCTCACATCTTCTTCTGTGGTGAGAAAAATCACAGGGGACTTGAGGTGAATTTTGACTTTTGCACTAAATTTACACTTCCTGCTAATTTTCCCATTAAGAGTTAGTGCATCTCGATTTCAGCTGTCCGGAGGTATGCGCTAATGCACTAATACCACCCTGCTGACTTTCAATGGTGAAGCTAGAGGACAAAATAACAGAATCCCAGAGTCCAGTGGCATTACTTCAGGGGCCACATGATCTTTTAGAACTGGGATGACTTTACCAAACATCACTAGAATGACAGTGCAAGCACATTTCACACTAAAAGTACTGATAATATCCCTAAAACATAATTACCAACATCATTTAACGCAGGCCAAAAATTCTGCTTAGTAGTTCACATGTCACAAATGTCACGATTCTGCTTTAGCAAGCTTTGCTTATATGCAAATTCATATTTAATATGTTTTTTAAATTGTCAGAAGCTTTAATTTTCAAAAATATTTCAGGCAATTATTTCATGGTTGAGCATAAAAACCACTCTGACATTATTTTGCTGCCATCTCCTGGAGTTCATTTATTCCCACAGTCTTTCTTTTTCTTTTTTTCTTTTTCTTTTTTTTAAGAGGGCTGTTCTTCTGTCATCATACTCCTCAGTAAAGACTCAAAGATCCCTGTATACTTTTTTTGTGTAATGCTCAGCTACATTTAGAAAGAAACTCATTATAGGCTACTATAAACATCCTTATAGCCCCCCCAAAATGTTTCTTTTTGTTATTTTTCTATCTTCTATCATTCAATGTGTGAAAATGTTTGTAATCCAAATTGCTTAAAGGTAGCGTTTAGGTTTATTTATTCTGTATTTATGCTAAGATTGTGCTCCCATCATTTAACACATATAGAGTTTTAATACCTCAGTGCTGCGATTCTTCTATTTGCGACAATCGCTGCTTACTTCCGAGTTAAACTAAGAAAACGAGGACGAAGCCTACATTTCCCGTCGGCCCCCGCGGTGATTTCTCCGGAAGAAAACCTTGGCTTTTTCCTTTGCACTTCCTCTTTCCGTCAACGGAGTTTAGGTAGGATGTCTACTTTCTGATCCCCGTCCTAAAAATCTGTTCTAAATCCAGATTTAATTAGGCCATCCGCTTTAAAAAGACATGTCTAAATACGGAACAAGTGTATAAGACTAAGACCTAACGAGCATTTTAACGACAGACTTTTGATTTTAAGTTTTTTTTTCGTGCTTGTGTGTCCCTGTTGGGCGACATGGCGCACTTACAGCGGTGTGCTGGTAGCTAAAAGGCCGGCAGCCTTTCATATGAGCAAATTTGGCAAGCTGCTAATAATTAAATTTGTATATACTCGTGTAAGTGTTGGAATAAAGGAAATTTGTGTTAAACCTGAACCGTTACTTTAACAAATTGACTTAACGGAGGCTAGCTTGGCGGGCTAACGACAGCTAGCATTATGAGAGATGTATTACTGCATATGAGAAGCCAAACTCGCTTTGTGCAGTGTTTCAGCCACTATACCGACAAACATACATAAGCTTTAAGTTAAAGTTCCCATAAAGGAAAACTTAATGTGACTTTACATTAGTAGCAGCCCTGTTAGCATTTCATATGTCAAGCCGACAGATACGTGTCTGTTTCAAGCTTTTAAAAACCAGTGGAACTCATTAAATCCTCACATTTAAACTCAGGCCTTTGAAACGTTTTCTTTAACTTGCTACTGGTTAAATGTTTGCTTTAAAGTGTTTTTATGTATCATAAGTTAAGGTTGGATCCATTCAATGAGGTTTAGCTTTAGTAATTACTACACAGGTCTGCTTAGAGGGGTAGCCACATGTTTCTCTCTGTTTTGACCTGTTTGATGGAGATGCTGGATTTAATTTTATCCTGTATTAAACAAGACACTAGAATGTAACTTTTTTTTTTTTTCATTAAATGCTCTGTTTTTCAGTACACGATGGGACGTGTAATCAGGGGACAGAGAAAAGGTGCGGGCTCTGTGTTTAAAGCCCACGTCAAGCACAGGAAAGGTGCTGCTAAACTCCGTCACATTGACTTCGCTGAACGCCATGGTTACATCAAGGGGATTGTGAAGGTAATTTGATGATAAATCCGAGCTGTTTTGGGCAGTGGTGAGGGTGGACGGATTTGTAATGTCTTTCCTGCTGGTTTCCCCTTGCAGGACATTATCCACGACCCTGGCCGTGGTGCCCCCCTGGCCAAAGTGGCCTTCCGTGACCCATACCGGTTCAAGAAGAGGACGGAGCTCTTCATTGCTGCCGAGGGCATCCACACCGGACAGTTCATCTACTGTGGCAAGAAGGGTAAGACGCTGAGCAAGGGTGTATGAGCTGCTCTTAGATTTTCATCTGTTGCCATGGATCTTTCCACAACGTGACGCTAATGCATGAATTATATTTCTGCGTCCGATCTTACACCATAGCTGGATCCCCATTTTAACCTTACGCCACAACCTGCTACATAATCTGGCATCCATCTCCTGAGAAATGTAACTAAACATCAGGTCGACACATAAAAAGATGACTTGAATGGCGTGGAAAGTTGAGGTGTACGGATGAAAGTAGTTTCCGGTTACTGTGCAAGTTATGACATAGATTTCCCACAGAAGTCTAAATCAAGCTTGAGAAGGAATTTTGGACCTCTGTCTCACTCAGACTCTCTTTTAAAGTTCCTGTTAAGATTGAGTGGCTTCAGAGGTGGCAGTAGTTCCAGGGAGCCATGTAATGATATGATTTAATGTTTTCCTGTCATAAAGTTAGTCACAGGAGTAATGATCATATATGATATAGGAGCTGATAGAATATGCAACATACAGAGCAACTCGACAAGAAGCTGCCTGAATGTTTTCTGCTCTTTCATAGTTTGGGTTAGTGCTGGACACACTTGAGATCTCAACTTCACTCTCTGTGTTTTCACTCATAAGTCTTAAAGTCCTTGCAGGATGTAGCTGTTAAAGTTGTTTTTTAGCTTTAGTCAAAGTGTAATTACACTACTTGATTACTTTTATTTGTATTTCCTTCTACATGAATAAAAATCAGCATTTCCTTCATTGATAATGGTGCTGTTGTGCAGAGAGTCAGCTGTTTGGGACTGCCGTGATGTTTTTTATTTTAATATCTGCTGACAGAAACTCAACAGTTTGAAGGCATTTACACACTTTTTTTTTAAACTTGGTATCTGTAGTTTTGGGGCTGTGGTCCACACTTGTGCTTTGTGGGGACAGAAGAAGCACCCAGTACCATGTGTTTGGTAGTAGAAGATGGCGACAGTTGCCCTCCTGTACTTGTTATGGGGTTGGAACCAGCAGCTCTATTCTGATATATAGGTCAGGACTTCAGCTGTCCTCAGCCACACTGCCCACTTCAGGGGGATCTCTGTTTTCCCCTGAGACTTTTAAGTTGTGGTTGTTAAATGACAAACATGATAACAGCAATTTTAACCATGAAGTGTGTAATGTTTGAGCTTTCATCTGCATGGTTAAATATTTTCTGGTCTAAAAATAAATCTGTTCCATTGGTGGTCCTTGATGGAGAAGATGGATAAAGTTATCTGAATGAACCACAAGATGTTTTAATAATAATTTTCAGTCTCAGTGTTGGTTCTAATTGAACTATTGTCTTATTTAGCTCATTAAGCAAAGATGAGCATCCGTGAAAATAGCAGAAGAATTCTAGGGTGTAATCAGAGGGCGATTATTTGCTTTTGTGCTGTGCAGCACCTGCTTATCTGCTGCCTCGTGTTTCTGTTACATTTTTTGATTACCTGTCTTCAGTCAGCCTCCAATGAAACGCGAACAGAGCTGTTGCTTAGGTGACACTGTTTTCAGATTGTCAGATGGAAGTTTGAAGCTTGTCCTCTCATCCCTTGTCCCACAGCTCAGCTGAACATTGGTAATGTCTTGCCCGTTGGCACAATGCCTGAGGGAACCATCATCTGCTGCCTTGAGGAGAAGCCCGGTGACAGAGGCAAGCTGGCCCGTGCTTCAGGAAACTACGCCACAGTCATCTCCCACAACCCCGAGACCAAGAAGTCCAGAGTCAAGCTGCCCTCAGGCGCCAAGAAGGTCATTGCCTCTGCCAACAGAGCCGTCGTTGGTAAGAAAGCGTAACGAAACAGCCGCGCATTTGATCTAGTCTTTGGACTGAGGAAAGCATTTAAACGTGTCTGCCCTCCTTCTGTGGTGAAGGTGTCGTTGCTGGAGGTGGACGTATTGACAAGCCCATCCTGAAGGCCGGTCGTGCCTACCACAAGTACAAGGCCAAGAGGAACTGCTGGCCACGTGTCCGTGGTGTGGCTATGAACGTAAGTGAACATGAGCGTACCGGCACTGTGCTGCGATTAGAAACGCATACAGGACTGCAGGCAGAGCAGCAGACAGATGCATGTATTTATGCATTGAACTGAAAGACATGTCATGTAGGCAGATAATCAGATTGTGTTATTTTGGGCATTGAATCTTTAGAAAAGTTTACTATGGAGCCCCATAAAAAGTCTCAGCACTGATGCAGATGATTGCCTATTCTCAGAGGTGGTGAAGATAATAGCTAATCACTCAGTATTACAGTTACCCTAATGGGTTTCCAGAAGAGTCTGCAGAACTCACACACACTGCAATGAGTCTGTGGGCGGGCGAATCTCAAAACGTTTAGAGGAACAACCTGCTTTGAGGTTTTAGATGGTGCTGCCTGTGTTGTCAGAGCACCAACCACATGAAGAAAGTCCATGTTTGAGCCTTTCTGGTCACAAAGAAAACAATCTTTATTGAACATATGAAATAAAGGCCTGTTGGTTCTGATTCTCAGAGCTAAGAGGCTGGTGAAAGGATGTTTATCACAATACCTGGTTGTGTGCTTGCTGTTAAATTAGTCAGTGAGGAAGAAAAGAGTAGAGGATGGATTCCCTTTTGAAAGTCCTCATACTAAAGATGCTTCTCCCCCCCCTCTCCTGTCCTCCTGCAGCCTGTTGAGCATCCCTTCGGTGGTGGTAACCATCAGCACATCGGCAAACCCTCAACAATCAGGAGGGATGCACCTGCTGGTCGCAAGGTCGGTCTTATTGCTGCCCGTCGTACAGGCAGACTGCGCGGAACAAAGACCGTCCAGGAGAAGGAGAACTAAATCTGACCGTGTTGATAATAAAAACCTGTTCCAAAACATTTGATTGGCTGAAGTCATTCCGGAGTCCACACCACATACAAAACAATGAACCCCATTTCAGTGAGGTGGTTAGATGAGCAGGTTTTCCTTGTGTGAAACTGAGTAGTTGCAGAATTTTAAAGGTGAAGCTGTGATATTATAATCTGAAGTTAAATTTGACAGTGTTGACTTTGCTCAACAAGCTTTCAACAAAAAGGAATATAGTGGGGGGGGGGTTCTTCCTGAGTTGTGATAATCAGGAGCAGGTGTTTCAGCTGTCACACCAGCAAAGCTTTAACACAATTTAAAAAAATACTCAACAGATGTTTTTTAACCCTGTTAAGGCTAATTAGTTTTTAATTTGAAACAATTTGTATACAAGTTAGAATTTGCATCAGGTTTTAAAGATTTAGTCAGATTTACTGGGGGAAAACAAATCACACTGAGGTCACCAGTTATTATTTTACTGTTTGGTGACAGGAATAACTTGTTATACCAAATCCCTTTGTCTTAATCTTTGTTTTTAGGTTATGGTCTTTGAGGAGCGAGGGTCGGAGTGTTTCCCTTATCTGAAAGATTTCAAAAGTTCTTTGGGGTTTTTTGGAAAACAAAATCAATTTTAGCTGCTTTAGTGTAGTGACCACTTCTAAACACTAGAGGGCATCTTATTGGGCAGGTGATTGAACTTTCAATGCATTGAAGTATATAAGCAATAAAATAGCCTGACCTTAGTAATTCATCCCTGCTCTCAGCCTTCTGAGTGTGACCCAGAAATCAGTAATAGTGAAGGGTACGTGGAAAACAGACTGGAGACTTGATGGAGGCGAAACAGCCACCCTCTTTGTTAAAGAGACTTAATTATTTTGCTCTTGTGGCCACTATGTAAGATTCACACTTTCAACAAATACTATGTGCTTTTCAAAGTATGACTCCCTTGAAGTTGGGCCTTTATTAAGGCACAGATTCAGTAAAAGTCACACTGCACACACAAGTTGTTTGTGGCAGTTGTTTGAAGAGCTAGTCTTTTTTTATTAAGTTTTGTTAAACAGTTTAGTTTTTAGTCAAACATATTTAATTGACATTGTAAAAGGAAAAAAAGTCATTTTACTACATGGCTGCTACCTCGCATCTTCGGTGGGAGGTACCAAAGGGGAAGGGGAGGAATTGAGGATGTGCAGTTCAGGAAATGAGTGTGAGTGTCTCTGATAGACAGAGATTTGAGACATTTTCACAGCAGTCAGGTTTTGGCCATCAAAGCAGGAGCACCACAGCTGTAATTTATTAGTGGTGGATTCCATTTAGTGGAGACCCGTCCAGGGACAAATTGATGTACATTTATCAATTAACCAATCGCTCAACAGAACAGTTCATGCAGAATCGAAAACAAGTCAAGTATCTTCTGAACTGTCCAACGCTTAAAAATGACACGCAGGCAAGATTCCATGTTCTTTATTTGCTAAGGGCGCAATGCTTTTTTTTTTTTGTTATATTTCTGTGCACAAAAAACCTCACAAAGTGAAAGTCCACATCGCGACTGTAGCTCCAGAATTCAACGTCACACCATGGCCAAAACAAAAGTCGGCAAAAAACAGGGCGCAGAACTCTGTACAGTCAAATATCTTCTTTAAAAATAACACAAGGACAAAAATGTTCCTCTTAAATCAAATTCTATTTTTTTAGTGAAATACAACAAAATAAATTCTATAAAATAAGAGCAAAATATTTAAATATAATACGGTGGGCAGAATATTTTCATTTGCAGGAGTATTTGGTATGTTTTTGACAAAATAAAAGAAAAAAAATGAATAAAAAAAAGAAAATTACACGCATTCAAGTTACCAATTAAATACAGTATTTACTGATGTTTACCTTTACTCCTACATAATCACAAGTTAGCTCAAGTTGCAACATGACTAACCAGCCGCTATTCTTACGGTAAAACCCTGCTGTGGGACCTACTCTCAAAGGTGGGGATGGGTGGGGTTAGGTGGGGTGGGTGCTCGCTGCTGCTCAGGATCAGTCACATCATCCCAAACCGCAGCCAGATGCCAAACCTGACCAGCTCCACGGCAGAAAGGAGGCCGATGGGCAACAAAGTCTGTCTACGACTAGGCTCTATTGAAGAGACAGAAGCAAACCACACAGTCTATTATACACCAGAAAGCCCAGTACAGCAGTTCTGTTGCATATGTGTTCATTTTCCTATAGATGAAAGCTAAAGTTGTCTAACCCACCGAAACTGACTGCCAAATGTGAAGTTGGAGGATTATAATGTGCAATTGAAAAGCCACTTATTCATACATTGGTTCCAAAAAAACAAAAAAAGTATCGCCCTCTTTGTAGACAGGGTAGATGAGTAGAAAAAAAGACAACCTAAAGGGAAACAACACCCCTCTGGAGATGTGGATTAAGAACAGCTTTTAGGTTGTTATGATCACAAGTCTTCCCATGGGCTACACTATTCTGGTGAGAAGCCATGCTAAATGTTACAGCATATTAACTAGAGCTTCAGAAAGGATTGAATTAATTACCAGAACCAAAAAAAAAAAGAAAAAAAAAAGACAAAAGTGAGAGAAAGGCAATGAGTTTCAGAGCAATGTTGCATCAATGCTGTTTCACATCAACCAAACACCATTAAAGTCCACCCAACCATTCCACGTCTCGCAGTAAAACCCAACCACAGCTCGGGGGTTGATTTGGCGTGGGTCGTAAGGTTGCCAAGGAGCTTAAGAAGAATATAATTATGATGATAACAATGCGTCCTTCTACAGGTGAATGACCAGAAACCGTCCGATGGCAGAACAAAGTTTTACTGCTGAGCATGGGTGATAAAACAAAGGAGTTGTTGTCTTCTTACAGTTTTTTTTTCTGGGGGGGAATTTTTATTATTTATAATATCCATTTTGTTTTTCATAACATCTGCAACATCTCCCAACAGCAAACCACACAGAGTTATGCTACTGGGGAATCTGAACAGTCAAAAACATTAACATACTATGTACACCTTTTCGTCGTGTAGACAAGCGCATCAGCATCGTCAGCTCCAGGTAAATTTGTTTTTTTCGTTATTAGAACTCTTGTCCACTCCCTCGCCTCTGCAGCCGAGAACGGGCCCCTGTCACACAGTCAGGCGGCCTCAGGTCAGGGGAGAGCGTCTCCCGCAGGCTGTCGGGGGGAGTGGGGACAGTGGAGAGAGAAGTGGCCAGGCTCTACCCTGCCCTGGGGCCAGAGAGAGGGAAAGAGAAAGGTGGGACCCGGCGAGAGGAGAGAGTGGGACGATGGAGGCTCGAGGCACAGCAGAGGAAGGGAGGGGGAGGTTACTCCTTAGGCGGGGCGGGCGCTGGGGTGGAGGTGGGGGCGGGAGCGACCTCCTCTGTGCCCTCCCAGTTCTCTTGTGCTCGCGGGCCTGTTCCTGGAGTGGTACCGGGGGCAGGGGCGGGGGCGGAAGTCTGGGTCGGGGCTGGAGTCGGAGCGGAGGCCGGACCGGGGCGCTGGGGGTTGTTCATGTGCTGAGCAGCAGGCCCGGTGTACGGCTGCCCATGAGGGTGGTTGTTCTGTTCGGGGGGAGAGCGTGGAGAAAAATCAGCACATCATATAAGAAATGCACTCAAATGAAAACATGACATGCTTTAATTGCATCCACAGCCACGTGTTTTATGCACGTGCAACGCTGCTGGGGCCAATAACTCCAAACTAATCTAAACTGACAGACCTCACCTCTGCTGCTGAATCAGTAAAAACATCAGAGCCACATTTCTTCACTACAGTCAACATGTGCACCACAGATTGTTTTTAGTCCGTGTTTGCTTGCTGTAAATGCACTAAACAGGAAATTACCCTGCCTTTCACGAAGCAGAACCTATAAAATTTTTTAAAAAAATCCCCATCTATGACTAGTAATGTATGTCTTCAGTAGGGATAAATGCCCTGACAGCCACAGAGTCACTCAAGGTGAAGCCACATGCCGCTTCCTGTCTACATTTTACTTGCACTTGACCTCAAAGACGGATGAAGTGTTTCTGATGAAAGAAATGAGCCTGGTGTGGTAAATTACTGAATACACAGACAAAACGTGCCAAAATCAGTGTAAAGGGATGAACTCAAGTACAGTTTGTACTCGGGGAAGGACACAAAGTTGTCTGCAGTACAGCATTATCACAAACTGACAAACCTGAGTCACTGATTGTGTGAGTGCTTGGGCACGAAATAATACTCAGGAAAAAACACTTTTCACCATGGTTACCAGCATCATTAACAGATAATACAAGACTCGCTACGGGGATGGAAACCACTGTCTAAGACTGCGTTCTTTTACCTGTGCAATATGAAAACTCGAGAACATCCTGTCTCAGAGTGACACTGAAAAAACACTTCACAAGCTCCGCACTTCTGGGATGGATTTATTTATTTATTTTTGTAAAATCAGGTGTCGTAACCCCTCCCTGAAAAGTTTCCAGTTAAGCAAAAGTTGTTGGCAAACAGAAACTAGGAGATGTCATATTTCTATGTCCCTGTTAAATCCAGAATTCATCTTAAAGTCTTTCCTCTCACACACCAAAGTTCAGAAACCCCATGTTCAGCTAGCAGGCCCCTCTGCTGTGGACCGAGCTCCCAGTTTGAGTATGGGAGACAAATACTTGAACTGTACTATAAGATTATCCTTTTTTCTTTAGTAAAGAGCTGGATACTCTCTTAGTTATGCTGCTAAAAGCTTAGGCTGCTTTCTATTGCAAGTTCTTTTCCTCACATGTTATGATTTAGAAAGATAGAACATCCTTTCATGGGAATGGGCAGTAAGCTGTCCTCTGAGACACTACCTGCTGAAACTGGGTTGTTCCGGGAGAATGTGGGTACAGAGACGTATCCTCAGGTGGGGAGGAGTCCTGATCATCGGGTGCTTCCTGTTCATCTGGCTCCTAGAATAAAAGAGATGAATATATGTTTGTAATCACATATCAAGACAAAAACTGGAAATGTGCTCATCTATTTGAACAAAGTATAATAGTCTGACATCAGAGAGTAGCTTGTGTGGGAAAGTCAAACTTCCTACTGTGTTGTCAAGTAAATAAGGTTTAGGAGATTGAATTATGTGTGTGGGTGGCGTCTACAGCTGAGAGCATGAAAAAATGGAGCTAACAGAAGGTGCACATGAACCTCTACTGTGGAGGCAATTTCAGTGCGTCGTTTTTAAAGGACAAGGCTCATTGGCATTTGTACTTTTATCATGCTATATCGAATAACATCAGCCTCATCGTTTTACAGTCTTATCTCTGAGGCAAGGTCAAGTACACATCAACATTACAACATGATGTAACGGACAGGACCTGAAAGCTATCTGAAACATCACGAGTTTATAAACTTTTCAATTTAGCTTTTGTTCATTATTTTGTCACAGATTAAAACTTAATACTATGAATATGATAAGTTCTGGCTTTTGATTTGATCCAAATAACAAAACTGACAGCTTCACATTAGGGGCTGCTTACGCCTTTAAGAGTAATGTGCAACCTTTGAGATCTAGAAATGTACAAATCTGCAAAACAGCGGCTAAAAAAGCACAACGGCTTAACAGTTAAAATACTGTAACTAGCATTGAATGCTCAAGTACAGCTGAGGCTAGGAGATGCAGGTGGCTGGCCGTACCACACTGCAAGTTGGGGAGGAAGCAAAAACTGGCAAAAGAGCACTAGACTGAGATTGAAGACTGGCTATGTCAGTGCTGCTGAGACTGGGCAACAGGACAGGAAGAGAACAAAGATCTGTTCACTGTGTGCAGCTGCGTAACATGACTTCTCATGCTTAGTTACACTACATAGCATCTCATATCTCACCAGTGGCCAGTACACCTTGCCTTTTACTTGAACAGCCAAGAAATGATTTATTTTTTTTTTTTTTTTTAAATAAAATATCATGTACGCTCACAATCTGCTTTACCTACGCAGAGTGGACATGTACAAAATTGGAGTAGTTTACTCTAACTGCACATCCTAAATTATTTACATGACATTTATATTGAAAATACATGCAAAAGGCTCATCGTCATAGTGTTTCAAGCCTCTGATTAATCTACAAGAAACTCAAAGCTGTGCAATTCGATTTAAACTAGTGTTAAATGTGATGGAAGCTAAAACTGTTGTTTCTCTGCTGATTCTTTTGGTAGGTTTTGTCTCACTTCCTTCTTTTATGTCGTGGTGCCTGGAATACTGACCTTCCCTGGGCTTCCCTGAGTACACTTGAGCTGTGTATGGAATATTACAGGAGAAGTGTGTCATTTGACTGGATTTTCCATTCATAAAAAAATATATACAAGTAACGCATTTTAAGTGAAAACAACACAATCATATCTGTGTGTATTGTGAACTGCAGCCATGTAAACAACACAGAGTCAAACATGGTAAGCTGTACTTTAATCAAGCTCAGTTTCTTTTAGCTGAGCACTTAGATTCCAGATAATTTACTCTCTGTATGTTTAAAAAAAAATCAGGATACAAAGCTAAAAATACACAACACATTTCGTGCGTAACTACAAGAGGTAGAGAAAATGGTAAATTACAAATTTTCTGATCGGCTTAATATTCGATTAATCGCCGTGTTAGTACTCATACATATCCACATGTTAAATGCTGGTCATGTTAGACCATTCATTTGGGCTATTTGTGTTGAAGTGATGTGATACACATTCACATTCAGCCTCAGTCTTACAATATTTTTTCTGTTACCTCTCCCTAAGACTGCAAGATAGTGTTAAAGAGAATCTGTGGGTGTGTACAGTACAAGGTTAATGGTATTACCTCCTCGGGACAGAGCTCACAGGCCTTGGCCAGTGTCATACGTGCACTGTGAGAGCGCTCCAGGAAATATCCGTTGGAGGTCTCGTTGCTCTGAACAGGAGGTGACCAGTTGTTGTAGGTGTACTGTGGATTTCCTGTGTATGGCCTCCTTTCCAGCTCATCGCCCAGCCACTCCACTGCCCACGTCCACTTTCGCTTCAGGTCACCGTTACTCTGTACAGACAAGCACAGAAATGTAACAAACGTTTAAATGTTTTAAAGCTTCCAGTCTTTTCACATGCCAAAGCACATCAATATACCTCTTTCTTGTTGTTATGTTACTTAGTGCTTACTTTGGTCTGCATTAGTTAAAGAGAGACAGCCTGTTTACCTGTAAGATCTGGTAAGCCACAGAGCAGTTGCTGAAAAGGGCCACCATGCACTTAATGCACTGATAAGCTCGTTTCTGATAGTGGTTCTTGGAGCGCTGGATGGTGTCAAAAAGCCCATCTCTGTCATCGGGAATGCCCTTCAGCGCATTGTGAATCCTACACACACAAAAAGAAGCAAAGGAGAAATTTAAAACCACGTTCAAGTTTAAAAATTGTAACTTTCTGCACTCAGCAATCAAGTCTGACCTGTGTGTTTGCCAGGAGTCCTCGATGAGCAGGATTTGTAGCAGCAAGTCCAGGTAAGGCCTCAGCTCATAGGTGTACGAGTATGCCACCTGCAGACAATGTGTACAGTCTAATTACAAGCACTTGTAGACGTTTATAAGTAAGAAACCTATGGAGTTCTGAATATCATGTTGCTCTGAAGAAGCATTAGATGTTTACCTGCCAGAGCAGCTCACTGAGCACAGTGGAGGAGAACTGAGGGTTCTCCCAACAGCTGAAGCGAAGCAGCTTCACTGTCTCTTCAGAGTTGCTGCAGTCCTCAATGATCTTCTTCACGTAGCTCGTCCTCACAAACAGGATCTCTGCCACCAGCTGCTGCACAGGCATCACTGGAGCCGTCAGGTTGGTGTCCCCATATGGGTTAGGAAGAGGGGGATTACCTGCAGGAAATACAAAACAAAAGTTAAGATGGACTATCCTACAAATGCAGGCGGATATTAGCAAAGTCCCTCATTCATCATCTTTGAGAGCCCTCAGCTCCAAGCTGTGCCTACACAGCACAGAGGCTCAGAGTGGCTGTTTGTCAGTCACTAGATCCTGAGCAAGGATGAAAATCCTCACTGGGCTCTCACTAACCCTTTTCACACAATCACTTGTTCACTTTAACTGAGCTCATACAACTTGTGCCTAAAAGGAGAAGGGGGGGGGGGGGAACCCCAACAACTCACCATTGATGGAGGACTGCATGCGTGAAGAGACGTCACAACAGCGAACCAGCTGAGAGACGACAGTGTAGAGCTTGCCCAGTTCAGCATACTGATACTTAATTGGAGGGCCAGGCCCCTCGTCCAGAGCGACCAACATGAACGTGGCAGGAACATTCAGCTTCAGCAGTTGCGTCTTTTCAGCCAGGCCTGCATGTGGCAGGAGTAATGACAGGTCAGAAAAAAGTAAAAGCATTCCAAGCACCAAATAACTTTAATTATTAAAGAACTGAATTATAATTTACATAAAATTTTGTAGAATTCATTGAGGAACAAATGTACATAAAAGCTTAACAATCTCTGTGCGCTCCTTACCCAGATTGGCGTACATGACAAAGAGGTTGAAGTACTGCTGCAGATGACGGCCGTGCTCAGAAACTTCTCGTCTGAGCAGGTTGAGGACAGCTCTCAATAAGTGGTCACTTAGACTGAGGTTATCACAGCCCTAAAACACAAACATGAAATCAGTTGGAGTCCATCAAAGGCATCGTGTTAACATGTGAGGCCAGACAGAGCGAATTAAAGTCGTTTTTCCAGTGCCCAGATGTAAGCCTGGCACCAACCTGAGCTGAGGGTCCAGGCGAGGCAGTGGGGGAGGGGCAGGGGCCATCTTGCAGGGAGAAGTGAGCGATGAAGACAATGAGCTTGGCAAATGCCCCACGGACCTCAGCGCTCGGGCACTCAAGCAGGTACTCAGAGAACCGGTTAGGATAAGCAAACAGAACGTTGTGTGCAAACCAGTAGCGTACATTCTTACTGTGTCTCAGCAGGATGCAAAGGGCATCATACCTAGAGGGGAAAACAAGATAAACATGTGTAAACAAGGGCAGGAACACTTGAGGGGGAAAAAAAAGGAAAAAAGAAACAGCAAGGCTCACCAGTCACTGGCAGGACCCCGTACTACTTTCTTGGTGTGAAAACCTGTGCTGAAGAGAAACCTAGCAGCCAGCTGAGCACTTATCATAGCAATCTCCTCTGCCTCTGGCAAAAGGTGGTCTTGTCCTAAAAGAAAGAGTAGTGGTTACCAAAACAAAGAAAATATTCCATGTAACTGCAGCTAATTCTTCAATGCTTAAACATGCAACTAAGGCTTCACGCAACTACTTCTCCTTAAAGTAACTACTGCACATCAACAGAGCTGGCTAAGAAACACACAAAGGAAGTGAAATATGCAACTCCACTGGAGTGTGTAAATAGCAAACAGACATTTCCTTTGTTTGGAGTTAGATGAAACATGAAATGCACATAATGAAACAGCAGATGGGAAGTTGTCGGCTCACAAAATGAGGCAGCAGCTTAAAGGCTCAGAGCAAGCTCAAATAAAATGCGAAACTACCTAAACTGACACAGTTTTCTTATTTTCTTATGATCAGAACAAATTCTGTGTTTTTGGGGTTATGGCATCACTGGGCTCTGGTTCAAATAATAATGCATCAGAGCTTTGTAATGCCTAACACAGAGGTAGTGCAGTATTAAGCAGTCTGTGCTGACCTACTAAACATCAATTTTTTTTTCCCCTCCATGAGAATTTTATTTATAACATTGAGTTGAGTGAGATATAATATATACATATAATTTTTTTTTAGGCATAGATTAGTGATACAAATATTTTTGGCAGCAGCTGTATCTTTAAGAGAGAAGCTTTGAAACCCACAGATCAGATACAATGAGGAATTAATCAAAAAGATCAAAGTAGGTTTCAGGGGGAATTTAAGAGCACGGCCATTACTGGAGGAACAACACAATCTGTGCATCAGTAATGAAATACATGCTATTATTTTTCATACAACCTGTCAACATGAGTGGATGGTTGGACTGTCTTATCTGAGTATTGTTTATTTTATTCTCGCTGGTATCATTTTATCGATTGCCTGTTTTCATTGCCATCTTGTTCAGGTCTCCCTCTCTTAAGAGGCTTTCCAGATTACATGGACCTTACCTTGATTAATAAAATGATCAAACACAGCTATATTAGCTGGTGTTTGCAACCATGATTTACCAACATGATATCTGGCAGCAGATGGCTTTGTAAACATCTGCTACAGTTAATGTTTCCAGTATTGGAACCATGTCTCAAAAGGTCTGAGCAAACATAAAGCAAAAAGAAACTAGCACTAAACTAAACTCTAGCTAAAAAGAGTCATTCGTTTTTTCGGATCCAAAGAGTTAGCTCTGAATTTACCCGCACACACAAAACTGATGCATACCTGGAGGAGGGTTTAAATAGACACTGTTACAGGTCAGAAGTTTCTTAATGAACTGGAAATATTCCAGGCTGTATTGCATTCGGTTGTGCATGAATTGGACGTTCTGTTTGCGGACGCTGCACTCGATAACACCAGGCATCTTGACCTGATGCGGCTTAGTGGAGGAGATATTCAAGTCCGAGATGTATTTGACAAGCTCGCTGTCCTTGTCCATTGAGTCCATACGTTCGTAGAACAGGATGTAGGCATTCCACCAGCGTTTCTGCCTCCTGTACGACATCCTTTTCATCATATGATCAAAAACCTCGCCCATGTATTCCCCTCCAAAGCACTGGTTCTTCATTTCCTCCTCATCGTCCATCTTGCACTCAGTCACATCACCATCATCAAATTTATACCAGCGGTTCTTCTCACCATCACCCCCATTCCTCTGGATTATATACGAATAGTAGTGTCCGCCACTGGCCTGGCCTGAGTGGACCAGCACTCCCACCAGGCGATACTTGGAGCTGCCTGGTGGCGTCGGTTCAGAGGGCTCATTCTGTTGGATAACCTGGTTTTCCGGATTTACGTCGTCGCCTTCTAGCTTGGCCACACCTGCTACCGTGTACGGCTCCATGTCGAGCTCCCTAGGGAACTCAAAATAGTCATTAAACTTGATGGCACACTCCCTCTCCCAGTCGTAGTCGAAGCGCTTCAGCTGGATAGCGAGGACAGGAGGCAGCTTCTTGATCAGCAGACGTTTCACTGTGTCCACCTGACAGGGAGAACAAGCATCACAGATTATCTACGGCTCCTTTAAAGCAAAAAGCATAAAAACAGGTGAGGAAAAGGGAACTGGTGAGAAGTTAAACAGAGGACAACAAAGTTTGTTTAGATTCAGTGTGAAAATGATGGTAAAAGTTGGCGTGAATTTCCCATGAGCAGTTACAAGTAGAGGTGGGAATCACCATACATCCCACGATATGATATTATCACAATATTTAACTCACGATACTATCACAATATTTAACTCACAATATGATATTATCACAATATTTAACTCACGATACGATATTATTGCAATTTTTTAAAATATTTTGCGATATTCAGATTCTGTACATAAAGGTAAACGTTTTCAATATTCATTTTATCTAATATCAAAGTCTCACACTCAGTCTTTCTCTCATTTCAGTCAGTTTTATTGTTGACAAACTGAACGGTTTGTATTACAGTCTAGTCCAACTTAACTGAATGCAACCATCTGGTACAATTATAGCTATTCTGAACTATGCAATATGAAAACTATGCAGCCCCTTCAGCAACTGAAGAATTTGAAAGTAAATTAAAACAAAATATAATTTTACATTAAATAAAAAAGTTTTAAACTTAATTAAAATAAAACATGTCTTAAATTAAAATAAGTACACTGTCATGTTTATTGCTGCCAAAAAAAGAAGTTAAACACATTTGGACAGTGTCAGGATTCTTGCTTAGAAAAAGGATTAACATGCTCTGAAGTCAGAGCAGTTCCAGTCCACAAAAACCTTTTTTGTAACAAGATATCGATTTCTGCTGTCCCTGTATCGATACATTATTAGCAAACAAAATATCACGATACTACACAGTATCGATTTTTCCCCCCACCCCTAGTTACGAGCATCACATACTAAACAGAAGGACACCAACTTCTCACCTTTTTGTTACACTTCTCACAGTGGTAGGCGTTTGCTCCTTCCAGCAGATCTCCTTTTACATACTGCTCCATTGAGTCCAACAGGTTCTGATGGTTTCTGATGTCTACATTGAGTGTTGTGAACGACTCTTCACACTCATATCTGACAACACATTTTTTGTGGGTTAAGTATACAGTGTCTTAAACTGCTGCCCATATTCAGTCACCAAACACAAAGTATGTGTACTTACCTGTGTGGGCATCCTTGACAGATTTTCTGGTCAGCAAAAGATCCTCCCAGCACCTTACTGAGCATGGCAGGGTGGCCCAGTGCTTTTAAAGCCTCGTCTAAACTGTCCACCAAAGAGTTGAAAAACTCCAGTGCATCATGCTGTTCCCTCAAGTTAACTGGCTCACCCCATAACCTAAAACAGGAAGACACGGATACATTATGGTTGCTACGTTGGTCGCCTTGCTAGCAAACATTGACACCACCACAGCTCTGAAAGCATTTATAGCAGTGCTGAGGGCACAGGCACTCAGATACAACATCAACTTCGACGCTGGTGTAGGAGTAAAAGACGTTGAAGCTGGAAGCAAAGAAATCAACAAGTTTCTTTTTCCCCCCTTTCGACATCTTTTTCTTTTCAGAATAACTGTATAATCTGGGACACACTAAGCTTCTATATTGATGTGGCATTGACATTGTGGTAAAAACGGACATGATCATAGACTGCGTCTTCAACTCAACCGCTGTGGTACCCACGGCTGGCTGAAAACAACACAAAAATGCCGCCTGTGGCAGGAGATCTGACATAACTTCTGGAATCCCCCATTCGCAAGGACGAGAACATTTGGTATAAGAGCCCGCTAGACTTCAGGAACAGGTAACTAGGCAAACTGCTGATGCTCAAAACAAATGAGTCTTTGCAATACCTGAACTGTTTCCAGAATCCCCTAGGGACGTAATACTGCAGTCTGGATGCAGCCAGGTGGCCAAAGATGACCTGCAGGTGACGCAGGACCCCGATGTTGTACTCTTTCCTGTCTTCTGACTTACTGGAAGGTTTGTCATCAAACTGGTGATGATAGCTGAACACCTCATCACGAGGATCTACATTGCTCTGTGGAAACAAAATACGCAGGTGAAATATTGATATCCACATGTGTCATTAAATCTAAAATTGTTTATCATTTTTAACTGCTGCTGTTTAGTTGGGAAAACAAATCATAGCAGCTAAATGACAACTGGGAGGGAAAGTCACTGTGTGAAGTGATTTGCTATTTGGTCTTGTAATTATGCTGCCCTCAGCTCCAAGCTCTACCTACATGACCTCCATGCTTATAGTTGGCCAGTCTGTCAGTCACTGGATGCTGATAAAGGATGAAAACTGGGACTAAATCTCTTGCAACACAAACTCTCACTGTACCTCATTCTCCTGCTTCTCATCCCCCGACATGTCATCATCCACATCGGTCCCCGTGCCCTCAATGGCAAGGATGCCATTGCGGATAGGAGGGATCATGTATAGCTGCTGAATGACAGAGTTCATGTAACAAGTGGCCCCAGCGTTCTTCAGACCTACAAATCCTTTGTTGGGCCGTGGCCCCACTGGAGGCAAGTACTCCCACTCTGTCAGCGTCTCACAACCTAGATGGAGAACAAAGTAAAAACACCCTCATGTATACTGTAATTTACAAGCTGCTTGGGCGGCGTCATCTCTAAAGCCAAAGCAATCTCCATACCTAAATAGTACATGTCAGTCAGAGTGTCGACTATCTGTTTCAAGTTGCGGACACAGCCAACAGCCAGCGCCACGAGGAGCTCAAAACCAGCATTGATGGAAGCAGGAGTGCTGCACACTGGGATGGCCTGCTCTGTGGGGAACTCGCCAGTCTTCATGTACTGCAGGTAAACATTAGATGCTGGGAAGATGAAGTCATCAATCAGCTCCTAAATCAAGCAGGAAAAAAAGGAGAAGAAGAAGATATGGTTTCTTAGTGATGTTATGTGAAACAAGAAAAATACAGGATGGACATATTCTCATTATAGTAGCACTGTTTTCATGAATGTGTGTTTCACCTTAATGAGGTTTGCTCCTCCCTTCTCGCAGCCGATGTAATACTTCTTCTCTGGGGTTTGGAAGGCAAGCAGCTCTTTGGTGACTCCAAGGTGGCCCTCCAAGATCGTCTCCTCCACTCCAGTTTCCCCTGTCCTCTTCACTTCGTCCTGGCAAATGAAAACATACAGTACAGCCTCACTTCTGCCTTAAATAACTAGTTGAACAACAGCATATATTATGATTCCTTACACATTTTGCACAGCTAAAACAAATCATTAACAATGATTAAAAGGCTCTTTTACCCGTATTCGTTTCAGCCAGTCGATCTCATTGTTGAGCAGCACCTCAGCGTTTGGCAGGTTGATGTTGCTATTGTAGGCATAGTTTAATAAGTGTCTGAGCAACGTGAAGTAGTCCCCAGCATGCTTGGCTCGCTCTTTGGCCGTACTCTAGAAACAGACATGGATTAAGTTAGGATTCTGTTGTGTGGACTGCAGTGATGTTATGGTATTAAAATACAAAAGAAATATAGCCACTCACCCCTAGTACAGTAAAGAGGAGGGTGATAAAAAAGAGAAGGGGTCGATGGCCCATACAGCACCTAGTTGCCATAAGGAAGAACTGCTCCTGGGCCATTTGCCGCACCGATCTGTTGAAAACAGATTTCAAAATCAGCATCATGTCTCCCCCACCCAAAGCTTAAATCTCATTACTCAGAAGGTGGCTAGAATGCAAACTGGTATCCTTACTTGCTGTGGCAGTGTAGCAGCAAGTCTATGATGAAGGTCTGCCACGCCTTCTCTTTACTGAGTGTGTCCAGAGCTGTGGGCATGAGGGCAAAACACAGTGTCATCACCTCCAGGGCCTCACAGCACACCTGCTCATCCTCTCCATCTGGTTCCTTTGCTGCATTCGTCTACAAAAACAAAGACAGATAAAGGTCACCAGGCTGATCAAAACCTCATATAGATTTAGACTTTTGCTGATCAAGCTTTAGCATTCTTTCCTCATACATCAAACACCTGATGGCAGACAGTTTAAAGTGCTGCTGGAACACAGTCAACAAAACACATCAGCATTCAGAGTCATTTTTACCTTCTCATAGATTTTGCTGATTTCCTCATTGGAACTGAAAACAAGCTGCACTGTACCACAGCCTGATGCCCACACAATTTTCTGTATAGCACGGATCACACAAATGTCCGGGATGTACTTCGATGCCTGGAAGAAATTCTAGTGAAAAAAACAGTTCCAGAAAATCTACTGTTACAGACATAATAGCTCAAATGGGTCTACTCATCCAGTGTTTGCTTGAATATATTTTATGCTTTTCATATCAACATATAATAATTATAACTATATATCAACCTACTTATGTCAGCCCTTAATCGCAGCCCTTTTAATGCTTATAAACACATTTGCCTTTATCATAAAAAATAATTATTTATTTTATTTTTTTATTTTTAAAGGTAAGATACCGTGACCTCCCTAAAAAACCAAACAAAAAACAATTTAAAGAAATCAGTTCCTTTAACTTATCTCACTAAAATTTACCTCATCAGAAATCTGCTGGGCCAAGCGAATGGCTACATTTCGTAGCATGCATTCTGAGGCAGGGTTGGGGATGTTTTGCAGGGCACTCTGGAGGACCAGTGCCTGGTCATGAGTAGCCTGATTTATCTGCAGAGAGGTGTTGAGAAAGAAGCAGGCACGTAAGAGTATGGCAAGCATATGTGCTAGTGTCAAACAAGTAATACAGGTTTGTCTATGTGTGCATCATGAGTGTGACCTAACCGGAGAGACAGGAATATTTCCCTCTGCATTAGGCTGGCAGGCCTCAGCAACAGCCTTCACGTGTCCAAAGCCTACTGCAGTCAGGAGGAGCTTGGCGATCTTGAGCGCATTGAGGTAAGCTCCACGCCGTGTCTCCATGTCAGCAGATGGGAGGAAGTTGTTTCTGGTGAGCATGCTTAAAACCAGGGGCAGACCACCGCTTTTCAAGAAATTATACTGGAAGTCGCTGGCATCCTCGCCCAGAGTGGCACTGGCTGGCATCAGCAAAGCATACACAACCTGGAACGCACACAAGAAAAAAAATCAATCTTACATTTTTCTAGCACGCCCCACATCCAAGAATCAAACAGGTTCAAAAGCCACACCCCACAGCCTTTGTCAATTGTTGGGACTGAAAGTTTAATCTGGATGAAACAACCAGCATGGCAGCTTCAGCAAACTCATTTTTAAAAACACATTCTCAGCAAAAATCATATTCATCCAATGTATGTTTATTTCATTTTTCTCCCTTGCTTGTCAACTCCCCATAGGCAGTGACTGCATGCCCTATTAGTGGAGGAAAAAAAGTTCTTTAAAAACATAATGAGGGCTGGGAAGAAAAAAAAAAACCCTAACAAAACTCACTCCTGTGTAATATTCCTATTAAATACAGATTACACTATAAAATTACAGGTGCCATTGGGGTTGTTCCACTGCTGGTCAATGTACAGCAGCATACATTATGCAAATCTGATAATGAAGGGTATATAGATAAAAGGGAACACAATGTATAACAAGGCAGGGCACAGTGACACTCACCTCAATGAGGTAGAGCACTTGTGAGGGTGAGGGGCCAAAGAAGCGTGAGTCCAGAGAAGGACTCAGGCTGTTCTCACCAAGCTTGGCATGGTCCAGACAAACAGCTCTCAGATTCTCCACTGTAGTGTTATCTAAGGACAAAGAAACCGCACAAACAAGACCACTTAAAATAACACCGTCTGTGTGCATTAGCATAGGAGTACATTATCACCAAGCAACCTAGGTGTGTAATATTGTGAGCACAGGTGTGTGTAATACCCGGGGGCATGAGTTTCATGAGATCTCGAGCTCCATCTCTAAGCAGGGGCATGTTAAGGTTACACCCCAGGTCGGCCACTTGCCACAGGAAGGAAATGTAGCGCAGATGCAGCGACATAATCTAAAAGAGAGCAGAGGGTGTTACAGTACGTCTGCTTACATACTGAGCAGCACATAATTGCATTACTGCATCATATTTAGAGGGGTCTGATTAACTATCAACTAGCACTTGTTAGTGCTGTACAAGTATATGGAATATATATGGAACATGGAAACTGCATGTGCAGCTTATGCAGAATCTATTCACTTTACTTACCACACCCGGAAGACAGCTCTCCACCTCAGGGTTGGGGCCATCACTGTAGTGGTTACCGTGGTTACCAGGAGAGCCAGTGGATGAGTCAGATGAGCTGTCTGGACTCGAGGGCATATTGGCACTCACCTGGGTCAGCTTGGCTGTGATAAGCTGTATAAAAACAGTTACCGTGCAAGGAAACATTTTTATTTCAAAGTCTTAATATTGGTATAGGCAGCGTTAATGCATTATTAATAAAGAGCAAAAATAAATATATTAGTACATATATTAGTACAAAAAAAATAATCACAGTACAGCAGCTTCATCAGAGTGATTCTTTTGTCAGTCCAACAGAATATCACTCTCTCACCGTTTTGTCCTTCAAATTGAGCTGTCCAATCAGCTTCCTGTCGTCAGCTGGATCAACAACCTCTCCACCAATAAAGAGCTCGATCTTGGTATGGGCAGCATTTGCTTTTATCCTGTTTAGAATACCACGCCGAACCGAGCCAATTGTGTCATTTGTGTGTGACCAGATATCCAAATCATCCACCTGTCGACCTTGGTTGGGGAAACGTACAATCAATGTGATATGCTTCCCACGGAAAGCTCTGCAAGAAGAAAAGAGTAAAGAGGTTCAAATAACTGAAATATAGTAAAAGTAATGTCAACACCTTACTTATCTCATGAAGAGAAATGTTGCAAAATGTTTGTGCTGTAGTTTTGTTTTCATGTCTCATGTTTTTATTTGTCAATCGGATGACATTCGACAAATGAGATATGGGCATTTATGATAACTGAATCAATGATGTAATTGCGACAGTACCTTGACATGGGCAGTATAGTCCTCTCTTCATGATAGTCACTGTCACACTCATTGATGTACTCCTTAAGCACAGTGAGAACTCGTACCATGCGGATGGCCTCCTGACGGGCACAGTTAATGCTGTCTTTATCTCCATCTAACACACAAAGGGTGTCGTAGGATGCCTTCAGGCGGTCAAAACATGACTGGATGAAGTCTTCGTGAATTTCAACCTAAAAGGGGAGACAAGAAAAAAAATGGTCAAAGACTTCGATATTACTAATGTATATAGTACTGAAACATGCGAACTAACAATTTGGAACAGCAGATGAAACAGTTTCTCTAACTGAGAGAAGTCACAGTACCTGGTTAACTTGTAGTTTTGGTCCCAGATTGGTATAGATTTCTTTCAGCAGGTCTATGGCTCGGTTTGCAATGTCGTCACTTCCTTGAATCACCACCTGGGAGAAAACAGAAGAGCTGCAAGTCAGTCTTTAATACATTCATGTGTGTGGATGTCTGAGATAAGTGCACAGCAGCCTCATCTTTAAAGGCCATGTGAAAACATTAACAACCCAAACATCAGGTAGTTGTGTGAAGCTTCAAAGCTGCAGAGCATGCACAGTAAATCTTTATTAAAGCACCTAAACAGAGAATTTGTAAGTTAGACATCTTAGCTCTGGGGCACTAAAGTGGCAAGAAAGGTGAAAAAAAAAGAGAACGTGATTACAATCTTCAAGGTACAATTTTTTTTCTCCTAAATCAAATTCTCATGACCTTAAAAAATAAATGTTAAAGAAAAATAAAATGTTCATGTGTGCCTGTTGCAACTTCTCTCCTCACCCTCCAGAGATAGTCCAAGCCTATTAGTTCCAGGTCATCCATCATGTAGGCCCTGCGCTTTGCTACCAATTTCCCCTCCCTGCAGTTGACAGCCTTGAAGAACCTCTCAAAGCACTTCATCCCATTCTCTGTCAGCAGAGAGGGATCCAACTGCAAAACATTGTTCTCAAAGAAGTCCTTATTGATGTCTGGGTCCAGATCTGGCTCGTCACCCATCAGTTTGGAGTACCTATTAAGTGATGGGAAAGAAACACATCGTTCAGAAAGCATACTTTGTGATTATCAAATTTCAATTAAGAAACTAATTATGCCATAGGCAAGGAGAAATAGAGCCATACCATTTAAAGCAAGCCTCACGGTCACAGAGAAACACTGCGTTCTCAGCCAGACACTTCCAGATCTGCTTGGCCTGCGGGGCACACAGCCACAGCTGGCCATCTTTTAGCAGAAACCTGGTACATACAAATTTAAATTTAAATGGACCCTGGTGGCCAGAAGGTCAGAGTGATGTTGACGCAATATGTGGACTTGTATCATATTTGCACATTTTTACACAGGATCCTACCTTGTTTCTTTCTTTTTCCCTCCAAGGAGTACTACTTTACTACTACATTTTATATATTTAACTATGCAATGTCCAATGTAATGTACCTCAGGAAGTTGAGCCTTTCCTGGACTTCCTGGACATGGCTATAGCGGCTTCCTGGTCTAACTGTCTGTGGGTCGAACTCTGCTTGTTCCTCTGAAAAAGAGACATGTTGAGTCACACAGCAGGTTGTACACAATTCAACTGACACAACTAATATAGAGGACCATATCTGGTCTGACCAAAGTACCTTTAGACAACTGCCTCATGGTCTCCATGTAGGCTGAGAGGTTCTCAGCCACAAGCGTCACCAGTGCGTGGTTATGCTGCAGCTGGTTGATCAGGTCATGGCGGTAAAAAACATGGGGACTTCTCTGAGTTTGACTGAAGAGAGAACAGCAGGATGATTGGTGGATATAGGCGGTTTTAAAGCAGTGAGTAAAAACACAAGACTGTTGACCAGCCTGAAATTGAATCTACATACTTTTAGTGATACAACTGTGATTGAGAAAACATAGCAAGACTGATTTCTCATATGTCTGTATTAGGGGCATAAATAAAGCAGCTTTTATTGCATCTCTGTGTGTATGTATGCTATAGAATAACCAGCAAAGAAAGTCATATCAATAAAGGCCATTTCATGCCTTATTTCCACAAGAATGTTTTGGTCTGAAAATGAATAAGCCTGCAAACCTGTACTTTTGAGAGCCAGTATAAACCATAAAGAGTCCTGCGAGAATCAGCAGATACTTAAAAATCATTTTAATATTTTTTCTTTTCCCCCATCCCATTATACTCATCAGCTATATTGTCTTATAAGAACAACTTAAAAAAAAAAAAACAGTACAGTGATGACACCAATTATCAATTTGAATTCATAAAAAAATATAACATTTAAAAAATATATATAACACTAAAAAAAGGGGGAAAAAAAACATGTTAACATAAATGAGACATGTGGATCCAAGGCATGAAATACCCCTGATATTTTTGCATTGAATGATTTGAGCTGAAAGGCATCAGGAAGAGCTGGGCTCCATCTCAAAGGACCTTTCATTGAGCTGTGCAACTCACTACTAGATTAAATGCTGTGTATGCACCATGGCTCCCACCAAGAAACTCCCACCAAGCGTCTCTAGAGAAATTAAACACACTAGAGTTTATCCAGTGATGGCTGTTCTTCACCTATTAAATAACTACATTTTACATCATTGAGTAACCGCTTTGAAAGAATCAACCACACCCTGAATGTATTAATGTCACCATAAATACCGAGATTACCCTGATTCTGTTCAAATCTGAGAGCACAACATTAGTTACTCATGTAAGCAGTCCACAGACCTGTCACACTTAAGTTGTTAGAAGCCTCATGTGACTTCAAAACAAAAATCCTTACTAAAGACAGTCATCAATTACAATTATGAAACAAACTGATGCAACTTTGGTATATAAGCTATAATTCTCTGTAGGACTCATTTTTGCTCTTAAGGGGAATTGCTCCTATAAACAACCTGACAGCTAAGCAAACACTTGCCACCTGGGTCACCAAGGTTTCAAACAACACAACATTAATGATAAAAGTTAATGCAATTTAGAGCTGTCCTAATCTTGCCTGACCTACACATGCACAAACTTTAAGGAATTTGAATAAGCAGTAAGTCATTTGAGATGAAACCCATGAAGGAATTGCTTAAGCGTATTCACGGCAGGGATTTTGCATTTTTTATACATTTTAATATGTCAAAGAGAAAGTTAGACTTGACGTAACACAGAAATAGGAAGAGCCCTGGAATTAGCATTAAACTTACCCCGCTAAGCTCGTTTGTATGTAAATTGGCATTTTCTTTCTGAAAAACAACAGGCATGTGTGCTACATATTTTCTACAGTTACTATTAAAGAAAAACACTACTCCAAGTCTAAACAATTTAATGTTGCACAATCAAACTTAAAATTATTTATTATAGTAACTTTAAATCAATGCTACTCTGGGGCCTGAAGACCCTGAGTTGCTAGAGTACACAGCTTAAAAAAAAAAAGAAAAGAAAAGAAAAAAGAAAAAAGAAAGGGGGGGGGCTGCACGATAACCTGATTCACTCGCAGAACAAGCTTTAATGTATGCTTGACTTACACTTTGGGAAAAAGCCAAGTGTTAATAATTAAATTGATAATGGCTGAATTCCATTAAGGTATATTTGTGATCTGTAAAGTTGCTCAGATGAACTTAATTAACTAATATTATTTACTGGACAGAACTAGTATCGTGTCTATAAAGTATTGTGTATTTTGACTGGCATGATGCGATCTTATGTAAAAGCTTTTGGTCCGAATTAAAGCGGAAAGTGCAGCTTTTCAGCTCTTTCCAGTGTATTCAAAACAAAACAATGCTCACCAACCCATGCTGCTTGACTGATTTACTGAGAGATATTGAACAAATAAGGAAGAAAAAAAAAAAAAAGGTTGTCCAGCTTTGTTGGTTAGTGCTGATGGATAATTAGTGCACTGGAATGAGTTGCAGACAAAAAATGTTATCTTACAGCGGTGTAATAAAATGTAAACTGCAATGCCATTAATTTTCTGAAATGCAAAATTGACACGCCTCAGCCATTGGGATAAATGCTCAGCTCAAACACAGAAAATTATGTTTTCTTTATGAGTGTTCAGGCATTCTGTGCAAAATAAATATAAATAATTCATTATAAAGCATTAAAAGTACAGTAAATGATACCTTTAAAAAAAAATAATAATTGCCAGTATTAGAACTGTGCTTTTTGTGCATTTATGTAGGAATATATTTCCACCATGACCTTACCTGAGGTTTTGAGGAGCTTCTCCAAAGAGGCTACAGATTTCTCTGATTTGCTTAAGGGCAGGGATCACCCATTTGTCATTGGTTCGTAGCTCCTCTATGAAGCGATCTATCCATTGAATCTTCTGGGTGTCTCTGTCCTGTGAATGAAAATTAAACATCATCAGTATAGAGTTAAGAAAGACCAGCCTATTATTTTCATATTTTTGGAGTCAAACATAAACCGCAGCATGTACCTGTGAGCAACTATAGTCCAATATCTTGATGTGAGCACTGAGAGCCTGGTCCATGATGTCTACAGGCACATCATCGCTGTGTGCTAGGTTCCACAGCAAGTTAAGGACCTTGTGGGCCATCACACCATCCTTATCATCCTCAGCCAAGCGGCGAATAAGTTCCAACAGTTTTTCACGCTGCTTCTTGCTGGCATTGGTCCAGCTTGCCTATAGAAGTTGGGGGGGGGTTACAGTAGTATCAGTGGAACAATTACACTGCAGCACGATTCAGCTGAAAGCAAATGAAAAATATACATTGTGGACAAAAATCCTTTATCGCCTGTAACTACTGAGGACAAGTCTTACTCACCTTGAAACAGTCAAAAAGGTGATCCAGCTGCTCAGGCGAGAAGTCCCACGCCAGCTTAGCCAACAGGTCGTGGACATTTTTAACGATGGCCTCGTGTTTACCAGCCTGCAGACATACACAGAACAGTTCAGCTGTCAGGGTCACAATATTTATATTCTACCAGAAACTTTGTGATAAAGGGTTTACTCTGGCTATTATAAAGACACTACAAAAAGTATATTCTAATTTGCTTGTTTAAATGAGAGAAAATTCCCTATTAACAGTGGATCATTTTAAGTCAATTTACTAGAATGTTGAAAGTGCGTGAAGTCTGGTCCAGAGAAGTTTACTTTCCAAATCACGTCCTTTTCTTGGTGATGACAGTGTGCTACATGCTTCAGGCTCCACCCCAGCTCAGCCCTGACTCACCTTCCATCTCATACTTTCTATCTAACCTTTTTGCTAAGAATAAAAGGATGTCTGTATTTTGCCAGCTTAAAAAAATATCATGCAGTCCAACCTTCATGTCTGTCCTTGACTATGTGCATACATTTTAGTGTCCTGCTGCAAAACAAAACTACATCAGTATCTACCATAGAATACAACACTTCAAAAGTTATGAAAAACTTTAAACTTATGTATTGAAAAGGTTGGATTCAATTGCTTTTAGCCAATAAGTAGTGGTGCTTTGTACATGTCATCCATTTATAAGAGACTATTACTGCTCCCAATCCTCCTCATATTTCTCATCTCTTTAAATTTTCTAACTACAATTCAAAACCCAGTAAAAACATAACCTTCAATATTCCCCAATGCAAGCAGCAAACTTGGCATGTCAAGTACATACGCACTCTTCAACTAGAATAAAGTCGAACCTGTCCTTAAATTAAAGTTGTGATCATTGCTAACAGGTTTAATTATCCTTGCAATTGTTTTTAATGATTCGTTGATTATTGTTCTGTTCTGTCAGCTGATTGTATTCTTTTGAATCTTTGCCAGCTCTTTCTTGTAAGACAGATTTGAAAGATGACGTATACATTCTCAGCGATTTATAGGTGTGAGCACTGCAGAAATCTAGAGCTGTGTGCCATGATCACACCATGGAGGCACAGTTTGTACAGATACTGCACAAACAGGGTTGAGGTTAGAAAAAAAACAAATCTATAAAACATACCTGGGCAAGGACACATCTTTTTATTTATTTATTATTTGTTCCGCACTACTGACAAGAATGTGGCAATCTTTAAAATCTTAAAATTGTAAAACATAGTCCAATAAAGCTGGCGCCAGTGCAAAACAATTATAATCTTCAGGATTCTTAGAAACCACTAGTAAAATCTCTCTCTAAAAAAGAAAAAGACAAAACAAAACCACACATTTAAAAGGTGCTTTCACGCTGCAATCTGAAAGCCATCGTTTTTAATGACTTGTACTGTGCAATGGCAGTCTGTCGCCATGCAGAGCAAAGCCCAAACATAGACCTCAGGAGCTCTTGTGAAGAATGAAGTTGCCTTTGCTACAGCAAATACAAAAGGGAGGAAAATTTGATATTGTGCGTTGGTGCATGTATGCTTGTACCATTGTACTGCATTTACTGCATTCTTTTCTTGGAAAGAGCTGCACCAGGTATGCATTTTAACAGTGACATAGCTTGCTGCATATCCGCAATAAGGGTTAATAGTTTAGATGACTGACATCTTGCACAAGTTTTTGAAAGTGCCCATTTTGCTCCTTTGGCCACAGGTCCCTGAAACAGTGCACTGAACGCAAACGTCAAGCACAGTGCGTACCACGTCCTGGATCAAAGCCCCATAAAACATGTTTTGTAATCTTGCAACAATGCCGTACTGTGCTGTATTGCTGCATCTGTTCAACCATCTGCAAGGTTTTATCTAACTTTGATTTTTGCCTCCGTATGAAAATAAGAGTAGTTGATAAAACCACGAGTAAGGGCTCTTAGGCTATAATTTTTTATTTTTTTTAAATGATCAATTGCAGAGTACCTGTGCAGCCCAGATGTTGTCCAGATCCTGCATGGTAAGAGCTTTCTCTTTGATAACAAAGCGAAGGATCTTCTCCAGTTTCTCGACATACTGTGGTTGATGCAAACTGTCCCTCAGCACAATGGACAGGATGTGGTTCTGTTGGATCCATTCCTGAAGCACCATAATGAGATGTGTAAAGGAGAAATGAATTTCACAGACATTAAAATCCCTGATGTAAAACACAAATGTTAAGAGCTGAGCGTACCGCCATACGCTCTGCAGTCAGCCATTCCTCCTCCTCAGGGTTATGCCGATGAGTGTAGTAGGACACACTGGAGATGACCTTGTTAACTTCATTTAGTGCATTCATTTTGCCATTAAAAGAAGAAATTTGCAATAACCTGGTGGTAAAAAACAAAAATAAAATGTTTAAAACCTGATCAAACTTAAAGTTAAACAAAATCTTTATCAGAGAAGACTGAATTTGATATTTACCTAAGAATCATTTTTAACCTAAAAATCTCTAAATTCTTCACGGTCTCCTCCTGCCCTGGTACACGAGAAGCCAGATTCTTCAGAGACTTGATTATCATGGACAGTGCGTCATTTTTGGCTTCATTCTTGGCCTCTTTCTTTAGCTCCTCATCTGTGAGATTCTCTAGAAACTGGGGAACCATCTCGATGACTGGAAGGAAGTACTTCTTTACTGTGTGCAATGTGAGAAACTCATAACACTGGCCAAAAGGCCTGTAAAACAGAAAGTAGAAACAGAAAGTCAGTTCCAGAAACAAGACCATTGCACCAAAAGCACTTTGCAACGTGGTGTAAAACCTTGTGCTGTGTCAGCACTTACTTGATAAGTGCAGCGATGATCTGGACATTCAGTGCTTGGCCGCTCATGAAGCGATCGTGCAAAATTTGAAACCCGTTTAACGTGCCAAATTTGTTTATTAAGTCCACCAACCAACCCTGTGATCAGAATAAACAAGGGACAAAAACAAACTGTATAAGCACCCTTTAATGTGAAGTCAGGTTGGTTACACAGGCTAAACTATCATCAGCTTCCATTCAGAGACTTTAGGTTGAAACTACAACAGAAATTGTTTTCTCTGTGTAAATGAACAACTTCTCAAACTAAATTCCTATTGGCAAGCTTGAAGAAACATATCTATTCTTTGGTTTTCTATATTTATTCTCAGTTGAGATGCATGGCTTGTGAAAGAGGCACACTGCTAAGGAGAACAAGCTTCAAACTTCAACTCTTATTTTAATGTAGCTGGTCTTCCTTTGGTCTTCCACTGCCTCTGTCAGTGCCCCCCAGGGTGGCTGTGGCTACAATGTAGCTTGCCATCACCAGTGTGTGAATGTGTGTGTGGATGGGTGGATGACTGGATATGTAAAGCGCTTTGGGGTCCTTAGGGACTAGTAAAGCGCTATATAAATACATTTCCTTTAGCTAAAAATTAACTTTAAATTTGGCACTGCTGTTAAATATTTAGTAATGAGTAATTTGATTTAAATTTCCTAAAAATAATAGTAATAATAATAATAATAATAATAATCTCTGACGTAACAGCACAGTAAAACACTAAGTAGTCCTGGGCCCCCTGCCAATAGACAGCCAGACAGGCAAGCAATACTGCAGTACTGCTTCTACTGACCCTGTGCCCACACTGCATTCATCACTCCTTTACTGTACAATTCTTATTCTCTGGTGTATCCACCTTCCCTTTTATACAATCTGCTTTCTGACATAAGCATTAAATGTCTTAGGGACAGTGAAGTCCATGTTATTTTTTATCAGGCAGCTCCAGAGAGGGATTCTTTATTTCAAAAGGGTCTTCAGGGCGAGACTAAAATGTCACTTGATGGAGTTTGTCTTGAGGAAGAAAGACGAGCTAACTCTCCTCAAAAGAAAGAAAACTCAAAGCTCATCTTCTGCATGACATATCTTGACAATTTTCCATACACCTAAGGATTTGTTATACAATACAAAACGCATGACTGGATCAGTCTGGATCACTTAATGCGAATCAGATTATAAACTAGTCATTTTACAGTTTTTATGGTCAACTGTTGTACTGAGTCACCTTGGGAGATCGAGGGTCTGGTGGTCGAGCGTAGAGTTCATCATCAGCCAGCTGTGCTCCAGCAGGGACGGTCTCAGAGGGCCGTGTGCCATTGTAGATGTGGAACTTGCAGTGAGGGTTGGTGGCCATGGCCAACAGCTCCAGTAGAGGAAACCAGTCCTGAGAGAGCTTGGCCACACATAGCTCCACCAACCGGTGTGTGTTATTTATGATACACCTCTGTGGAATAAAACCCGAGTTTAAAAGAAAGAAAGGCAGGATCACAAGAACAATATCAAGAACTGGAAAAAGCCCAGCCTCGACGCTGCTGTGATTAACTTCTGGTCAGCCTTACAACACACATTTTACTATTCATGGTTTCTCCCCAGTAACCCTGAAGTCTGACAGGCTTAACTCTTCAGCTCCCAAGCTAGAGAAAAATTGCACATTTCACTCATTACACCCACATTTTGTTGCCTTTAATGAGGATTCCACATTGTCAACAAAAGAAATTACACTTCCACACAAACAAAGGAAGAGCACTCCTGCTAGTCACGCCATTGGTCAAATTCCAGCAACCAGGCTGTTCTGCATGGCTCCTGGCTAGTTCACATGTCTGTAGAAACCAGATATGAGCAATCAATACAGGACTGACTCATCACAGCATTCCCAGCAAGCTTTTAGACTTTACAAGTCTCTGACTGCTTCATCTTCTCAGTGTCTCATTTTAAAAGGAGCTGCAGGTGACAAGCATGATGATGTATAATATACTGAAAAAGATTAGATTTTTAAAAAAGAATCCACAGTGAGGAAGAGAAACAAAAACCCCTTTTCCGCCTTTAAATCCTCACACATCTGTCTTACTGGTTTATTTCAAGTACGTTCCACAGATCAATTTCAAGAACAAGAGCTTAAGAAAAAAAGAAAAAAGATCACTGATCACTGCTGGAAATGCCTCTTTCTATTAAATCTACAAAAACTACATAACAACTCACTTTGCAGACCAACCTAAGATCTGAACAATGGATGTATCTAATGAGATAAAGGCAAAGAATGAAGAAACAGGTTTTACAGACCGCCATCCCTCATCAGGACAATCTGGACCTTTAAATCAAATTTTAGAAAAGCATCTAACATACAAGAACGATTTTGTATCTCATAAAAATGTGAATTTGCTTTTAAATATACTATATAGGTTCTTTATTGTGATTATTTGAAAGCATGGTCATCTTAAAAAAAATCAAACCAAACTGTAAGGCAGAAGCAAAAAAAACTCACATGGATTTCAAACTTCCAACCACTGACTGCCTCGTCTGTGAGGATTTTTGTGAAGGAAATAGTCAAACCATCTCGGAAAAACCTCTGACATGCTTCACACTTCACATCCAGTCCTGCAAGAAAAGTCACCCATTAGATAATAATAATAATAATAATAATAATAATAATAATAATAATAATAATAGCAAGGTAAAGGAGATGAAAAATAAGAATGAGAGGCACAACAACAACAACAAAGCATTCATATAGTGAAAAACATATTTGAGTTGACTATCTTCTGATTGGGTGCCTCTAATAAACAGAACGTTTGGAGAGTCAAGGATTTCCTTTCTTTCTGACATTATCCAGGGCAAACAGTAGAAAAAGAAAAACACTTGGAAAAAGTGTTTAGAGGAGTCTGAAGCCTAAGAATAATAAACTTGTTCAGTTAACATAAACATAAAATAAGAACCTAACTAAGGACCCGTGTCCATATGCAGTTTTATGTGCTGTCAGCACATCTTTTCTATAGAAATCCTATGAAGCTGAGCACTGATACCACTCATAGTCCTCAGAGAAAAAATGCCCTCAGGCACACAGCAGTTTTCCGCTGCGCTTTACAGGCCTCTCAGCTGAACACAGGTCAGTTTTGGGAATACTCCTGCTCTCATCAATGTCACTTCTCTCTTAGAGACCAATCAGAAGGGGCATAACTTACAGTAGCAACACTAAAAATAATGACAGAGGAGAAAACTTTAAAGAAGACGGTTTTGTAACCTAGCAACAACAAGCACCTGAGAGAAGCCTCTGTTAAGGAGGTCATGGGCACTTCCAGTACAAAAAATGTCTCTGTATACAACTCGCTCTTTTTGATTCCTCACTGACTTTGGTGGATTTCATCAAAAGAGACAACTGCCCTATATGCACGAGATTAATATCATCACTGATGCAATTTAAAAGTTAAGTCCTTTTGGTATACTTCATATAAGAAATACAAAACATATGTTAACAACATATTTTGATTGCATAACTGTAAATCTTGGATCAATTTAAAGAACATTTAAAAGGTAATTGTTAGCAATGTTATAGGCAGCACAGAGCTGAACACCTACACTGCAATAGCAAGGCCAGTTCTTCACTGTTCTCTTTACATAATTATGTCAATATTGCAGATTAAGTAAAAAGTAAAGGTTATGTGTATTTAACAAAAAGTACAAAACCAAGTACCAAATGGGAAAATGTTTGAGTTTAGTGCTAATCTTTTTAATCAATTAATCAATATGATGAAGTTCTAAAAAAGTTACAAAAACACTTGCATCTGAAATTTACAACTACACATGAAGATTTTGTAATATTCCATTTTATGTCTTTGTAAATTATTTAAGTATTTTTACACATCCAGGAACTCTTGATGTGCAAAGCACGCAAGGAAAATTAAGTAAAACAGGCAAAAGAAATCACTGACTATTTTATATTCTACTGAGTGTTTCATTATTTAACAAGCTCAAAGGAAAGAGATTTCCTACATCTGTTAGATGTTTCACATTATATTATATTGACAAAAAACTAGCCAGTGAAAGCCATAAGCACAGACTGCAGGATGTCAGTGCCACAAAGCTCCTCTATGAAAAAGAACATTCTGTGCACTCCCACCTTTTTTACTCAGGTCTATAGCAGCTTCCAAGAGGACTTCTAACTCTCCTTTTGGCAAAACTGGAACAACCCAACGAGGCCTAGGAGAACAGAAAGACATGAATCGCCAGAAAAAAAGAGGAAAAGGATACTGTGCAATATTTGTAATATTCACCTGTGTAAAATGCATAAATATTACATTGATATTGTCTAACTGCACCCCAAAGAGCTATATTTACTTTGCTGTTAGGCAACTCTGCTGTGAGAGTGTGAATGGTGTGATGTGTTCAGACTGAACACGAAGCAAACTTTAAATGGACTCCGCAGAGTATGCCAGGAGACATGGGTCCTCCCATCCCCCCAATTTAAAAAATGTTTTTAACCAAGTTATGTATGCTTACAAAACAATTTGAGTTTACTCTCTGTCATAGCTGAGATTTAAATGTGACCTACCTGTTGATCATGTCATCGAGCTTGGCTAGGTCAGTGTGAGGAAAAGCTGGCTCTTCCTCTTCCAGCTGAGGGGGACCATCCCCCTGGCCCTGCTCATCTGGTGGGCTCACTGGAGAGTTCTCATTAGATGAGTTAGGAGATGACGTCTAGAAAAAATGCAGACCATCAAAATCAGATCTCATGTAATAATCTTTCTGGATTTCAGGTCTATGCTGCTATGAAAGGAAAAAAATGCAATGGCAGACCAAGTATCAAAAGCAAATGTAGCTTAAAATCCAAACTAAAAACCTAATGATATATATGTGGTTAATTACGAATGCAGAAACAAATTGAAAAAAAATGCACTCACACATTAACAATTCCTAGCTTCTACAAATCCAAATAAATTCACCAATTCCAAAAAAGTGCACCAAACAATAAGTTGATGTAAAGAAAATGCCTGAACCAGCTTACAAACACACGACAGCACGGCCCTCGATGTGCAGTATGCCTCATTTCAAAAGACCTGCACCTGGGCAGCATTTTGGAAAACAATGGCTTTATTCCAGCACACTCACTCCTTTGTTTTTACTAAAACATCTAACTAGTGTTAGTGGCCAACTAATTATATTTTCATTTTTCCTCAGTTTATTTAAACTTTAATACCCTAACCTTTAAAAGCAGCATTGTCTAACAATTTCACTGTTCTCATCTTTTCTGACAATTACCTCCATTAAATCCAGTTCACTTAACAGTCAGTTATCTTTCATTTTTTTAGCTCAGTGGGCAAAAGACATAAGTCATAAAATATCACCCCTATCTTTTTTTTCTTCTTTTTTTAAACACATCCACATGCCTTTGATTAAAAAAAAAAAAAAAAAAAAAAAAAAAAAAAAACCTCTCTCTTTATGACCAATTTCACAGAGTGTCTGCTAACATCACCCAGGAACCACTAGCTAACCAGTGAAGGAATAATGCTTTTTTTCCTTTGTAACTTGGGATTACCACTGACTGACTGATTTCTAGGCCTGTATGACTGGGGCTTTAGCAATCAATTTTACAGTGACTGCCTACAACCACTTCCCGACCGGTCACACAGCACACTCTCCCCCCCCCCCCCCTAATGAGCAACGGTTGACAGAGGCCACCAACTGGTCTCTAGGCATGCTTAACTCAAGCCTTAGCTTGTATAGCTGAAGGTCACACTATCACTCAGGATCATTTACTTTTTCAGGCAAGTGTAAATCTGTTTTGTTTTTTTGTATTTTTGACTGGGTTGAGGTTTAGAGCTTAATTTTCAACCACAAAAAGCAAGTAAAGAGGGAATTTACCAAAATATAGAAACAAATCACTGAATGCGTTACGTCTCACAAAGGAAGCTCATTTATTGCATAGCTTACTTAGTCACATTTATAACTTTATCAAAAAATAAAAACCCACAAAATGGTAGATTTACACATCACCTGTGAGGTACTGCTAGAAAGCATAACAATGGGCGGGAATGTGTCAACCAGGTACATTCAAGAACCAAAAGCAAGGCTGGAGATGCACCAGAAGACCTGCTCAAAACAGGGGCTTTTTGTTTCTGCTTTTAGAAAAGGAAATATGTTCTGCTCTAATGCTGGTTGTACCGCTACTGATATCACATTAGTGTGTGTCTCAGAGTTTCATCACTGATGAGGTGAAACAGGTGCAGGTTGTTCCTTTACAGACACAGTGGCCAAGTCAAGACAATATGTTAGTTCAGGCTAAAGCCGTTGGACAAGAAGTCCCACATTTTGTTTAAAAATCTGTCCTAACAACAAAAACACTTACAGCTAACTTAAAACAAATAAACTAAAGATACAAAAACCAGTGTGTTAGGGACTGAATGATTTACCTCATGTGATGATAAATATTTAAGAGAATTTTCCCACAAGCCAAAACAGCCATTTTATTCGTTTTGGACTGTGGTTTGATAACACAAGTTTTTTTGTTTGTTTGTTTGTTTTAAGATATATTCTGTGTACTCCTGGCAGCAGAATACAGCCGCTATAAACCTACATAAAAGCCAACTTTCAACTTCTGTAATCTGCATGGCTTTTACATAGTCAACAAAATATCAACAAGTGGAATATGTTCAGAGAGGCTTATGGCAAAGCCTAACAATGTCATGACAAAGATGCTTGTTAGTAGATATGGGACTAGCACAGCCATGATCCTACACTAAACAAACAACTAGGGTCAGCTTTGGAGAGGCTGCATAAGGATCTCCCAGTAGGGGTGCAATTAAAAGAAACTGCACTACATACAGTTTCCAAGAGAACTGACTGAAACAAAAGCTTTCAACCGACAAACAGATTTTAAACTGTTTGGCTTGATGAGATAGTGTCAATAGGCAATAAATACTGAAGTTTGCATGCATTGTCATGAGAGAAGATTGGATTCCCAAAAATAAGGTAGGACTGAAAAAAAACATTAACCTTTCACATGTAAAGGGATTTTTTTCCTCCAAATTAGGTCCTATAGTTACCAAACAGCTAGGACAGGATCTGCTAGTTTGTGACCACCTGCTCCTATTATAGACATTTTCTAACTTCCTGCTTACGCTAGTTTTGGTGAAAAGCTTGATTTAAAACAAAAGAAAAAAGAAAGGTCATTCAAGTGATCATAACTCTGATACTTTAAATATGAAGTATTACTCATTTCACCATACAGGAAATATAATAAGAGTTGACATGGGTCACGTATAAATGTGTTAGTATGTGGGTGAATCTTAGGGCTACACTGGAAGTAAGAGTATTTGAGAAATACAATCAAAAATGTACATCGATGAATATGCATTTAACCACTTTATTTTTTCTTTCATCTTTTGAGTGCGCATCAACAGTGGTGGTGGTGTGAGCAGCTGTGTATAAGAGTAAAGGAGGGATACTCAACGTGGAAAGAGATGCATAACTGAGAAATATAAAATGTGGGGGTGTGTGGTGAAGGCTCCTTCTGCTTGGCTGACCTACATAGGCAGCTTGCCTCTCACGTCTCACCACAGCTCATCTCTAACCAACACAGGCCTGCACACGCACAAAGACACGCACACACACACCCTTTATCCATCACTCAGGAGGCTCTGTTCATTGATGCTTCGCCTTCTCTCCCTTTCTCCCTCCTTTTCCGCCCCCACCTCCCCTCTCTCTTCATCTCCCTGGGCATCTGTGTGTGGTTAGGTACGAGCAATATCAGCAAAAGAAAAAGAAAAAAAACTGTGCTGTGTTGACTGAAAAAAGCAAAACAAAACAAAAACAAATATCTTTTTTCATTCCTATAACCGTTTTTGGGTTTTTTTCTTTTCTTCATTTCACCCATCTAAAACGAGTGTTAGAAAGATGATGCTGACCTGGTTTTGTGGCAGTGGGGGTTGGCTCTGAGCATCAGGAGCCTGGCCCTGGCCCTGACTGTCATTGCCCCCCACCGGAGAGCCACGCGTGGTGGCCGTCATGCTCGCCACGGGGCAGATCTTGGCAATCTTGGCCTCTTAGGGAGCGCTGGCCAGGAGGGAAATCACAGCCACCTCAGCTGTAGAGCAGAGGGAAGAGAGCCGGAACACACGAGAGAGGGACACAAGCACCTGGAGATCTGGGTGTGCTGCTGAGACCATTGCATAACCTGGAGCAGAGAAGAGGGGGCAAAGGTCAGAATTATCAGCTGACTGCTTAACATGTAAAAGCTGAATGGGTTAGGAGACTTTGTAATATCTAAAATACATGTTTAAATCTAAAATAAAATAAACTGAACTGAGCTGTGCCTGTCAGCTCAGTTCAGCTTGTATCACTCAGTTTTTCAGTGACTGCCTACATGTTCTTTTCTCTTTTATTCAGAAAGGAAGATGATTTGCCAAAAAGGACAAAACTGGAGAGTTCAGTCTCAGCCCATCAAGCCTTAAAGTAATAACACTACCCCTTACTAACTTAATAAGAAAAGAAAGATAAAGAACAATAAACTACTATTGTAACACTTTGATATATGTCCCTGGGATTAGCCAATATGAGGCAAACCATAAGTCATCATCCAAAAGCCAGTTTTCATTTTAATTCTAATATTTAACCCAGAAGATGCTGTCTGCCTGAATCCCACAACAAGAAAAATAATAATCTCAAATGCCGACATAAACATCCGATTGTATATGAAGGAACGGGTTAACAATGGACTGTATAGGAAAAAACAGATTTAGTGCTACTGCATTAGTTATCAGCTAATTGATCCCTTGTTTTAAACTATACTCCCATTTAAGACTGAAAATTATAGCTTTTACACCATCATGAAACGCCTTTTGAGCACTGTCATGTATTAGCTCACAATACCTTAGTTCACATTTATTCTGTTTCTTACTCTTCAGCAATCATTTTTTAGATTACAATACAAGTGTGCCTGCCAAAGTAATTTCTGAGATTTAACGACCTTGGTGATACTGCTAAATGGTACAGTTCAATGGGACAAGAACCCCAAGCAGCTCATGATTAGACAGTAAGGCAGTCTGGCCTGATTATTTAATCACGTTGCTTTACTTGAACGGAAAACCTGTTATGTCAGTAAAATTCTCTCACTGCACTGCAAAACTATGTGTCCATGTGCAACTGTGATGAGAAGAGCAGGTCAAAGTTAAGCCAGGAAGTTTTCCTGTAAACTGTCAAGGATGTCTAACAAATAGAGCTTGGGTAATACAATTTTCATTCACATTTTAAATCAAATTCCCTGACCAATTTGAGTTATTTTGTTCAGTACCATAGACTGAACACATCACAGCAATGAATTTAATGAGAACCACAAAATAAATGGACCATATATTCCCTTTAAGGTCAGATATGCTCATCAGTAAGCAATTTTAGACACCAGTTTAGCACTGGCACTGTGTGTGGGGTCACCGATAACCACATATTTCTGAAAATAAATGTCATTTAACCTTCTCCCTGGATTTCAGTTCTAAACCATCAGACCTTTAGATCACTTTCATTACATCAAATAGTCTAAAGCTCATCACTTTTTCATATTCAAAAGAATACAGAAAGAAAACCAATTTCAATTGTTAATTTAAATATTTTGTATTTATCACATTGCCTAAAACCACCACTAGAAAGTCTTCCCATTACAATAGTCAAAAAATAAGTGAAAATTCAAATTACCAAAATAAAATGTTATGTTGCTGGAGCAAACCTTCTAGGTTTTCAGTTATTAAAATGAGCACTTAGGATATATTCTTATTCAGAGTGAACATGTTTTCCATTTAATTTCTTTCCCCACACAAATCAAGAAGGAGCATATATGAGAGATTTACTGACAAGGTCTGAACCCAGAACCTTAGTCCCTTCTGCAATGCCCTTGTAATAAAGAGGGAATATCAACATATTCTCTACACCATTTTACCAGCTGAAAGCAGCTGGCGTGGTATAAAATCTAACAAAGCAAATACTCAAACCGCAGCTCAACTTAGAAACATCATTTAGCAGCTCAATATAAGACTAGAACTAAGAACATAATTGAAACAGAGTGCTGGTTGTACATTATACAAAAAACAAACAAGCAAAACGAGATACACATAAACTGCAGCTGTTCTGCTCCCTTGTATCATACCAACTATCTGAAAGAAAGTTAACATGGGTGTGGAAAAATAGCTGATTTAATATTTATTGGTTTAACAGAGGTGAAACTAGCGCAAATTCCACTTTACATGCTACCTGCTGCACCACCAACATTTTGATGGTGCAGCAGGTAGCATAACATGCAGTCCATAACAGTTATTAATAAAGGCAAAACGTTAGGAGTATCTTTAGCTTGCAGAGAACTAAATGTCACAGCATTTAGCCAAGTGTGCTATCTGTAAAGCCAGCCATTATTAACTAACTATCTGCCAAAACAGGGACGGTGGGTTACTTTCATGACGCACGAAGAAAAAAAAAAAACATACTATCATGTTTTGTTTGTTTTTTAACCACAGTCAACAAAGTGATATACAAATTTAACAACAGCCATAACTAACGCTAGCTCTCTATGCTAGGTGCAACTGGGGCCTTTTGGAGCGCCCGGCTTTGAAATAATAGTGTTATTTAGCGACATTATTAACGGGTAAATCGGTCATGTAATGTCATATGCTCTAAGATGGAATATCTTCAAAATGACACACAGCCCAGATGCAGATGAAGTAAACGGTGACATTACGTAACTGTCGTCGCAAACTAGCGCCGTCAACTACTACTAACAGCTGGTGGTCTAGTTAGTTAATAACCCTGGCTGCTAGCTAGCTGCGGCAACTAACGATGGTTAGCCTGCAAGGCGATCCGCCCAGACAGCACAGCAGTGAAGGCCTGGTCGTCCAAAGCCCACTGCGCTGAGAAACACAGGCCTCATCATTCGCTCAGGCCTGACGTTATAGTTGTCCTGCAAACCTCTGCTGCATAGCCGATGAGCCTAAATACGTAGATAATTTGGTTAAATAGCTAAAACCAATACTGAGAGAATATCGCGTTTCTCCTCACTACTGTCGACCATCTGTGTTACCATAACGCCATTTGCAAAGTACATTAGTCGAGCTAATAAGAAGTAATCTAAACAGTTAATGTTAGCCAGCCGTTAGCTTCTGTTTAAGTAAATGTATTCACCGTAGCTAACCTTTCTGTTTTGACAAGCGGCTTGCTGAGATGACTCGACAAGTAATTAGTGTTCAACCCATAAAATTATAATTTTCCTATTCAACTCAATGCCACTTCGTGGCCATTTTAGCTTTCTGGGATAACGCATAAAATGTCAGTGACAGTGGAGGCGTCTATTTCCTGAAATTTAACTCACTGTTCTGACCCGTATCGCCTAACGCTAAGTTCTAACTTAGCTAAAACAAACTGAAAATAACATATCAGAGGCCCGGGTTATAGAACAGGTTAGCTGCAATGTAGTTTTGATAAAGCCGCTGTAATAAAACAATTAACAACTCTGGGTGGATGAAATTTAAATTCGCCAACATGTAAACATTAGACGTTTAAAGGAAATGTTCCTTCTCAGTCTTTAAACAGGACCAATCGCAGGTAGCTAGCGCTAGCTTGACTTCAGTGAATCTAGCGGGATGAGCTAGGCAGCCTGCACGTACTGTCAGGACTATGAATTGCAATTTAATCGCATTGACATTGTCAAAGATTCAGTAAGCAGTAGCTAACAGAGAAAACTCCATCAGCAAGTGAATAACACCAACAACCCAAAATGCTATAATGTTACCTTTCATACACCAACAGCTGACGCTAGTACTAGCAGTAGCCAGCTAACAATCACCAGCCAGCACAGCGAGCTAGTTGGCTAACAACTCACCAGGAATTTGATATGACTTCCCCTCTATTCACGGGCTACGTCCAGCCTTGAACGATGGTGTCGTCGTGTATTACATAAACGTGGCCTATATCAGTGACAGTTTCACAGGACACAAACCTGTTACTAGAATGATCTAATTCCTACGTTTTTTTCCTCTGCTTCTGGGTGTTTTTCCTGCGTCACCGGCGCGGTAACAGCCCCCCTAACTCTATCTAGTCCGATTTCTGGGGCTTGTCACTTCGGTCCCAGCAGTCAGTCACAACTTGATTCAGTTCAACATGGCGGAAGCGCAGTCGGACACAAATGCAGCTCACTAAAACAGACTAGACGACTGTGTGAACTCCAACAGTCAGCGATGTCTGTAAGCTAGTTTGCACCACAACCGAGCACAGCTCAGCTAACACAACACCCGCTGAATGGAAAGCGAATAAAACCCCTTCTCGATTCTGATAACTCACTCCAGCTCCGGCATTGATATCCGATCCATAGTTTGAACAAAACCAGGCGGAAAAAAGCCGAGCGGTACGATGCACTTGACTATATCGCCTCCTATCGCTTGGGGTGGTCATCAATTAAAAAGTAATGACAATGAATAACAGAATGCGAGCAAATTCAAACTTGAGCACTTACCAAAGAAGGTACAGTACTGTGCAAAAGTCTTGAACCACCCCTCATTTCTTTAGATTTTTCAGTTTGTTCAGTTCTAACAAGCTTGAAAGTCGATATTTGGTGTGATCACTTTTATTCTTCGACACAGTCTGAACTGTCTAAGGCAAGCTTTCATGTCATTTCTGTCTTTTCTGGAGACCTAGTCCCAAAAACTACTTCGGGAATAGTTCTTCAGGCATCTTGAAGGACATTCAAAGCTCTTTTTTTAGATGCTAACTGCCTTTTCTTCTGTTCTCTGTCAAGATGATCCCACACTGCTTCAATACTGTTGAGGTCTGATAGTGTTCTGTTGTTCCTTTGTCTATGTAGGTATGCTTTTACTGCATTGGGAGTGTGTTTGGGATCACTGTCATGCTAATAAAATTAAGCCAATTAGATATTGCATGGCGGATCAAAATCTAATAGTACTTTTCTTCATTATCCCATCAATTGCAACAAGCTCTTTAAGCACACTGGCTAAAATGCAGTCTCCAAACCATGACAGAGCCTCCACCCTGTTTTACAGTTGGCTGTAGACACTCAGTCTCTCCTGACCTCTTCTGTACATACTGGTGATGAGTTCAAGCAAAAGTTTCACATTTGGATTCATCGCTGCATACAACCCACTGCCACTGATTTCTAGTTGTAGTGTAATTTTTCTTCCTGTTTCCATTCATGAAGAATGGCTTCTTGATAGCCACACATAAACTGAGATCATTTCTCATGAGGCTCCAATAAACAGTAGACAGATCAACTGAAAGGTCAGATGCATCTCTCACGCCCTGTGTCAGATCTTTGCTGGATCTTTTTCTTAGATATTTTTAGGCCTGCCACTTCTTCTTTTGTACTCCACTTGTCCATTTCCCCCAGATTTTTTGAAGGACGCACTGCATAGCAAGCTTAGATATGGCAAGTTTTAGAACTACAAACATTGAAAGGCTTTCAGAATGCCTGGGGAACTATTGCTTAAGACCACTTTAAAAATGACAAGGCTCTTTGGAAGGACAATATGTGGAGTGGCTCAAGACTTATACACAGTACACTGTGACTGAAGAGAATTCAAATCAAGAAACATTTTTGCAAATGCATACTTCATATATTAAAGTATATTCAGGCCTGGTTCCAGGATCTTTTAAATGTTATGGCAATGGTAGGGACCAAGAACCAGTGAAAAGGAGTCTGAAGGAAATTTAAACAAAAAATCTATCAGAAATTAATACAGGACTGAAAATTGAGTTGGAAAACACTGAACAGGTTTTTTCATACACCTTTACAGTGCCCTGCATCGTAAATGTGTACGTGAACAACACATTAGCACAAGACAAGATTTCTTGTGAAAGCTCCACTGAAGAATGAAGCTTGATTGTGTATAAGTTAACAGCCCGCATTGTGAGCAAAACAGGGATTACATTTGTTGAAATGTCATCTTTAAACCCTTGGTCTAATAACAATATGGCTGTTTAATTATCTGGCCAGTCTTTCAAAGGTCAAGGCAGCAGACCAGCCGATGAATTCTCTGATTACCTCCACCCCAGTACACATGATGTCACGTTAAATAGCATGAGAGATGGAAAATTACAAATTTAGAAGAAAAATTCAGATCCCTCACATAAGTAAAAGTTATATTATAGCTATATTACAATGTAAAATCATAATAGCAACATTTGCAGGCAGTAGAAAGGTTTCTTCCTTGAACTTATAATTTTAAATGTTAGCCTCGAATATGCAGGATAGTAATTTGAATAAACAAATTAATTTATCAATATAAGCACCACATTCGTCACAGTTTTACTGTTGCATTCGAGTGCCAATAATGGGATAGCAAGATATACTCCAAACAAGCACCGCATGGTATTTTTCCATGGTGAGGGTCAACCTTGTTAACATCTTAACCTTAACTAAAACAGCAAACAAATCTCACAGGTTTGTTTCCAGTTTGATCAACAGCACACTTCTTTCTGTTTTGTCAGTGTGCACTAATGCAGCATTCTGACCACACTGGTGCTGCATGCAAAAGAGGTCCTGGTAAGAGAGATGTAGATGCAAGTAGGTGGGGAGAGGTAACAGTAAATTACAGAGACAGCTTATAAAATTATCAATATAGCTGTAAGCAGCAGTGAGGGGTAAAAGCAGTTCAGCAGGGCCCAGTTGCCATGGCAGCTTGACTGTGTAGCTGTAAGCACTAACTGAAAAAAAAGGGGGTAATTTTTTATCATGCTGTACAGGCCAAGTGATGAAAGATGTGTTGACAACTACAGGAAGATGCTGCTCTCTGGCAGGTAGCTCCAAGCCCTCCTGGGTTTTAAATGCACCTTAGAACACACATGCATCAACATTACAATGAGCGGGTGGAGGGAGGTTCGGAGTCTTCTCTCACCCCCGTTCTCTGCGACCTGCTGGAGCAGGGGGGCTAGGACTAGGAGGAGGAGTTGGCCGTCCGACTGCGGTCTCGAGTGTGGAGCCTTCCTGCTGCTGCGGAGTCGGGGCGGTCTGCCTCCCCCCACCGCAGGGAAAAGGGATACACCACCTGGGTCTGGGTGCAGTTCCCCCCTCCAGGGGCGGGGGCACCTAGACCCGGTTTGTAGAGTACGCTTGGGGAGTGTGATCGTGTGTACAACGTCTCTTTATGTCTGTCTCCACGTTGGTTGAGTGTGGAGTAAGTGCATATGAGAGCATGAGGGTGGGAATGGATGTTTGTATCTGTGTGTGCCTGTATGTCTGTGTCTATATGTCAGGTTGGGTGTCAGGCGCCACCTCTCTGGGGACATCTCAGGCCCTCCAAGGTTTGGAGGCCTATCTCCCCCTACCACCACTTCCCCTGCCAGTGGCGGACCCCCTCAGACATCGGTGCGTTGGTGGTTCTTTGTGTCCGGGGATGGGCGTCCAGGTACACACCGGCTCACTCCTTGGCGGCCGCTTATCGGGGCCTGGAGCCTGGGGCTCGCTCGGGCCACTTCGGAGGTGGGGTGCCCCCGGCCTCTCGGCCTGGGGCTCGGTCACTCAGGCGCAGCTGGCTGCCGGCGGAGCTCACGGGCGCGTCACTGCAACTCCCCCTGGCTTCTGCTCCGCGGCTGCTGAGTGAGCCCTCATCTGGGACTCTCCTCAGCTCTTTCCGGGACAGTGGCGCAGCTGCCCCTCTGTTGATCTTCCTTGGTCTCTTGTGTTCTGGGGGCCTCTGGATGTCTGGAGTTTTGATGTCCTCCACACCTGCTTCACGCCCTGGAGGACGGGGCTGTGGCCCCCCCCACACCCTCTAGCAGATTATTACATGAAGGAACCTTTTAAAAAAACAAAAAACAAGCGCGTCCATGCTCACAGGTGTACACACGGGTGATCACACCCACAAACTACACCCTTTTTGGCTCCTACCTCAAAGCACACTGTGTTCTGTTGATCTTATGTGCTGCACAATAATGTTTAACATTTAGTATTTACTGTCATATTCCCATATATCATTGTGATGTTGTTTATTCTATTACTCTTGTTCTCTTCTGCTTGTTTTCTTTTTTCTTTCTCAGCAGGTGATCCAGGTGATTGATATATGCATTTTTTTTTCTCTGCCCGTTCTGTTGGTTTTTGTCTTTTGCCCTTCTCCCCCGTCCCTCTTCTCAGCTGTTTCTCTTTCCCTCTTTCTTTCTCCCCTTCTTTCCCCCAGTCAAGTCTGTCCCGTATTCAGTAAGTGAAAATAAAATAAACAATAAAAGGTGAATCAAATGGACCATTACGGCAAGGCTGGGATGGTCAGTTTGGTAAAGTAAATCCGTTGGGCATCTTTCTTTGCCTTTAGACAACAATTCTGATGGCAAAAGAGCCAAACGGGACAGGCCAAAAAAAAAAAAAAAAGAAGATGTTGAGAGAAAACACAGAAATCAAAGCACGAAACAGCTTAAATTACCCCACCTCCAACGTGACTGCTTCACTGCTGTTTAAGCTGGCTTTCACAGACAAGGCGTCTTGAAGACTCACCTGATAACATTTGTGTGCTTTATATGTAAATTGTCTGTGTGTGGCTTAATGCAAGGGATAAGGTAAATGGCCTGCATTTGTATAGCGCTTTTCTAGTCCATAGGACCCCAAAGCGCTTTACACTACATTCAGTCATCCACCCATTCACACACACATTCACACACTGGCGATAGCAAGCTACATTGTAGCCACAGCTGCCCTGGGGCGCACTGACAGAGGCGAGGCTGCCGGACACAGGTGCCACCGGGCCCTCTGACCACCACCAGTAGGCAAACATGGGGTTAGTATCTTGCCCAAGGATATTTGGCATGCAGCCAGGATGCAGCCTGGGATCGAACCACCGACCTTCTGATTAGTGGCTGACCTGCTCTGCTGACCTGAGCTACAGCCACCCCATATAAGGCATATAAGGTTCAATAGCTACATGCATATGCACCTCAAACTTTGATGCAGAGTGCTCATACAGTGCTACCTGTTTGTTATAAACAAACAGACTAAATTGCAAAGTAGAACAGAGTATATTAAATATGCGATCCAACTTCTTCAGATTCTTTATTCTGTATTTAGTGATGAGTTAAAGAAAACGTCATTGTGGATACAAATTTTGGTGACCATTAATTTATATAGGGGCTGTATGCATGTGAGAGAGTATAAATAACAGTTATACTCAATTAGATGGTGCACAAAATAGAAGAACAGATAAATATACTGACATTTATAAAATGTTTATAAGTATAACATATACATGTATATTATCCATATACAATTATATGATCAGACATCCCCTGATGTTGTTCCTACTTCATCACAGCATTGTTGTTTGTCTGGCCATTCGGTTAGCATTAGCCAAGAAGTAAGCTAATGCTATTAAAAACTAGAAAAGCTACAGGATTAACCTAAATTTGGCTAACAGCAAATTGATAATATATTTGTTAAATTGCATACATTGATAAATATAACGCTTTAAATTTTGTACATTTTGTTTCAGAAGATAGTTTTACGTAAACAAAGCTTCTTTCTTTTTTTTTTTTTTTAATTTTCCCACCACATTTCAAAGCTATGACATCACAACAACACGATTGGTCAGTTGTAACGTTGATCCTGGACCAACATTTTATATGATGATGTAGGAACAACAACAACATGGAGATAACAGATACACCTATACTGCATATGCGTACATATGTATAAAAGTGCTTTTGCGTTTAAAGGATGTAAACAATAAGATTGTAAATGAGGACATTGCACATTAGCACATCTGCAGACTATGAAATGTACAGGAAAAATGGTGATTATATAAACATCTGGATATGTAAACATTTAGAGTTAAACAGGAGAATATTGCACATTACCTAAAACATTTAAAGACTGTGAAATGTTCATAACGTAGAATATATAAATACATTTATAAATATGAGATTATTTAGGTTATGTAAATATATTTATATTTCTGAGGGGTGTAAACAAGGAGAATTGAGCAGAATAATTTTGGCATTACCGCTATAAATAAGCTATTGACAGATCAAGTTCATGTAATAGATATTAGGAAGACTCTATTTATCAATCAGATATTACGAGTTTAATAGGTTAAATGAGTAGTATTAAACAGCGTTGTTTTAGTAGAATTTGTCGGAAACAGAAAAGGGAGACTTGTTCAGAATGCGTTTCTTTGTCATTAATATTTTTTTATTATTATTATTAATTATAATAATTTGAGACAAAGAATTGCTTTCAAGTTGAGCCTGTTAACACGAAACATTGTGCACAGTTTTCACAGTATTGTAGCAGATGTCAAACTCGTGCTTTTGCTCTGGAAACAAACGCATAGACTGTGCGGTGTCCCTGTTTGTCGTTCCTCTAAGGTCTTGTCGGGGTTTTCTGTCCGACCGCCTTCTAGGCGATCAGACCCGACAGAAAAGATGGCGGCCGAGCGGCACTAACTGTTCTCTATAATGAGTTACCAAATTTTGTCTATTTGTTGAGTTTTCTTCTGGACAAGAAAAACGAGTCCGTGCGGAGAACCTCATCTGGGAAAGGACATTTTGACGGACAGAAAAGCTTCTTTTCTGAAGCAGTTAGCTGCTACAGCAGTTTGGTGTAGCAGCTCTGGCTTCGGCGTAGCTAACGAGTCTGTCTCGTCATTGTAAAATGGCTCCGGTGCAGATCGGCTCAGACGGGCCGCTCGTTCACGTCGGAGGTATGATTGTTTCGGGTCCACAGGCACCAGCGCTCGGTGCCCCGGGTACACCGGGGGTCCGACTCAGCATGCTTATTGAGTTTCTTCTCCAAAGGACCTACCAGGAAATCACCACACTGGCGGAACTGTGAGTAGCATTTACTGCTGCAGGCCTCAGAGCTAAGTGATGTTGACCTGGCGGGCTAACCTTCTAACTTGAGTAAACTGTGAGGATGTTCGTCTTCCAGATGCTAAAAGAAAGCCTAACAGGCTCATCAAACTGGGACCAACAGTTTTATATTTATATTCAAAGGAGCAAAAAGCTTTAACAGTAAAGACGATTAGCACAGCAGCACAGGTAACTGCTGATATGTTAAGGGCGTACATGTAAACAATACATGACTATAGGAATATAGAGCCAGGATCGGTGATTATGTTTGGAGATGAATATCTGATTGCTCCCATAGAGTTAATATATTAGTACCCTTTGACCGAAATACTATTATGAATAATGTTTTCATTGTAAAGAGCAAGGATACATAATTTGATCATTTGACAGGACATAGGTCTTGAGTTCAAGAGCTTAATAAATGATGCTTAAAGATCTTTTGTTGCTCTTCCAGGCTGCCCAGAAAAACAGACATGGAGAGGTATGTTTGTTTTCTCACATTTCATTCATTCATTCTCCTTTATCCACTCACACATTTAGTTACTGTGTCATATTTTAAAACCCATAACAAAAGACTGCTGTTCCCACCTTAGGAAAATCGAAATCGTTCAGTTCGCCAGCCGGACTAGGCAGCTGTTCGTCCGTCTCCTGGCGCTGGTGAAGTGGGCGAGCAATGCAGGAAAAGTGGAGAAGTGTGCGGTATGTTGTGTGTGTGGATTAGTTAGTACAATTATTATTAACATTCATTCTGGTCATCAGAGCACTACATTAAGTTATGCTGAACTCTCCATGGTAACAGATGATCTCCAGCTTCCTGGACCAGCAGACCATCTTGTTTGTAGACACAGCTGATAGACTGGCATCACTGGCCAGAGAGGCCCTGGTGCATGCTCGTTTGCCCAGCTTTGCCATCCCCTTTGCCATCGATGTGCTCACCACTGGGTCGTACCCGCGTCTGCCCACCTGCATAAGAGTAAGTCTTGGACTTCTTTCCCTGCATGAAATGATGGATGTAGCTAAAACTTGTTCTCTTGAAGCTTTTTGGTATGTGAGCTCAACTGTTTCTGTGTCTATTTGCTTAGGATAAGATCATTCCTCCAGACCCCATCACCAAGGCAGAGAAGCAGACCACTCTGAACCAGCTTAATCAGATTCTACGACACCGCCTTGTCACCACAGACTTGCCACCTCAGCTAGCAAATCTCACAGTCGGTAAGCAGTTTGTGTGGTGTTTTAACTGGCACCATTCTCATGTCTTAATCAGATTATTTTCATCTGTGCTGAAAAGATCTTGTGTGTGTGTTTATGTAGCTAATGGGCGCGTAAAGTTTCGTGTGGAAGGAGAGTTCGAGGCCACCTTGACCGTGATGGGGGATGACCCTGATATTCCCTGGAGGCTGCTGAAGTTAGATATTCTGGTGGAGGACAAAGAAACTGGAGGTAAAGGGACAGGGGGGCACTCACTCACTCCAACACAAACTGATTGATAATGTACTCGAGTGCTAATGGACTCAACTGGTTTGTCTTTCTGTCACATCCCCCTTCCCGCTCTATTGTAACAGATGGCCGAGCCTTGGTCCACAGTTTGCAGGTGAACTTCATCCACGAGTTGGTCCAGGCACGTCTTTGTGCTGATGAAAAGCCTCTTCAAGACATGTACAACTGCTTGCGTATCCTTTTTTTCCTTTGTATTTAACCACACACATGCACATTTACACATACAGAAAATGTGTTTGCGTGTGTATGTCCTGCCTGCATCCACTTGGCTTTTATCCCAGTCTGCTCTCAACTGCTGCAGTAGGGCGGGAGTGTGTGTCGGAGCATATAGAGTATTGACCGGTCAAGCAGATGAGTGTAGAATTCCAATGAGAAACACAGCTGCAGGAGTGAATCCTGTGTAGTCCCCCCTTCACTAAAACAGCCTTTTGTTAATGACAAGGAAAGAGCAGCACTGTTCTGACTATAGCGAGGTCACCCATCCAGGTCAGGTGCTTCAGTATTTTAACCTCCCTGAGAGATGTGGGCTTGTTAAAGTCACAGTGAAGAAAATAGTCCTTTTCTTTGTTCAGTTTTCTGCAAAATACAAGTATTATGTTGTCAACCTGAAAATCACTTGAGCGAGCATATGTGTAGATGATATCTTGTAATAGTGCCGATTTGTTCCCATGTGTCAGACAGTTGTAAGTCTTTGGTTAAGTGTAGCTTAAATGCAGAGAGAGGTAAAAAAAAAACTGTTAGTGAGCAGTATTCACTTTAATCAGAGTCCTTAATCAAGCATGCGAGCTGAGCACAACTGTGCTTATCACAATGCTAATCAGTACATCTCTGCTCCGCCTTTTCCCCCCAGCATGTCAAAGAGCAGTCTGTATGAGGCACAGATACCTCTTTTACTACTGGACTGTGTGTTTTGAATTTTAATGGGAAGATGGGTACATCACTCTACCTCTACCCACCTGGCCCGGTATTTTCCCACGGTGTGTTTTCTTTAACCTCATTGTTGCCAGACTCCTTCTGTTTGTCGCTACAGCTAGAAGTGCTCCACTCTCAGACTCTGATGCTGATCAGAGAGCGCTGGGGAGACCTGGTGCAGGAGGAGAGATACGTGCCAGCGAAATACCTCACACTCTCTGTTTGGAAGTAAGAGCTTATAAGCGGCCCTCACATGCGTGAACACATGAACAGTCACACAGAGAGAGGCTCAAGCTGACTTTTTTTTTTTTTTTTACTGTTTCTCCAGTCAGCAGGTTTTGGGTAGGAAAACGGGTACAGCATCAGTACATAAGGTCACTATCAGGATCGATGAGTCAGATGGATCGAAGCCATTACAAATTTCTCATGAGCCCCCTCTCCCTGTCTGTGACTCCAAATTAATGGACAGAGCAATGAAGGTGAAATTCACACAAATATCAGGATTTTCACTGTTTTACAGTACAATTACCTTCCAGTTTAGTATAACTTTTCCCCCTCTCTACTTTTTTTTTTTTTTTTTTACATTTTAGATTGATCACCTGTCAGTGGAGAAGCTTTTGATTGACAGTGTGCATGCCCGGTCACATCAGAAGCTGCAGGAACTGAAGGCAATTCTAAAGACCAGCAATCCCAGCGACAACTGTATGCATCCACTCCTCATTTTTTATTTATTTATTTATTTTTAATCCCTTCAAACGTGTTTATTTAGCAAAGCCTTTCAAACTTCTGTTTCCTTCTATCAACTGCAGCCAGACTTAATCAGCAGGCTGCAGATAAGACTGATGAGTGTTTGTGGTCATGAGTTAAAAAAAACTTAGAGATGTTGTCGTTCACACATACTTCATTCTCCTTCTGTCAACTAGTATCTGCAACCAGTCCTTTGAGTCATTCGCAGTGAAAAGACGTACACTTAAATGTTTGTTTGTTTATTTCAGCATTCATCGAGACTGCTTTACCTACACTTGTTATTCCAATACTTGAGCCCTGCGGCCGCTCAGAGTGTCTACACATTTTCGTAGACCTGCACTCGGGCATGTTCCAGCCAATGCTGTATGGGTTAGGTAAGCTTGTGTTTGTGTTGTATTACAATAGGAACATGTATTTATTTAATGGTAATGTGGATCACATTATTAGAATGAGCCTACACCTTCAACCCTTTGTTGAAGATAAAACCCTAGGTGTGCTTTCTCTCTCTCTCTATAGATCAGTCCATATTGGATGACATTGAAAAGACCATCAACGATGATATGAAGCGCATCATCTCATGGCTTCAGCAACTGAAGTAAGTCCACATCAAACAGAGATACAAGTCAGAGCAGTATATCTTTACAGCTAACAGAACAAAGTGTTGTTAGCACACATTAAAGATGCAAATGCACAAAGGAGTCAGTAGTAGGAGATGGAGTCTGACGGCTGACTGTAGCTTGTCAGAGTTGACTAATTGCAGTCAGTAGCAACACTTGGCTCAGCTGGTGGGCTCTCATGAAGACTGACACTTTCTTTCTTTCTGGCCAGGTTCTGGTTGGGAGAGCAGCGCTGCCGGCAGTCTGTGAAACACCTTCCCACTGTGTGCACCGATGTCCTTCACCTCTCCAACTCAGCTTCTCACCCCATCGGCAGCCTGTCAAAACACAGGCTCTTCATCAAGCTCACGCGGCTACCGCAGTACTACATAGTGAGTTTTTCAGCCAGTACATTACCGACAAACGTTGAGCTCGAACAACTCTGTTACTTAGATTTTTATATCCTCCTTCCAACTCTGAATCTTTTCCTCACATCTATTTTTTTTGTTTTGTTTTTAGATAGTGGAGATGCTTGAAGTGCCTAGCACTCCCACAGCGTTGCAGTACAAGTACTCTTTCCTGTCAGTGTCTCAGCTGGAAGGAGATGATGGACCGATGTGCGCGCAGCTTCTGCAGCATTTCAAACCCAATCTAGAGCACCTTGTGCAGGACTCGACAACAGGGAGAGGGGCTCAGCCTGGGACTAAGAGAAAGGTAGCTGCACAGACTGCTTTCATCACCCACTCACACACTCATTTTCTTATGTGTGGCATGGCATTGCTAGGGAAAAACATTTGTGGTCAGTTGGACACTTAAAACTGCAATTATGTCCTTTCAGTGTGGGCTATTTATTTATTTTTTTTTGTTTCTGTTATTCTGTAGATTGTTGGAGACCAAGGGGAGCCAGAGCCAAAAAAGCCTAAACGGTCTGGAGAAATGTGTGCCTTCAACAAAGAGCTGGCTCACCTAGTTGCAATGTGTGATATCAACATGCCTTTTATTGGCCTTAGAGCAGAGGTACTTCAGAGTGCTTGGATACTTTGAATCATTCCCACATGTGGTGATTAGACAAGCCCAGTTTAGTGTTTTCTGGTTGATGCTGGATCCCTTTCTCTGCCTTTTAGATGTCCAACATGGAGATTCCAAATCAGGGCGTCCAAGTGGAAGGAGATGGCAGCAGTCATGCAATACGTCTAATAAAGTAATTATAATAGAGACACATATTGACACAATTTATTTTAATTAAAGTGTTATAAACTGTAGGAAAAGTGAAAACTCCACAGTGACTCCACGGTTTATTGGGCTTTCTTTTACAGGATTCCTCCCTGTAAAGGTGTAGGAGAGGAGACCAGGAGAGCTTTAGAGCGTTCCCTACTGGACTGCACCTTCCGCCTGCAGGGCAGGAACAACAGAACCTGGGTGGCTGAACTGGTGCTGGCTAACTGTCCTCTTAACAGCACCCATAGTAAGGAGCAAGGTGCACAGCATTTACAAAGTCTTATTTATATACTTTGATTTAGTCTTGAAACAACTGTAGTATTAGTGTTTTTATGGATGTTGTGTCCAAATTAGATGGCAAAGACAGCAGCTGTAACTCCATAAAAGGCTCTAAACTGGAGCAAAAAAGAATAAAATGCGTTTAGTGTTTGAGAGCAAGGAATCTGTATTTTCTTCATATACCAGCTTCTAAACAACCCCATGTTTTTTGCTGTATTAGCCTCCACGCGACACGTGTATCTGACCTATGAGAACCCTCTGTCGGAGCCAGTGGGCGGGCGGAAAGTGGTTGAGATGTTCCTTAACGACTGGAATGCCATTAGTCAGCTCTACCAGTGTGTCCTCACCTTCTCTCGTGCACTGCCAGGTGAGTGCATGTTTTTTTCCGAAAAGTAAATCCCAGATTTGTATTGTCACATGTACACCTGTTTAACGTAGCTGCACATTATGATTCCCCCCCTCTAGAGATGCCATCTCATTTGAGTACCTTCTCAGAGGTGCGGCTGTATAACTACCGTAAGCTGGTGCTGTGCTACGGCACCACCAAGGGCAGCTCTGTCACCATCCAGTGGAACTCCAGCACTCAGCGTTTCCACCTCGCCCTGGGAACTGTGGGGCCTAACTCTGGCTGCTCCAACTGCCATAATATCATCCTCCATCAGCTTCAAGAGATGTTCAACAAAAACCCACAAGTGATGCAGCTGCTACAGGTACACTGTGACCCAGTTACAAAATGTAACCACGGAATGAACACATGCACTTTTTGGAGCTGGATTAAGGGACGATTTGAAATTAAATAAAATCAAAAGGATGTGATTGGATTGCTTCAAACATTGGGTGTGGCTTAGTGAATGCAGCAGTGTCGTATTACATGCAGCACTGTGGTGCCGTTGAGTTGCAGTGCTTTACCCAGACCTTCAAAAGCTGTGCGTTTAGTCCAGGTGGAGGAGAAATACATCAGACTGAACCATATTTATTTCTTCTATCAGTCGTACCCGATTAAAATCCAAACCCACACTGCCCACTGTGACACTGCTTTGCTTATGGAATTGTATTCAAGTTAAAGATCTGTGCGATAAGCCTCCGCACTCCTGAACCATTAGGCTGTAGTACAATATCTCACACTTTATTATACTTAATTAAAAAAATAGAACAGAAACTGAGGATCCGGAGAGTAAGGGTGGATCAGTATCTAGGATTTTAGAATAACAGCCAAAACAAAGGCATATTTACCTACCAAAAAAAGTTGCCCAGTCTTCAGCGAGGTAACTGCATGCACTGTGACTGGATGGGGCTGCTTCAAAACGTGCCTATTAGGATCCTCTAATTTATTTATTATTTTAAGATTTCTTCAGCATTAAAGTAATCCACTGCCAGTTCTCAGTACTTTGGCTGATACACCTTTAAATAAATCAGCCGTTGATTCTCCAAACTTTTTTTTCCAAATTGTAATCCTATACTGTATAAAACAGTGCCCACGTTGCTGACATGGTGTAACTGAATTTAGCAGTTAAAACTCAACCTGCCAATCAGAGAACACTTACTTTGAAAGTGACCACTCACATTACTTCCCTTCCTTCTTTGAGCGACGCCCCTCAAACTGTCAGGTGAGAGTCATTGACGAGGAGAATTCAGGTTTGAGAGCAGAGCTGCTGGTGAAAGTGAAACCTGCAGCACAAGCCAAGTAGACACTCTCGTGAGTGTAATACTTGCTTTGCGTCCTGATTTTACGTGTGAGGAACTGAATTTTGCGAGTGGCAGCGGATGAATAATTACCTGAAATTAATGTATTTGCTTTTTGTTTAAATGAAAAAATGTTTTTAATTTTTACATTTTCTTTCTCTCCAGGTCCTTTCAGACACACAGGCTCCTCTGAATGCAATCAACAAGCTACCTACGGTGCCCATGTTGGGCCTCACCCAGCGCACCAACACTGCCTACCAGTGCTTCTCCATCCTGCCCCAGTCACCCACACACATCCGACTGGCGTTCCGAAACATGTACTGCATCGACATCTACTGCCGAAGCCGCGGAGTGGTTGCTATCCGAGATGGAGCCTACAGTCTCTTTGACAACACTAAGATTGTAGAGGGCTTTCATCCTGCTCCAGGATTAAAGGTATGCCAGACACACTGGCACAGTAATAATGTAACAGACAATATGCAGCAGAAGTCCTTTAAGCTTAAATTATTAGTTGAACTTCCACACAAAAAGTCATTACACTTGAAGCTGTCATTACAAGCATTGTGACCTCTTGAAAGGACACTAAATATTGGGTGCTAAATATTAAACCACTTCCTGGACCATATTAGCTTTCCTTACTGTAAAGACTAGAGAAAAGGATGCCCAGCCCAGCTCTGCTGCAGGGATACGCTAAATTATCACTGTTTTTGTCTGACTCTTGCCAAGCACACAAATAAGCCAGTTTCCCAGATGTTGAATGACTTTAAAATAGATTGAGACATTAAAATGGATCCAATTCAGTGTACAGGTACTTACTTCTTAATTTATTCTCTCTCTTCTTTCTAGACATTCCTAAACATGTTTGTAGACAGCAATCAGGATGCTCGCAGGCGATCGGTCAATGAAGATGACAACCCGCCTTCACCTGTGGGTGTAGATGTTATGGACAGTCTTATGAACCAGTTGCAGCCTCAACCACAACCACAGACTATGAGAGGTGGTCCGGGAGGGGTATATCCTCCCCTAACTTCACCGCCACCCAATTATTATGCTAACGTTACTCCCTCACCATCCATGATGCCCACCCCATCACCAGGTATTTGGACCTATCGTACACTGATTGCTTAATTGTGCCTGTGTGAATGTTGCAGTAAAGTGTTTGTGTCATATAAGCTTGTTAAGCTGCCATACAGCATTGTTTTCTCACCACACATTGTGTCATCAGCCACCCCCGCTGACTTATGCATTTGTTGCAATAGCAAATTATGCAAAAAGAATGCGATTGCACAACCATGTGTGCCCATTTTAATTTTGTGAAACCATGCGATCAGTTGTTTCTCTTGCAACATGCACACCTCGCAGCCAAAAGGGAACAAAGCATGCGTTTAGTCATGCTCCTTCCATTCCCCTCCATCTCAGCCCGCCAGCCAGAGTCTACAGCCCTTCCGCCCAGCTTTAGCTTGTGTGCACATGGAGTGAGTGTGTGTAAAGAGTACTTGTCATCTTTAGTCTGATGAGCCCTTTGATGTGTGTGCGTGTGTGTGTTGTGCGGATGTGTTCAGGGAACATCCATGCCTCTGGCTCCCCTAGTGGAGCTCTAAGGGCACCTTCTCCTTTCGGGCCAACCCCGTCCCCGTCTTCTTTGGGCATAGCCATGGGCCAGACCAGCTTTGCCAGTCCCCACGGTAAGCAGCAGGATAAATACTGGCCTGGTAGTAATTTTGTTCTGCTGGGCATGGGCTGGAGCGGGCTGGACTGAATATCTTTTCTAGGCTGCAGACATTAACAGACATATGACAAATGGTCTACACAGCACGGGCACACAGTGGTTTATTTTTCATTCATCTGATTATGTTTATTGTTGTATGAGAAGTGTTAATGTGATGGTGATGACTGACTCTCCTTTAACCTAGGTGTTTTAGACCCCAGCTCTCCATATGCCATGGTGTCTCCCACCAATAGGAACCAGTGGCCAGGTTCACCCCAGGTCTCAGGGCCTTCTCCTGGGGCAAGGATCCACGGCATGTCCCCTGGCAACCCTTCGTTGAATTCACCCATTCCTGACCCGAATTCTCCACGTGCTGGGTCCAGTAAGTACTGCCTCACATTGTCTTTGTATCCTTGTATTTAAAGACAAACACTTTGTAAAAATAGAGTTTAAATATATATATTATTTTTATTTTTATTTTATTTTTTTTTGTAACATGTGTCTCTGTCTTTGATTTAGGTTCACAAGTCATGCCTACCAGTATGCCTCCACCCCGCAAGCTACCTCAGCGCCCCTGGGCTGCCTCCATTCCTACTATCCTCACCCACAATGCCTTGCATGTGCTTCTGCTCCCTTCCCCCACTCCCTGCCATGTGCCCGGCCTGGCAGGAAGCTACCTCTGCTCACCTCTGGAGCGCTTTTTGGGTTCAGTTATTATGAGACGGCACCTACAGAGGATCATCCAGCAGGAAGCCAATGTGAGTGACAAGCAGAGCCAAAAATCAGTCTGTTGTCTTTCATTTCCTAAATGATATCCTTTCTGCACTGTGCACTGAGTTATGGAAGCACGCAGCAAGGCCATGTTAGCCAACATGAGTTTTCTCAGTTGTAATTGGATCATTTTCATTTTATAGATTAACATGAGTCTTTATGTTAAATTAACATTTTCTGTAAAGTGTTTTGGTATACCTAAGGATTGTAATAGATTAAACATCCTTAAATATAGGATGACACGTAAAAGACTAAACTGAAATATGAATTCAGTCATGTTGGCTATAAGAAGTCTGTATATGCAAATTCACCAACTGCCCGATTGGCTTTTTTGTTTTTGTTTGGGGGTTTTTTCCCCTCCCCAGTGCAGTAATCACTGTGTCATCTTTCCTCTCCTCCAGTTAACTATCGTGAACTCTAACGAGCCGGGGGTGATCATGTTTAAAACTGAAGTGCTCAAGTGCCGTGTGGCTCTCAACCCAAATAACTACCAGACGCTGCAGCTCAAAGTCACTCCAGAAAACACAGGTCCCTGGTCCCAGGAAGAACTTCAGGTGCTGGAGAGATTCTTCGAGACCCGTGTAAGTCTTCATGTTTTTATTTATTGATTTTTCCTGAACTGATCATAAAAATGGGTAAACAATCCCTTGCTATTTTGTATCCATTAAAACATAGTTTGAATATTATATGATATATGACTAGTAACAGACACCAGCATTAATCATTAATCCATCTACTGCTGTCCTCCCTTCTAGGTTGCTGGTCCTCCCTTTAAGTACAACACTCTGAATGCCTTCACTAAGCTGCTGGGTGCACCCACTAATATCCTTAGAGATTGTGTGCGCATCATGAAGCTTGAATTGGTGAGGAACTTCTTTTATATGGAGTGTTGTTGCACATTTGGACCGCCCCTTTAACCCCCACTTAATAGTCTTTGCGTTTGAAAGGTAATGCATGAATAAGCCTTTTCTTCTCCTGCAGTTCCCTGACCAGGCTGCACAGCTGAAGTGGAATGTCCAGTTCTGCCTCACCATCCCCCCCAGCGCTCCACCCATCGCTCCTCCTGGAACCATTGCCGTGGTGCTCAAATCTAAAATGCTTTTCTTTGTAAGTCACTGCAGTGCTTTACCTTTTTGAAACATGTACTTCATTTTCATTTGATGGAAAAGAGAAAAAAAAACATGAATATGTTGAAGCCACCTCACCCTTTGTATTTGGTCTGTTTTGTCCCACAGCTGCAGCTGACCCAGCGCATCCCGGTACCCCAGGAACCAGTGAGCATTATCGTACCCATTGTGTACGACATGGCCACAGGCCTCACTCAGCAGGCTGACATCCCCAGACAGCACAGCTCCTCTGGAGCCGCAGCACTCTTGGTCTCTAATATCCTCAAGAGGTTCAATGAGCTGCATCCTGCCAGACAGGGTGAGACTCTGGCCTCCCTCAGCTGACGAGCACTGAATAATTTACTGTACCTAAACCTTTTCCAACTGAATATTCTAATTAGATGTAAAACAGCTTTGCTAACACTGACTGTATTCTTTTCCTCCCAGGCGAGTGCACCATATTTGCATCTGTTCACGACCTGATGGCCAGCCTCACCCTTCCCCCTGGCACCCGTCAGTAGAAACGATGACGTCAAACCCAGAGCGGAAATTCAACCCAAGTCCCTTTAAAGACAGAAGACGAGCCTCACCCTTAAGCTTACTCGACGCATGAGTGTAAAAGCTGTGGTCCCGAGAGGTCAAAATCCAGCTTGCGTCCCCTTTGATACAGCCACTGGACTTTGATGTGATGGATGATTTCAAAGGGGATTCAATTTTGACAGTCTTGGAGACGGTCTTTAAGATTTGCCATTCAGGTAGACCTTAAAACAAGGACGACATTGGATGCAAATGGATATAAATGTTCGTTTGTTCTTCCTCCAGGTGCACTTGTAAACAAAACTTATGTATTGAGTTTTTTTTTTTTTTACAGAAATATGTATATTTAAGTGTTTAAAAGAATGAGGTGAGAGATTTTTCTTTTTGCTAGACCGCTGACTTGCTTTTTTTTTTTTTTTTTGGGTAAAAACTGATATTGTTGTAGTATCAGGAGATATTTTCCTTAGCACACTATTTAACTGGCTTCTTGCCTTTACCTTGTCATTCCTCTGCAATCTAATTTCAGACGTACACTTTGGATACTGTAAAAACTGTGATAAACTTTATAAGCCAGTTGTATTTTATTAAGAACCATTTGGAGTCCTGATTAAAGGATTTGAGACATCTTTTCTGACTTTTGGTATTTTATTTAACCAAATTCTGAGTTGGTTTGTGGTTTGAGGATTTTGCACCAGAAATGGAAAAGAATCGGGTAAGTTACCAAACAAACAAAACAACAACAAAAAAACGGTGTTAAAAGAAAAACTTTGCATTATTTATTCTTTTTCCTCCATTTGGTGTTTTTTCATGGTGACAGAGAGCACGGTCTTAAAAAATCTGTCCCAAATCTCCCCAAAAGTGTCATTCCTGCTCATCAAGCCATTCAGTGACCCTGAGTCACTGAGAGATCACTTCCACTGAGGGAGAAAATTCTCATTGTAGGATAAAAGTTCAATGGACCCAAACAACACCAAAAAATGACCCACAGTAAGTAAAAGAGCCACTGGATGGCCTACTTAAATATAAAAGGCCAAGGCTTTGCTTTCCATCCAATGTCTCCCAGCTGGAGCATACCCCAGCTGTCAAAGGTGGAGTACACTTAACCTGTCATAGAAAAACACCCATTCACACCATTTAACCTAACCCCGCTGTGGGAGGAAGCTGGAGTACCCAGAGAGAACCCATGTATACGGCACACAATAAGAAGAGACAGAGGATTTAAACCCCTGATGTTCTCACTGTGAGGCAGCAGGACTAACCACTGCTCCACCATGTTGCGGTTTTGTTTTCAGTCCTTTATTTTCCAAAATTATTCTGCAATCTCATTATGTTGTGAAGATTAGTTACATGTTATGGGATTTATGAACTGATTATTATCAGTTTATGGCCTGTTGGACTCCTCACGTTTTAGGAAGTGTTTTTTTTTGTTTTTTTTACATCATTTATCACTTGCAAAAATACAATAATTATATAGATTTTTTAGTGTGCAATAACCTCTTCTGAACATTGATTGTGAATATAAATAACACAAATACTCAATCCAGGTCGTGAAAGGAGGTTTGTTTCCCAGGGGAAAAAAACGCTGTTTTCTGCCTGCATCCTCACTAAAGTGATGCTGTGCTCCTCATCCCTAAAGCATGACATCATTGTGAAAGGCTGGTCCTCTGCGCGCGTGCCGCTTGAGGGGCGTTCCCTGCCGCAAATCACGGGCTGTGACTGCGCCGCCGTTGTTGCAAAAGGGGCGCGGGCTTTTTATTGTTACCGTCGTTGCATCAACCTTTCAGCGGCTGCATGAACGAGGCTCTATTGATCAGTGCGCGGTTGCGTGGGGGCATCGTCATCTAAGAGGAAGCGGCGAATCAGGGATGAAGAAACAGTGTTTCACCTGAACGTTTGACACTCGAACGCACCACCTGCGAAAGAGACTTCCGACCAAATGCAATAAAATAAACCGACAGATCTGATCTGTTATTATCTAGTCCCACTCTAGCAAGTTGTCATCGCGTTCATTGTCTTCATATGGCTTTAATTAGCGGGACCGAATCAGGAGAATAGGAGTGATATAACACAGCCGGTCCGAGCCATGGCAGTGAGGATATCGGAGCCGCTCTGTCAGCCCTGCGGTTACCATGAAGCATTTAAAGGTAAGTCCCAGCATCACGCTTTTTAGTCGGGTTCATGCAGCGTTTTGAGGCGTTTCAAGTTCACTTCGGAGGAGTGCGCCCTGCAGGCTCCGACTCCTTACAGCCCACTGACCACTCCCCTTCAGTCCTCATCAACCATCCTTCCTTGGACCTGTAGAATAGACAGCGTGTGCGCACTGATTTATAGTCTGCAATGGTGCACCCGTGTGCTTGTGTGTGTTAAGAGATTATTTTTTCCGGCAAATGTGAGAAATGTCATGGAGTGATGTGACTGCTCTGTGGTCAGTGGAGTTACAGGTGAAGAGACCTCTGATGCCTGTCCAGCTGAGTCCTGAGCAGGTGGGCCTGGAGATGCTGTGTCTTTGTGGGCAGCTGGACCTCCTCATCAGGGCACAGATGCAGCAGGTATATGTATGTCTCCTCAACTTTGTGTTAGTTTTCATCAATTTTCAAGTGAAACTTCAGTCAGATGTTCCATCAAACATTTCATTATTCAAATGTGAATCTGGTGAGAATATGGAGGGCCAAAAGTGCCAAAATGAAATAATAAAATAAAACACACACATCATTAAACACAAAAGTAAATGTGTCATCAATTAATCTAAATGGGAAAAAATATGACTTATACATGTTGGTATGTGGTAAGGACTTGAGGAGGTCAGGGATCCCAGAATATATTTTGAAAAACATTACAAGCAGCAGTTCCCAAACTGTAAGTAAAGGTTTGTGATACTACTTTTTCTGTGTCACCAAATAAATTTTTTAGGATTTTTAGGTGAGACCACTGTGGCATAATCTTAAAAATCTGGTTGATTTGTCAAGATAGAGTCAGTTTGCAAAAGTGCTCCTATGCTGGTGACACAGAAACTGCAGTACTTTAAAACTTCACTTAATTTTCACTTCACAAGTTGTTGTTGTTTTTTTTTTTTTATGTTGGTGCTCTTGGATCCCCATAGTCTACAGCAAATAAACAGTCATTTTGGATGCACAGCTAATGTTCCTACACACCTAATAAATCAGTCAATTAGCTTTGGGTGGGTAGCTGGTTAATTACTCTGTACTGTCACACACAGACCTTAGATCATTGTATTAAGAGAACAGGAAGTGCACTGGATAGGACCTAATGAGCAAATTAATGCCCATACACATATTGTGACCTAATTTGGGACGTGCACATAGATTTTTTTCCATCATCGTCATTTCTTTCCAGCAGCTTTTCTCGAGCTTAAAACTAAATAACAATGTATAATTACGATGTTTATTATGTTAATGATGATGTTTATAACACAATAAATAACACCAGGAAATAGTAATTATGGTGTAACATTGTTCAGTCTGTACTGCTTTGATGTTTAATCACTGTTACTCTGTCACAGTTCCAGGAGCAGTTAGGACAAGGGTGTAGTCCAGAGGAGTCAGACACATTCCAGGCTCAAGGTATGTGTGATGAAATCTAAGAACAAAAGATGTCTTGGATATTTTCTGATCTTCTGTATATATATATATTTTGTTTATGGCTTAAAGGATCTGAGATTCTTGACCAGATGCTGCAGTGCCTTGAACATCTACCAAAGCCTATGCCACAGTTAGAGGTATGACCTTAAACCGTTCTGTCCTAATGAAACAGTAACATTAGAAACAACTGAGCACTTCACATATTATCCGCCCCCAACCCCTAAAACAGTGAGTTGTAACTGTCAATATCAAGGATCAAGTGGTGCATGTGTTTCCTCAGGACTACCTGGACATGGTGGGACTGTCAGCAATGTTTCCTCGAGTTGAGGTGTTCCTTATTCAAGGTAGTCCTGTTGACATGCTGGAAAGGCCACCAATGGATGGTGAGAGGAACGTGTTTCCAATTCATACACACAAACACGTAACTTTTCTTGTATGTTGACAGTAACATTATTAATTTATTGTTAAATCTTTGAGCATAAGGCATCTTTAATGTGTTTGTAGACTGACAGTATATTGAGAAAAGACCATCCCCTTGTTACTTTCCTTTCCTTGTGGTCATGGTCAAGTCTCTGTGAACACGTCCTACTAGTGGTGCAACGGATCAAAAATCTCACAGTTCGGATCGGATCACGGTTTCAAGTCACAGATCGGATCAATTTTCGGATCAGCAAAAAAAGAAAAAAAAAGACAAAAATTTTACATTTACTTATTGAATTATTTTTGCCTGTTAAAAACATTCAACTCAAGACTCATTCCACGCAATTAGTTAAAAAAAAAAAAATGATACAATATAGGGCAGTATAGGGCTTTGTATCTCAATTCAGTTCAATTCAATTTTATTTATAAAGAGCCAAATCACAACAACAGTCGCCTCAAGGCGATTTATATTGTAAGGTAGACCCTACATTAACACATGCCGCTAATTATATCGCACACCGCTGTGATATAATGAGCTGTCACGGTCACGTAGCTTTCCGTTGCCCTGGACGTCCAACCATTTGTAGTAGTTAGGGCAACAGAAGATGCCTGGGACAGTTCAGCCATAACTTAAATCTTTTCCTGCTCATACATGCTTGGAACGATCTTGCCACTAAAGTGGACGTGCAACGGGATATCATTGCCCCTTGTTAAACCCCTTGTTTTGCACAACGGAATATGGCCTCAAGTCTGCAGCTAAACACCCCAATAGCTTTTGTAATAGCTTTAGCCCGGTTGGACTGGGCAGCAAAGGGCTGCTTAAATATCGCAAACTCCTCTGCTCCTCCACTTGGACCGCTAGCGCGGGCCATAACTATCGCTTGACAGACCCACCACGCGCACCATACACATACTTTTTTTTCTTCTTTTTCAAATCTTCAGATCACGTGCGTACCGAACCGTGGAGTGGGATCGGTTCGGATTACGGATCAACCGTGATCCATTGCACCACTACGTGGATGCTTCTTAACTAACAATGTCTATAAAACAAAAAAAACAAGCATGTGAGAGTTTCTTTGTAGGACTTTTCCTTTTATTGCAGTTTTTGACTCTTAAGTTCTGCTGCCTTGATACTTCTGTTGCAGAATACTACTTCCACATTGCCAAACTGAACCAGCTCCTTGTGCTGAGTCAACAGCTAGAAGAGGATATCAGGCACCTTGGAAGTCATAAGTACATTGCCCACCAGCTCTCAGTTATATATGTAAGAGTGATGAACTATAACCATCCTCTGTTTAGCTGTGCCTTTTGCAAAATGTGTGCATTTTGTTTCATTCCACAAAAAATTGCTTTGTGCTATTTAATGTCTCTGTTTTACAGCAAGTCCTCAGCTCTTTCAGGGGAATTCAGGTCTTCTCAGAAATAAAGAAGGATATTGAGGCCAACTTCAAACAGATGAAACAGTCTCTGGTGGTAGAGGAAGGCTCAAGGCATGAGCCTCAGCTGGCTGTTCATTATATCAACTGGTGGGTTTACATTGAAATAATTAGCTGTGAATGAGGTGATGATTAATTCAGCAAGAATCTGATGGCAAACATGTTCTGTTCTCTGTGCAGGATATTAGAAATAACTCAAAGCTTAACATCGATGGTGCTGTTACTGCCAGACGAGCTGACAGATGATGTTCACCAGGCCGTGACCTTCGTGTCTCAGTTCCTGTCCTGACTCACGCTGAGGAACGCCTCTGTATTTATGAATCCTTCTCCAGGGCTCTCCCGCTTCAAAAGCAACTGATTATGTTACGACCATTAAAAGGTGCTACACAATACGATTCTACAGAATAATAGTGGGGTTGAATAGCCCACCTGTTTAGAACCACATAGGTTTTTTGTACATCGTCTTTTGGAGTGCGGCCCTTGTTAGTCCCTGTGCTGAATCGGTTGGTTGGAGCTGAATGTAAGCTTATTGAATCCCATCTTGCACTAATGTTACATTTTTTAAACCTAAAGCAGAATAATAAAACTGAATGCAATGAACGCAAGTTGTATGACATGTTTGCTCTTTGTGGCTGATAAACTCATTGATGAATGAGTGTCAGAGTCAAAAAACAGCTATAAAGGGACACCAGGTAACATAAAATCACAAATTGATACAATTTGACACAAAATAACCACAAAGTCACACCACACAACCACACATCTACAGTGACTACAAAGTAGCGTTAGACTACACATGCAAAATGACCCTAAAGTAACAAAAATTCCTGAAAAAAAGGCAAAGGTAACAAAAATAGCATGAGACGCTACCTTGAACTCATGGGCCAGATACCAGGACATGGGCCATCACATAATATGTCCTATTAGGAGACCATCTCTCCTGGTATGAGGAGAGATAGGCGGGCAGTAGAGGGGCATCACCACTCTCTTCATACATGGGAGCAAGTTCCCACAGAGCACATGGTGGTGAATGTTACATTGCTTACATCATCCAGCATAACAGATTTGGCAGTGGGTCATTCAATATCTGGGACCACATGCTCTCCATGTATTCACCAACACCAAAATATGTAAAAACTTCACGGATGATGAAGACACAGATGTCAGTGACAGGTCCTTGCGTTCCCCAGACTTGAATCCAATTGAGAACCTCTGATATGTTATGTGTCAGTGCATCCAATGCTGCCAACAGACAGTCCAGGAGCTCACTGATGCCCTGAAGGTCTGTGAGGTCCACGAGAACAATATCGTCTGTCTCAGTAGAAGCATGCCCAGACATTGTTGAGAGTGTATGCAGACATGTGGAGGCCACACACACACACACACACACACACACACACACACACACACACACACACACTGAGCTACATTATGATTCACGTTGGATGAGCGTGTGATTTCAGTTTTTATTAACAGCATGAAAATGAAAAAGACGGAAAAACCTTCAAAACCCTCATTTCACTTCAGTCATTGGTGCGCCCTGAGGATTGTTATTGTTTTGAATATCAGGCCACATAACCCCAACTAATTAGGTAAATTGGCAACAGGAAAGTAACATGAGCTGCTGTAAAAAGAGCATGACTCCATTAAAAGAGGTCCCGAACTAGCGAGCAGATGAAATCCTATCTCAAGCAAGAGTGGGAGGACATTTGGCTTTCAAAACCACAGCATCTGCTCTCTCGAGTACCCAAACACAAAGTGTTGCTGTATGAAAAGCTTTAAAAACAAAAACAAAAAACCAGCATCAAACAATAACATAAAACTATCTTTAGTTACATGCAGGCTTTAAATTATTGCATTTTGCTTTTGAGTTACATTTTACACAATGTCAGAACTTCAAGTTCAAAAACAAGTGAAGAGGTCGCGTTATATTCACATTAATCTTGCATCTGTTTCACTTCTGTCGATGATGCCAGGAATGTGAATGTGGGACGACTGCATCCATCAATAATTAAGTTTATTAATTACACCTATGCTTTCTAGCTACTATGTGTCATCAGATCTGCGGCGGAGAGAGTTGTCATGCTTATAATGTTATTGGTTACACCTCAGCTTTTGTGCTAAGACATAATCATGTGTACAGGTCCACTGAATGCTTTGTTCATTGTTCGTTGGGAGCTCATTTTGATCTTAAGTGGGCTGGACCAGCGAAACTGCGAGATAAATGTTTAAATTTGGACAAAAAGGTATGAAAGTCAAACAGTTTTCGTCAATTTACAAAAAAAATCTTTATGCACTGCTTCACATTTTCCAAATCCGTCCCTTGGGCCGGATTGGAGTCGTGCCAGGCCGATTCTGGCCCCCAGGCCTTATATTTGGCACTCTTGACCTAAAGGTTCTTCAACCAAATTGTGTTTAAGATCATGGTCAAGGTCACATTTTTTGTTTTGTACAGGAAATGACCTGTAAATTGTCATGGATCGTGAGCTGAAGTAGCTACTTACATTCTGGTTCTGGTGACTTCCCCTCAGTCTGGCATCTATCCACTATGTTTGGACAACAGTTACTCATATTACAAGTATAAAATACTTGGGACTAACAGAAAGAAGTTGTCAAAATACACAAATGCCAAAGGTGCCCCATTAAAAACTCACCAGGAATACACCAGTCAGAGCACATACAGAACAATCAGTCTACATCTTTTAAATTGAGAATGAGATAGAGCGTGAGCTCAGACTTTCAAACCAGTATTTCACATTTACTAATTGGAAACATGTTTACTTACACTAAACGTGAGCTGTAACAATGGAAAAGTGGTTAACTGTGCATATTTTAGAGTGTTTTTGACTGACTTTGTCTCTGGTGGAGACTGGCTTTCAGCATTTAGCTGCAGCAGCTTTTATTCTCCCCATCTGTTGACTAATGTCACGTGTATATAAGCAGGTATCGCTTACTGGGAGGGAGAGAGAGAAAGAGAGGCAGGTGTGCGCTACAGTCTGTAGGTGAGAGATGTCAAGCAAATACAGCCCACGCTAAATGGGCCACACCAATGAAAACTCACATTTCTATCAGAAGTAAGGAAGTCTAAGTACACATTTAACCTCTGAGATATCTTAATATAAGAAAAAGAAAGTGTAGTTTCAATAATACATACAGTTTTTCAACGTGACAAAGAAATGCTGATGTACTAAAGGAAAGAAATCTGTCACCAAAACTTTAAATTGTAAGTAATAAATGTGTCATGCCAGACTGTCATGCAATTATAAAACAGAAGGTTTTTGTTAATTGACAGAAACTCATTTCCCCCCATTTCTGTAGTAGATAGTGAAAAAACCCAGCAACATTTGTGCTATTTAATTATTAATTATTTGGTGTAATATCTTTGTCATGAGGAAACCGCAGTGTTTCTGGCCTTCAGGCCTTATGTTTGATACTGCAGCTGTAGGTGATGCAGGGGTTCTGAGAGGCCTTTCTATTCTTTCCTGCATTTATAACATTGCTTCTCAAATCCTTCCCGTCCTTAAACCTTTGCCTGCGGGCTAAGCTGCTCGCATAAGATGAGTGAATAGCTCCCCCTGCTGGTCAGCTCATTCAAATAGTTAAAATCAGGAAATGCCATGACATCTCCCTTCTGAATTGACTGCTGCTACTGTGCTTAATTAAATTACACGGGAAGCGCTTTTGGGACCGAGGTGTGCAGGATACATTGCATTAAAAATCACAGCAGGACCAGCGAGATAGCTAAATGTGCTGCATTATTTTTGTGGTAGCACAAAAAGGCACAATCTTCCTGTTATTCACTCGCTAACAGTTCATACGTCGACGAGGCTCTTCTTACAGATGTTTACAGCGCTGTGGCCTGACGAAAACCGCTCCGTACAGCAAGCCTTCTGTCACCGCCGCCGGAGGAGGGACTCAATTCACACTGACGTTTCCCGCCAGCCAATCGCATCATTCTATTCGGGCTCGTTAGCCAATCACGACCCGTTAGGCTGTCTGTCAACTTGACTGTGAGAGCTGGGGCTAAAGACGGAGGATATCAGTGGAAATACTTGAATTAAATGAGTCTGACAAGCTTCCAATTCAAAGGCATACACTGACAAACATCGAGGCGTATGCGTTTATGCGAAGAGGGTAAGTTTGAAAAGTTTAGCAGCGACCTTTGAGTCTTTGTCTTACCTTTTAGTTTTAATCCGTGCTTGTTATATTCTGCAAGCCGAGGCACTGCTAATTAGGCTAGCTGTAAATTATTACTTATATATTTTTTGATTTAGTAAAAGAAAGTGCTCTGTTCAACTTTCATGGGGGCCAAAGCGGCCACTATGCCCAAGTGTCTTTAACTTACCCTTTAAAGCACCGCGGTAGCTCCTCCCAGCGGAGGGGGCACGCAGAAAATCAGTTAAACGCAAGCCTCTGCCCCCACCCTCCAATGCATTGCTTAGTTTTGGTAGCACAGACTGTCGGGTACTGTGTTTGCAGATGCAGAGTCACACAGCTGAGCCCTGCGTGAACGTCTGAGGGGATCATGATACCAGAGGCCACAGCTGCAGCTGCATCCAGGTCCTCAGAGCAGAAGTAAGTTAGCAAAGTTAGTCGTTATTTGACAGTGCCTGCTATAACAACCCAGCTTCCCTCTGTTAACCAGTTCTCCTGTTTCTGAATTCCCAGTAAGAGCTCTTGTGCCAAGGCGGACACCTCTGAAGCCGTCAGTCACTCAGAGGAGGACTCTGGGAATGAGAACAGGCGAAAGAGTGTGGTATGTGTTATCCACTGATGCTCATGCAGGCTTACACAAGAAAAACGCTTCTTCTGCTTCTTTTTCTTCTTCTTCTTCTAGCTGCTCCCTTTAGGGGTTGTCATATCTGATCCCCTGCTTCCACCTCCACCTATCCCTAGCATCCTTTTCTATCACATCAACCCCCCACATGTGAGGTCTTCCTCTTTTCCTTCTGCCTGGCAGCTCTATATTCTACAGCCTTTGTCCAATATATCCATTAGTCCTCCTCTTCACATCTCCAAACCATCTCCTAACTTTGTCTCATAAATGCTAAACCTGAGCTCATTTGTAATCTTGTCCATCCTTGCACCAGCTGGTGGAAGCCGCCATGTTGACCCACAACATGAATACAGTGGCCCAAGTGGATATCAGTGTTCTGCCTAATTGAGTTTAGTGTATGTGGCTACAAACCAGCCACATACGTAGTCCGGAGAAGAGAAGTCGTAGGCGTTCTAATGCTGTGGAGGCAAATTTGTGTCTGCGCCTTCAGACTGATTTTCACTCGACCTCGACTGGAAATCGTTGCACATTATTTCAGCCGGCTGTATTTTCTTCACCTGTCACGTTTTCAATCCCGGCAGAGACGAAGGAGGCGAACACACGAGAGCTCCGAGAATGTCAAGTGCAAAAGTCCCAAGGCCAGCTGCAGCGGCACGAGGAGAGCAGGAAGAGGACACGGCAAACAGAAGCACGTGGAGGCCGTCACCTTGTTTGAAGTGATCACCATGGGCAGGAGTGCCATGCAGGTAACTTCGTACACATTGTGTTGCTTTGTTGAATTTAAAAAGGGAAGCGTTGTAATCTCTGCTATCTGTCAGAGCTGCTGATTTCACCCTGGCTATTGAGCAGTTATAACAGGCTATTAAAAATCCCACATCCTCAGTGTAGAAATGGAAGATTCTTAATTGTGTACAATAATATTATGATTCACCGGGTCTTCTTTGATGCCTGAGCAGGCGGTGATAGATGACTGGATTGAGGCGTATGGGTCAGACAGAGACTCCTCTCTCCTCGACCTCATCAGCTTCTTCATCCAGTGCTCTGGGTGCAAAGGCAAGCAGACCTGCCAGCGCGCACATACGTGCAGCATACCAACAAAGGGCTTTGTCTTTAGCGTGCTTTCTGGGTTTTTTTTTAAGGTGTCGTCACAGCGGAGATGTGTCAGAGCAAAGAGGACAGCGAAGTCATGAGCAAGATGGTCGAGGAGCTGGATGAGGTAAGAGGATTTCAGCTCGGCACTCTGTCGTGTTATTATGTGAAGCATGTTTTGGATGTTGTGGAAGAGAAACTGTATTTGAGTGTTTCAGACTGCTGGTCTGCAGTATAAGAAGTTTCTGGCTTTTCCGTGGATCCTCACAGTCACGTGGCCCATGGATACAGTAAGTACCCACTCACTGCACTTTAAGCACTTCATGTCAGCAATGGCCAGTTACTGCTCTTCCATTGTTTTGTAAATGAACTTTTATTTTCTTTTATCAGCTTTAAACACAAAGTGACAAACAAAGTAGTGTGGTATATAGAGATATTTGTGGCATCTTGGTGTTTTTTACTTTGCTTTTTCTTCTGTTTCCAATATATTTGTTGTTATTTCAGCTACATTCACACGTTTGAAATAAAACGGTCAATCAATCAGTCAAGTAAAGCCGATGGTTCAGTAGCTTGTAGAACCACCTTTAGTTGCAGTAACTTGAAGTAGGAGTTATATGTATGATTTTATTAGTCTCTCACATCACTTTGGAGGAATTTTGGCTTGCTCATCTTTACAGTGTTGCTTCAGGTCATTGAGGGTTGCAGGTATTCGTTAACGGACAGCTCTCTTAAGGTCCTGCCATTTTAATCAGATTGAGGTCTCAGTGACAGGGCCACTGCAGCACTTTGATTCTTTTCTTTTTCAGCCATTCTGTTGTAGATTTTCACAGGTTCTTGGGATCATTGTCCTACTGCGTCACCCAACTATAGCTATGTTTTAGCCTGGCAGACAGGTGGCGTTATATTTGAGTCTAGAGTACTTTGGTATACGGTTCCAGGCCACTCAGTGACTGCAAGGCGTCTGTTTCCTGTGGCTGCACGACAAACCAAATTCATCACGCCTCCACCACTGTGCTGACAGCTGCTATGAGGTGTTTGTGCTGATATGCTGAGTTTGGTGTTCATCGAATGTAGTGCTGTGCATTACATCTCCACTTTGGTACACTTATACTTAGTCTGGTGGTTTGTTCGGATGGAACTTTGCAAACCTAAGCTGTGTTGACATGTTATTTTTTAGAGAGAACAGCTTTCTCTTGGTGTTCATTAAAAGAAAAACAGAATGACAAGGATGCTGTTTTTTATTTTTAATGTAGGAATCTTTGAAGTTGAAGTCTTGGGATTCAGACAGACACCGACAATAAACCTGCAAAATGTGGAAGTTTTGAGTTCAGTGTTGCTGTTCGTTTGTTCACACGTGGTGGATTGACTGAGCATGAATCCTGTTTTGCAATAACATACTGTTTACATGTCAGGCTGAGTTACTTTCATTTTCACATATAATTCACTGAGCGGTTCCACCACAGCAGCAGGGCAGGGTTACAGTTGTGGTCAAAGGTTTACTTTCACTCATCATGAGCATGAATGTCAGGGCAATTTGGCCTTTAGTGATTTATTTCAACTTACAGTACAGTATGCATCTTTAATGACTTTAAACAACAAGAACTGGATGCACTAATTTGAATTTGTTTAGGATTTTCTTGAATATACACAGGGTCAAAAGCATATTTACAGACAAATTTTGTCTCATTTGAGGGTCACAATTTAAGTCTTCTTCTAGACTTTGGCAAAGTACTTACGTACAGTTTGAAGTGATGATCTTGGAATCTACAGTTGTTTAGAAATGCTTGAAGAGATTGTAGAACCTTCAGCACCACTCATTAAAAGATTTTAGTAAGTGTAGGTATATACTTGAGGCTCTGTGTATACTTATGCACTTGTGCATAAGTATACATTTGATAAAATTCAAACTTGTGCACCCAGTTCTTGTTTTTGAATCATGAGTGTATTTAAACTTCTAAGCACAACTGCAAACTGGTTTTGCTTAAAAGTGGCGTATACCCGTGTTTAAAATGAAAAGTCTTGTAGTAGTAGTAGGGGTGATGCAGTACGGCTGTATGGCACTGAGATTAGCCGGTCTGCCGGGACTGTGGCTGAGCTTGACTTCCTAAGCTAATGCTCTGCTCAATTAGCCAAAAAAGAGACAAAAAAGCACAATAAAAATGTTTGACTCCTTGCACAAATGTAGCTTTTACATGATTTTCTATACATGTTGCAAAATTATTAGCATTAATTTTCTTGTTCATGAAAACCTTCAGTACGAATCTGATATACTGTATGATACTAATCACCTGGAAAAAAGCATTTCAGTAACTTCAAAGGTCTTAAACTTGCTAAACCTGCTGTCTCTTTCTCTCCTCCGCTGTAGGACAGTGTTGAGTATCCTCTGGTGCAGTCTGGACCGTACGGCCGCTGGTTCCACTCCGAGTTCTGCGACTTTGTGTCTGTGCTGGTGGCTCAGTGTCAGCACGGCATCATCTTCGACGGCTACCTGATGAACACCCTCATCTCGCTGCTCACCGAGCTGTCAAACTCTTGCGTGCGAGCGTTCAGACACACCTGCACACTAGCGGGTAAGAGCGAAACTACGTGAATCAGCATTCAGACACACTTGCGGATAAACTAACCCGTACTTTCGATGTGGACTTCTCTAATCAGCGGTGAAGCTGCTGAGCTCTCTGGTGGGCGTGGCTCTCAGCTTGAGCGCTGGCATCGAAAACAGTCAGAAGCTGTATGAGGTGCAAAAAACGAAGACGATGAGGCAGAAGAGCGCACAGCAGCTGGAGAAAGTACAGAGGAAGATCGCAGAGGTACACAGAGAATGAGCAGGACGAAACTGAAAGGACTTTTCCTTTTATTGACGGTGTGGCTTCTGTGTAACCTTCCTGTTGCTCCTCTAGTTGCAGGAGAAGCGAGCAGAGATCGAGAGCATGATGGACATCATCTTCAAGGGAGTTTTCCTTAAGCGATACCGGTACAGTTTTCTCTGACATGCTTCATTATTTAAATGTTTAATCTATACTGCATTATTATTTTAACTCAACTCGGGTTTGTGGGTGTTTGCGTGCTCGTGCAGTGATGTGCTTCCAGAGATCCGCTGCGTCTGTATGGAAGAGTTGGGTTTGTGGATGAAGCTCTACAGTTCTGTGTTTCTCAGCGACAGTTACCTCAAATACATGGGCTGGATGATGCACGACAAGGTAGCCAGCAGCAAAATAACAACAAAAAAATCATCATGGGATGATTTTTACAACGCCGCCTGGCTGCTGTTTATCTTTCAGGTGCCAGATGTGCGTCTCAAGTGTGTGTTAGCTCTGCAGGGTCTGTACGGAGATCCCCTCTTCCTGCCTAAACTAGACCTGTTCACCAGCCGCTTTAAGGTAATCCAGCCTCCATCAGGACCGGTGAAATCTGAATTACCTACACTGCCTTCAAATATCACTGGCTTGTCATGTCATGTTCGAGCCTTAAGAGCTCAATATAGCTGGAGATCTGGACAAGACTTTTAATAAAGCGCTGCTCATAATACTGCAACTACTTCTACTACTGATAATAATAGTAATAGTAACTGATAGGGTTTTTTGTATAGCTCTGATTAAAACAAGCATCACAAAGTGCTTTAATGCTCTTGTACTGTTGTGTTCCAGGACCGGATCATCTCCATGACCCTGGATAAGGACAGTGAAGTGGCAGTGCAGACCATGAAACTCCTGGTGCTCATCTCCAAGTGAGTCTGTTTGATCTGTCATCTAATCTTCTCACTCATGTCTTCATTCTGTTCCTCTTCACATCCACTTCCTTCCTCACTCCTCAGGACATCTGACGATGTGCTCACTCCAGAAGACTACAAACACCTCCTCCAGTTTGTTTACTCTTCACAGCGCCCTCTTGCGGCCACTGCGGGGGAGCTGCTCTTCTCAAGGTATGTCTTCCTATGTCACTTGAAAAACAACTTAGCGGTTTATTAGTGCTTCCATATGATATAGATTGTCTCGGTCAGGCTTCTCAATGCTGTAGCCCCTGCATCTGATACTCAGGATGGATCGAATGAAGACGAAGCGTGTAAGCAGCAAACATTTGCCAGACTGAAGGCTCTGCTGCACTTCTACCAGGAATCTGAGGTGAACACAGACTGGCTGTTTCAAGTCGAAGCTCCAGTCTGAGCTAAGAAAGGACTTTCTTCTCTATTGTGTTATCACCTAGTTTACATCTGTGATGTTGTGAATCATGTAAAGCTTATGCTTTCAGCTGCACAACCACGTGGTGTACTTGGTGGACAGTCTATGGGACTGCGGTGGAGCTTTGCTGAAGGACTGGCCCTCCTTCACGTCTGCACTGCTACAGGACTCTTCCTCATGCAGTCCAGGTAGGGAAATATGTGTGCTGTCAGTTCCTAATAATCTTCCCTCACCAAAGATTTTTTTGTGGCTTAAAAGGACCGTTTAAAATCATCCACAACCTTCATCTTCCTCATTCTGGTTTTCAGTTGTTTCCTCCACAAAAAAACATGTTAGATCCTCTGTGAACTCCTGCTTTTCTAAGTATGTGTGTGCGTATGTAGGTTTCACCCTTGCTGAACAAGCAGTGCTTGTAGAGATCCTGGTAGCGTCGGTGCGTCAGGCCTCAGAGGGACCTGTGCTGGCAGGGAGGAGTGGAGCGAAGAAGGTCAGTGGAAGATGTCTGTCCTCTCTTTGTATGTGAGATAGCACACTGATAACTCATCATTTAAAAGACATAAGTGTTTATTTTGTTGTGTTTCAGGTAATGAGTGCCAGAGATAAGAAGATTCAGAACGATGACTGTTTGAAGCTCACTGAACATCTCCTGACGGTGCTTCCAAAGCTGCTGTCTAAGGTGTTTATTCCACATGTAGCTGTTGCTATATAAATCAGTGTGATTCTGTATCCAGGCATCTGTGCTGCACTATTGAATTCTGGTTGTTATATTGTAATGTCTCTATTCTCTCTGCAGTTTTCAAGTAGCAGTGACATCCTTGCCTACCTGATGAGGATTCCCCCGTACTTCCTCCCAGAGTGTCTGCACGCTGAAAACACACAGGTATGCACACCTGCACTCAGTTTACACTATTTAGTCATACAGAAATGGGAATGTGGTAATGTGCTTTCCTTATCCTGAAAGGAGGCCTATTCCGCTCATTTCCATCCATGTGTTTTTATTCACGGACTAGAGCAGCGGTCCCCAACCCCTGGGCCGAGTCGCTTGCTACCGGGCCGTGAGAGTCGAGGGTCGGGTGTGAAATTTATGGTTTTCAGGGTTTTTGTCGTTAACTTGGTTTCCCTGGGTCTTTTCCCGTGTTGTAGTTGTGTCTTATTTTGAAAGAAATATTTACACGTTACCTTAGCAACCAGAGAGCATTAAGTGGCAGAGAGGAGGATGTTACTCTCAGTGTTGTCAGGATGCTGCTAATAAAGTTACACAATTACACAGTGAATTTGCATTTATTATTATATTTACAAAATACCATCGTTTTTGTCTTAGTCGTATTAATTTACTTTGTTGTATTTATCTGCGACACCTTAAAGGCCGGTTCGTGAAATATTGTCTGACATTAAACCGGTCCGTGATCCAAAAAAGGTTGGGCACCGCTGTACTAGAATATCTTCAAATGATTCATAATAGAAGATAACTTTCAAGTGGTTTTTTAACAGAGCGAGGGATTTTCAACACACAATTTCTCAACATACTACTACTAGTTCTGTTTGGTAAACTTAATGGTGAAATGACACTACTCCAATACTCAGCTGGGCTATCGTCTTAGCTTTTTACTTTCATTATACATCACAAAGCCTGCAAATGAGTTTTGCTACCAAATGCGATGTTTTCAAACGTGAGTCGTGTCGCTCCTGTAGGCGGTGTCCAGCCTGTTGACAGAACTGGAAGCTGTTTTAGACGTCCACTCAGGCCCGGCTGTTCTGGAGGGAGGGGCCCGCGTGTTCCTCTCTCTCTGTCGCGAGGAGACAGCTTGGTGCTCCCCCGCCCGAGCTGCTAGAGACTCTCTGGTCCAGCGTTGGGTGGACCGGCTGACAGCACTGCTGGGGGAATCACTCAAGGTGAGTACTGCTGGATTTATGTGGACGCAATTATTGTGTGTCAGGCTTGTATTCATGTATCCTGAAAAAAAAGAGTGATTACCTTGTACTTCTATTCTGATTTTACTTTTACTCATCACACCTGAAATCCTCGAAATGTTAGAGACTGAAAGCAACTCTCATGAAGTCTGACTTCTCTTACACAGGGTGAAAGTTTCTCTGCTGATGAGGAGAAAATCAGAGAGATTTTAGCCATGCTGAAGAAACTTAGAGCTTTCAACAAGTAAGACTTGACAGTCGTTTAAAGTCAAGCGTGAGTATGGTGCTGCTGATGTGGATTTATGTGGCTGTTTCTCTTCGTGTTTCCATAGTTGCCATGACCTGAGCCAGTGGGGTCTGTTTGATGTGCTGTCTCCTCTCCTGTCAGTAGAGAGCAGCCTGGAAGGAGCTCCACCTGAGGTATCATCCCCGCCTGCTGTGTAGACAAATGTGGTCTTTGTACTGCGCACACGTCTTCAGTGTATTTCCACTTCACTGTGTTTGCAGGTGTTGCTGGAAGTACTGCAGTGTTTGTCCTTTTCCATGATGTGGTCGCTCAGCACCAGCAGTCAAACTCTGACCTGCAGGGTGAGCTACATCCGCTTTACAGCTCAGTCTTTAACCTGTGTGAATGTAGTGATATAGAGATGAGGTGTTAGCAGCGATGTATGTGCACTTACACAGAAAACACTCTATGTGTTCCCAACATTTTAATCATTTTTGATAATTAAAAAGACCGCGTTTTATTTTAAAGTCATATGTAGTGTTTCTTTTTTGCTTTTGTTTGTTTTTTTTGAGTCTGGATGCTTGGGTCAGAGTAAAATTCTCACTCAAAATTAAAAGACATCCCCTCTGAACAGCTGTATTAAAAGTGAAGGAAGATAAACTGCAAATAAAAGTATACTACTGTTCAGAGGTTTTGGGTTCTTTTCCCTGTAAATTAAGGATTTCAATTTTACTGTTTAAGCTAAAATAACATAAAAATTATATAAAACCGGTTGTTATTGTGTCCATGGGGTACCCTTCCTCCCATCTTATTACAGCTGGAATAGGCTCCAATCGCCCTGTGAGCCTGAATTGGACAAATGGAACAAGATTGATGGATCTACCTAGGCTTACAGAGGCTCATTTTCTGTGTTTCTGTGCTGTTTTGTGTTCCCTAATTCAGGATTATCTTTTGAAAGGCTGATTTATCAGTTGGAAACAGTTTTACTGATCACAAAATAATAAAATCTGCATTGTTGAGACTCTGTAGCATCAAACTCTGTGGGTTTAATACACTTCTGAGGGTTTGAAGGGTATACCATGCAGGAAACTGCTGAAAAAAGAAGTTTCTGTACAACCGTGTGTACTACTTTCTGGCTTGTATGAGTAAAATGTGATGAAGCAGCCAGCTGAGGAACTGTAATGTGTCAGTTGCTCAAGCCCTAATATACTTGTGAGCTGATCGTTTTACCTACTGCTAATAAGGCAAAATGCTAATGCTATAAAAGGAGCAGTACACACTGTAGCAGTCTAGTAGCAATCTCGCAGATGTAATGATCTATTTCCTAGAAATGTTCTTTCAAAAAATGACATTTTTAAATGAACCTGAACCTTTAAACAGTAATGCTAATTTCTTGACAAAAACAGGAACAAATTTAATTTGACAGTTTCACATCTTAACAACACCTTAGGAAGTTTTCATTAATTATTACTGTATTATTATGCAAGTCAATAGAAGTTTTTAAATCATATTTACAAGTTACTACAAGCAGCCAGAAACAGAAGAATTAGAGCTGAAATGATCAGTCAGTTAATCAGTCAACACTGTTTGTGTTTAGGAGAAGGCGCAAGCCCAGAGGCTCCAGCTGCGTCTCTTCTGCGAGAGAAGTCATCACTGTCTGTCCCACGGTGACCTCAGTGTGAGGCAGCAGGTACGCCTGCTAACCATTTCGACACTTTCTTCTTCTTCTTCTTCTTCTTCTTCTTCTTCTTCTTCTTCTTCTTCTTCTTCTTCTTCTTCAGGCCTTTCTTACGTCTTCTCATTTTTTCCAATTTCAGGCCTTCCTGGGTGTGTGTGACGTCCTGACGGCTCACTCCTACCAGCTACGCGTGTGGGATCCCACCTCTTTCGGTCCACTGCTCTACACGCCCAGCCCCAAACTGCAGAGGGCGCTGTTGAACTTTGTGTGCGTGCACGTCTTTGTCGGCTCAGACTATGACAGCCAGAGCAGGGGTGAGACGCCAGCCTGTTTAAGTGGCTTTATTTTTTCTTATCCTTACCTCACTTTAAAGGATGTTTTAGCCTCTCTGTTCAGAATGATGTAAGTCCACAGGCAGTGGGTGGCTCTCTCTGTGCTCACCTTAAATCAGGCTTTAAGATTTCTGTGTATGTTTGATTGTGAGCAGAGAGGAAATAAGAGAGAAGGGGAATGAAGAAGTACGAGAAGTGAAAGCAAAAAGTCCTGCATTAAAAATTGTGACCCGAGCAGAGGAATAAAAGTATCATTAGCAAAATGAGCTTAAGTACTCTCCCGGTGATGGAGTATTATTTATGGCATGATTGGATTGTTAATACTAATGCATCAAAGCCTGAGCAGCATTAGCTGGTCGAAGTTTACTTTTAATCAGGCCTCCTCTGAAGGCTCGCAGCATGAATCTTTGGGGATCGTAAAAAAAAGGATTAATGGGTCAGGAAAGAGGAGAAAACAAAAATCCGATGCTACAAATTTGTATTCATTTCTCTTTAATCCTTCGATGCAGCGGATGGAAGGCAATGGATAATTTGACCTCTTTGGGTCTCAAACATGTAGTTAAGTGAAACCATCTGAGAAGTTTAAAGGGGAAATGACTCTCTGGTGAAACGGCTCAGCAACTCATGGATATCTGAAACACGACAAGGGGGCCAGCGGCAGGGGGGCACAAAAAGCCAAAAAAGTGTCTAAGGCATTGGTTTTCATTTTTATTTTAACTTCTTTTTTTTTTCTAACCAATGCAAAGTATTAGGATTTAATGTTCGTTTTTATGGCAAGAAAAGTAACTACAGCTGGTTTTTGGAATAAAGAACAGAATACTGAAGCGTGCTCATTGCAGCGCCGCGCGGTAGATGGCACTCTCACTCTGCCGCTGCTCTGAGCGAGCCGCTGATTGAGTGTGCCGGCCCCGCTGTGGTAAAAACATGTAGATATTAAATGCACAGCCACACATTTGGCTTAATAAGTCGCTGCAGAGCCACCTGCTGACTGTAAATGGGGTCTGATTTCCAACCTGACCTGACAATTGACCCTCAATTACAAAAGAAGCCTTGTTAATGTCCTCAGACTGAAACAGGGTTGACTAATTTGTAAGAAGGGATGTTAGACTTTGTTATGCAAAGCAATGCAGCTTGTAAGCGGATGACGGTGACACGCTCCTGTCTGCTGTGAAATGAAAAAAACAAGATTGACATCTTGGAAATACATCGTTTTTTTTCCCCTTTTATAAAGTCCTTCAAGTAAACTTATGAATTCATCCACAGCTCACTATATCTAAAACATTTTATTATCTTTAGTATAGCGTCTGCTTTCAGAGACATATTGCATCCAAATATGGGGATAGTCTAGAGAAGTCAATAACTGTCCTGGTGGGAATCTCTTAAATGTTCAACCAAATACGATACAGGATTATTGGTTTTTGAACATGTAATAAAAAGCTATTGTTTTATTGGATTTGCCTGGTAACGATTTTGTTCTATAGACAGTGTTTTCTATTAGCTGCTGGATCAGAGATCACTCGGAGGGCAAGGGCACTGAGTTAAATCATAAAATCATGGCAATCTCTTTCCGTGAGAAAATTCCATTAACTCTGGCTCACCTCCGAGCCTATTTTATTAGCCTTGTGAAAGATTGAAGCCACATGGTGTCACAACCATAACTCCAGCGTTATGTTATCTTTGATATCCACCTGCTAAAGCCATTGTCCTGAAACCAACTAAAACACTCTTTCCTGTGTCTGCTTTGTTCTTTTCTTTCTGTTATATGACTTCTCATCATTAATCACTCTTTGGCGTTCCACCACTTCGCGACCGATCGCACGCCCTGCCTGCTTTTGGGCTCTCAGTCAGTGAAAACTCTCAAGTGGAGAAACTGGAGGACCTTCACAAATGGAGAAATGTGCTCGCAGCCTACTGCAAACTGATAATACACGGAGTGCTGGAGATGAGCATGGCAGCAGAGGTCTTCATGTACTACATGAAGGTAAAGGTGAACTCCTCAAATGAGTAGTGTGACATTATGGGGAAGAGCACTAATAAGCTTTTGAGTAGCGAGGAGTGATTCTTCCTGTTCTGTCCTTTCAAAATAAAGGTTGTTAATATATACACTATTTGATTTTAAACATTCTGATAGTTGCATGAGCTATTATTATTTAGACACACACACACACACACACACACACACACACACACACACACACACACACACACACACACACACACAAAGAGATTGGTAATATAATTAAGTTAGATTATTTTTTTTGTATAAACAAGCAAAAAAAATGACATGTATATTTCTTTGTAATATTTATATTGATGTGAACATAATATACAGGTGTCTTTGAACAAAAGTGCAGCAGCTTTAATCCAACACTAGCAAGAAGACAACTTCTTATAATGTGTTGTGGTGACAGGAAGTACACATGCGTAAAACAAATCGAGTTTCCGTGTACATATCTGGCAGTGATGGGCCTTCAGAAACCAGTGAAAACCTAAAGATGTTTCATTAAACTCTCTTAAATTATGGTTAATGTTATAATCTTGTGTTGTTTAGGTTGCGTGTGGAAATAAAGTCTTGTTTTATAATATCTGTGGTTTGTTTGGCCTTGTTCAGCATCCAGTTGGGTTTAAAACCCTCTAAAGGACCTTTTCAGTTTCTTCAGTTAGTTTTGTGTTAAGCCTGTTTCATATTAGCCAAAATAAGCATTTCATTTAATATCACAGGGAATCATCTGCTGACAAAGCTAACTAGCCAGTGGCAGCATTAGGCAATAACTCCCTTGCTTTACCCTCTTGGGCAAATTTGGTTGGGAAAAAAAATGGTGCTAGCCAAAATTTCTAACTTTGATACATCAAAACAGTGATGATCCACAAACCAATGGGTGGCATCCATCTTTTATATACAGTCTAGACTTTGTAAGAAGATTTTTCTACTAACTTATCCAAGAAGTAGTTTAGCACATAACTAGAAAAAAACACAAATCGTTGTGGGTATTGAACTAACATGATATAACATGTTAAACAGAGACTTTTAAGGGTGCTGCTGGGTGGATTTTATTGCCTTTGAACCACACCAAGGCTGTTCCCTCTGTTTTTGTGCTAAGATATTCAACTCAGCCTCAGTTTGTGTTCCTAATGCATGATCAATAAATCCCCAAAATACTATTTTAACCATCTAGCTTCATGTGGTTTTGTGACTTACAAAAGATGAATATGGTTGGGTACTTGAATCAGGACATAAAGGTGCACTTAAAAACCATTTTTATTTATGGAGGGATGTTTGGGTTGCCTTAATCAAATGTAGCGCTTTAATGCTGCTGCTGTTGCTTCACTAAAGATCTTTGGATTAAACGTCAAGTGTCATCGTCTCCCTCTTTGTCCGCAGTATTACAATGACTTTGGAGACATCATCAAGGAGACTGTGTATCGCACCAGGCAGATGGATAAAATAGAGAGTGCTCGCACACTGGTGCTCTGTTTGCAGCAGGTATTGTCACTGAAAAATATAAACTTCAGCCCCAAACTGTCACTAGAAGGCAGCGAGATACTGATGTGCTGTCGTGTGCACCTGCCAGCTGTTTGTGCGCCTTAAGCAGGAGCAAGAGAGCGGCGGCAGGCCTCACCCAGGAGTCCAGACTTTCACCAGCATTAAAGAGCTAGCCAGGCGATTCGCCCTCACCTTTGGGGACCTTGTCAAGTTTCGTGAGTGTGTCGTCCTGGTCCACAGGTGGGCACGTGACCTAATTTCTCTTTTTGTGTTACTTTTTGCTGATATTTTTCCTTTTTGTTCCTAAAGTCTGTGTGTATACATGTTTAGGAACGGCATCGAGTTTGTGTTCCAAGACTTTACTCAGACTCCAGACTCATCTACACCACTGTACCTCTCCTACCTGACCATCCTCAGCGAGTTCTCCAGCAAACTGCTCAGACCAGACAAGAAAGCAGTGTGAGTGCTGAAAGCAACAAGCAGGAGTTTAAATGGTTTTTAAAGAAAAACAAAAACCTCTGAAGGCTGCTCATGTCTGTGCAGGTTCTCCTACCTTCAAAAACACACTGCTGAGCACATTATTGACCTCAGGGAGGAGTGCTGGCAGCCTCTCATCTACTATCGCGCATCCCTGTTGGCTGTAGCCGAGGGGGAGGACGCCATATCCTACGTAAGCTCGGACAGGAAGGCCAACCTGCCCAATCGCTTGCCCTTCTCCAAACAAAAATGGGAAGGTAGGAGAGCCGAGTTCAGTCAAGCACAGAGTGATTTCCTCACCATCACCAGCTGCTTCAGGTGTGTATCCTTTTTTATTTTCAGGAAGAAAGTCCCCCAGTCTGTTTAGCCCTGGTGAGTCCAAAGTCAGCAAGGTGCACAAACCGAGCTGCAGCCCAAGGTGAGCCCAAGTGAAGTGTTTTCAAACCAGCTACGAAGCAGGTCTCACATGAATCACTGTAACCTGACCTCTCTCATCAGCCATCAGGAGAAAGCAGCTGATACAGATCCATTTTCTGTCCCTCTGGATCCTCCACCCAAAAGACTGCACGCTGAGGGATCTGTAATCTGTGTCACCAAGGAGCCAGATGATGGTGATGGTACCGTGGAGGTTGAGCTCTGAGTGTGAGGTCGTCGGGAGAATCGGTGCTGCCGTCTGCATGACGAGACCTCAACAGATGTTTTACTTATGATGCACCTTGTTACCAGTGTCCTCTGTGTGTGGATAGAAACTGGTGGGGTTTTTTTGTACAGTGATCATGCAGCATGTCATGTTTTCAGAAGGATGTGATCAGAAAGGATAAAGGTGGCCATATTCTGCCATGCAAAGACCAAAACCACAACAAATGTGTTTTAATCCACAGCTGAAAATAGTTCCTTATATTATTACCAACAAACTGCTGTTTCAGTAAAGTTTCCCCAACACTGGACTTCCCAGATGTTTAAGTAAGTAAGTAAGTAAAATTTATTTATATAGCGCTATAGTAAACAACTGAGGTTGTCTTACAAAAAAAAAAAAAGATAATCCAATTTGGGATCATTTAAAAAAAGATGGAACATTTTCTGAAACTGTACATGCGATTTGAGTGGAGTGATACAAACTGGCTGATTCAGGGACCAGAAGTACAAATTGTTGGTTTTGGCCTTTTAATGGAAAAATAATGACCAACACCAGGATTAATCTGGTGTTATGATTTACAGACCACTTTAATTTGAGGACCATTTGTATCAGTATGTGCATAGATTATTATTATTATTTTTTTAAACATACAGCTTTACTGTAAAAAATACTTGATTTTTAAAAATGACACTAAATACTTTCTCTTTTAGTTTTCCTATTGGACACAGGGTCAGTTAAGAATTGTAGTTTTTATTTTGATACCTGCTACTTATGTATTTAATATCAATTAATGTAAATTAAAAAAAAATATTGCCTTCAAGTTAATAATATATTCTATACTTGGAATAAGTAACAAGCACTTTGTTACTTTTTGAAACAGCTGTACATTTATGTATTGTTGTGCACAGAAACATTGGTTAATCTAGTAAATGATATTCTCTTATCACTAACAAACAGCGCAAACACTTGAAATGTGATATAGATAATTTTCAGCTGGTACAGATACACTTACCAGCCACTGTGTTAGCTACATCTTTTTCACCGCACGTTAATTCAAATTTCCAAATCAGCAATTCGGTGTGTACAGGACCTGGACAAGATAACCTGCTGAAGTTCAAATTGGGTATAAGAATGGGAAGGATTTAAGTGACTTTGAGTGTGGCGTGGTTGTTGGTGCCAGACAGGCTGGTGCCAGTATTAGCTGGTCTCTATGGTTTACAGATGGTCTTAAAAAGATGAAATCTTCAGTGAGTCACAGTTCTCTGGGCGAAACTTCCTTGTTGATATCGGAGGTCAGAAGAGAATGACCACACTGCTTTGAATAGGAAGGCAACAGTAACGCAAATAACTTGTTATAATCAAGGTATGCAGAAAAGCATCTGTGAACAGCAGCAGAAGACCACTCCTGTCAGCTAAAACTAGCTATGATTTGCACAACCTCCCCCAAACTGGACAACAGATGACTGGAAAAATGTTTCCTTCATATAAAGTACAACACTGAACGTAACAAAAAGCATTTCTTTACATCACGCACCACATTAAACTGCACACTGTTTTCTTTAGTCTTCCATTAACCAAGGCTTTATTATTAATTTAAAGAAACACAAAACATTTGAAAATGGTTCCTTTTGTTCTGTCAAAGTAGTCAACTGAAGTACTCTGTGACATAGAAAAAAAAGGTCTAAAATACTTGCTCAAATCACATTTACAGCACAGCAAGCACAAAATAAATATTTACATTAATTTATAAATTTATCTCTAATAAATTATAACCCCATCTCGCACACACATTAAAGTCATAACGAATATAGGTCTGTACAACAGATGCTGTGTGTGTGTGTGTGTGTGTGCCTGTGTGTGTGTCCAGAAGGCTTAACGGTGGCTTGTTTGGCATTTACAGCAACCTCCAACTGCACTGACGAGTTTACAGCAATATAGAAAACACTTTGTTGTGATCACTGGAATGTAAGACTAGCCAATAAGTTCGATATCTGAATCCAATCAGCATGGTTTTTGTCCAAAATACAAAACAAAATGAAAAAAAAAAAAAAACAACCAAAACTCCCGGAGCTCCAGTGTGTGATTTTTATGTGACTGATTTCAAAACATTTATGTTTAGATGAAACAAAACTTGCCCCAAACATTATTGATGACCAACCATTACATGCAGAAAACAACTTGTTAATGTGTGGGGAGGGAGCAAAGGTCTAACGTGTTCACTCGTGACATCTTGTCTGCCGGGCTGTTTACTGTAAGTGTGAAAATGTAAAACGTCTGGTTCAGTATTGAACTACTGTCTGTACTTTAACGACTTCTTTGTCAAATCTGTGTCAGCATGCACGTTTCTCCATCTGTTTGCAGAAAAAGAATATGGCACTCTGGCAGTGCTTGACTGCATCTTTCTGGTTTACTCTGTTTGGTGATGTTTGTCCACTAACCCAGGTGCATGACTTGTGTTTCTGAGAGTGGAAGGTGCTCAGCAGCTACACTGCAGGATAAAAAACAAAAACAAAAATCATTCGAAGTCATCGTCATACTCATATTCATCCAAGTCCAGGTTGCAGTGCGGGGTGGGGATCTCAAAGAAGTGTCTCTTTGTCAGACCCAGCTCACTGGAGATGTGCTGCCCTAAAGGGCTCAGCGGATTTTCATACCTAAACAAAAATACACACAGACAAAACACTCAGTGTCATCAGGGAAAAGATACTTTAACACATTTTAAACCGTCACGAAACAGAAGTCAGAAGTAGTCAGACCAGTTTTTCTTTGCTGTCAGGCCTCCTGTTCTTTCAAATTTAGCAATGTGGGATAAAATTCACAGGCAAAGTTTAGAACAGTGACAGTGAAACTTTGGAAAGAACAGCTGATCAAGCCTCATATTTCCATTCTAAAAACGTCAGAATGCATTCTGACATTGACTGAGGCCAGTCAATTTTCCCCTCCACCTGTTCCTTCTTCACAGCTTCTATACTGGCCTCGACCCATAGAAGTCATTCAAAGTCATTCAAGAATAAAACTGAATTTGACCAACATTTACAGAAACGTTGGAGACATGGTTGATATATATATCTGCCTTCTTTCAGAGAGCTAGATGAAGTTAATGTACCAGGATATCAATATAACAAGCGAGAAATTTGTATTATTTTTCCTTTGATTTAGTTGTAAAGTTTATCAGTTTATTAGCTTTAGGGGTGAGGGTGATTGGATCTTTATTTAGAGAAACAAGTATTCCCATCTAATTCTTAGCAAGAAAGTATATTCCCCAAAAATGTCAAAGTACTTTTTCAGTAACTTGGGTAACAGGAGCACAAGGCATGAACAGAGGTGGAAAAAGTTCATTCCCTTATTTTAAGAGGAAGAAGGATAAAAACAGAAGGTGTCCGGTTCAAAAACAGACTCCCAGGTCCAGGCAGTGGCCACGATCATGACACCCTGCTGGCTGACATTACAATTATCTGCCCTATGCTCAGATCAGTGATGGGACAGGTAGACGCTAGGAGTGGGTTTAGGACTAGACTTTCCCAGAGGAAGAATCAGAATCAGAAACTTTATTGTCATTGTCATGAGAACAACGAAATTAAGAATGGTCCCCGATCATTGCATCATCCCTAGCAATATCAAAATATAAATAAAACAATAAAATTCAATAAATAAAATAGATAGAATACTTAAAATACTAATAAGATATAACAGTAAAACATTCACATACATTCCCACACACATGCTTCAGACCGTGCATAGATTAACACAAGAGTGGCGTGATGGACATTTTTTTGTAGTATTCAGATGTGTTATTGCAGTTGGATAACAGCTGTGTTTGAGTCTATTAGTCCTTGCTCTGATTGCCCTGTACCGTCTGCCTGAGGGCAACAGTTCGAACAGGGAGTGGCCAGGATGTGAGGTGTCCTGAGGAGAACAGCTGAACCCTGGTGGCACCCTCAGTTTCTTACCTGCTCTGGTTAGCAGCCATGCTTTAGATTTAGTCGGTAGTGTTCCTAAAACCGCCACACAACATAGCTGTCAACAGTCTCATTTATCACAAACTCGCTCTCAGGGCGGCATTGAGCCATGACTCCTGAAAACTTAACAACACAGTGCACTCTCACTCATCTTATGACTTTATCTATGCCATCTGTGAATACTTTACAGCACACTTTCACTCTTCACACAGAAAAATGACTTTACTGATAATAATGATGAATTTTAGATTTACATAGTCAAGCTTAAGGTTATGTGCCTGCTGTCCAAAACAACTTTAAGTAATCAGATATATGCTTACTAATAGCCACAGTTCATGTTCCATCTTATGTGAACAGATTACATTAAAGGAACCATCATACAGATGGCATTAATAATACTCAAATAAGGATAAAATAATCAGTAATTGCCTCAAAGGGGAAAAGTTCAAATTAAACTGGAGGCACTACGACTTTCAGCTGCTGTTGTTCAGGCTTGCAAGCAAAATCAATCCCAGTTTTATTCTCATTTTTTGCACCAATGAGAACAAAAAAAACATCCAATTGCAAACAAGGAGGCTAAAGCTACCATATTCCAATTTATCATATTGCATCAGCTATTCATCATCAAACTTCAGAGACCTCTGGTGCCGTCCTAAATGTAAAAGCATTTTGAATTTGTAAGAAGAAAAGAACTTTTTTTTAAGACTACGAGTGGACATGAAAGTGAATCCTTTTTTCTTTTATCTTTGCTTAAGAAAAACTAAATGTTTGAGAAAAACTGAACCTTGGGTTGTAACTGCTGCCATTTCTGGCAGACCTGTGAGTAACATCACACTTACACATCGTTACACTGGTCATTGGCTGCCTCCTCGGTTACCAGTATGTCGTACTCCTCTGCAGCATATTTCTCCCAGTTTGACAGCTCCTGTCCGTCCGTCTCCACCTCCTTAAAAACACGACAAGTTACATGATCCACTGGCAGGAAAACGAGACACGATGCTGTGTCAAATGTGGTGGCATCCAGTCAGAATTCAATCTTGCTCACCCTTATGACAGAGAACGGGTCCTTTTGCTCATGGTCCAGGTACTTCTCGATGTTGAAGAGCGTGTCAAAGAAGATATGAGCCATCTTGCACCTCTTAAGATCCCGCAGAGTGATCTTACCTGGACGACAAAAATCAGCTACTTCAAATGGAACATTTATGTTTATGATATTAGGTAACTTGTATCTGTCTATATGAGGTTTAGCCTAGGAAGTAGTACTGGTAACCCAGCTACAACATCTACTAAGTCTTTTTACGGTTTGCCTCATCTTGGGGCGGAGGGAGGGATGGGTGTGGTGTTTTGTCCGGAGATTAAAACAGAGTATGGCTTTGGTGACAATATTTCAAACTCTGGCTGCAAATAACGATTTCCCTACTGCTTATTTGGACAATAAATACTTTAAAAGGTAAACTATACTTAATGTTTACTTTCCTGTTTGATTATATTAAATTAAGAAAGAAGAAATCTGAAAACAAAACTTTAAAAAAACAAAACAATTCAGGTCATAAACTTAATTTCACCTAAGTAAGCTGTGCTGCTTGGTGACTTAAACAAAGTGATGGAGCGAATTTCTATCACACTGTGGATAACACCAGCAGCTGTCTCTCATCTATCAGTGTCCCCTCAGATAATGATCAATGACCTGGCTTCAAAATGTGTGTGCACGCATGCCACTGTGATTGTGGCATGCGTGCAAACTACAATGTGAATGTCTGAGTGTGTATTAATGTAAAACAGGTCTGACCTTCGACCTCAGGCTTGACAAGGTCAAGCATTTGGCAGAGGCAGTCCTCAAAGGGCAGCGGCTCAATAGCCATGGCCTCCAGCTTCTGGCACTGCTCCTCGTAGAAGTACTCCAGCTCATACATGCTGAGCACCCCGTCCCCATCCAGGTCCATACAGCGGAACCAGTACTCTATGCTAATCAGACATAGATAACGTGAAAGAGGAGGGGCCAGACATGAGCGCAGATGAAACCTCTAAGCAAAAGGATGACGCAATCAGTGTGGCTGAGTGTCAAGATACCTGGTGTCAGTCTTCTTGTCTTCCTCAGAGATGAGGAACCAGACGAAATCAGCGTAACTCAGCCGCCCCTCCTTATACACTCGTCTGTCCCTGACGGAAAACACACAAAACTAGTATTAAAGCTGGCAGTGGAGACTAGATAAGACTTTCATCTTTTTAAACTTGATTACATTTACCTTGTTACTGTTCCTGAGAATATTCTCTCAATCATCTTCTGTGAAATGGCTGGAAAACAAATACACAAAGGGGTCACTTCCAATCCACTGTGTTTGGAAGAAATATCTCTTTTCCCTCTTAGGCAACAGCTCCTTCAGTTACTATACAACTTTTTCACAACACATGTAATCCATTCTCACAGTCTGTAAATCCAGACTGGCTAGTGCAGCTCTTTTTTAGCTTGACAATGCTATAAATCCTCTGGTCATCATTTCGACTGTACGGTGTTAGAAATTGTTCCAGACTTGGCGTCATTGGAATCGAGTATATATGCTGCTCTCTTATTGATCTCGTGTCTCATTTCCCCTGCTTCACTCACAGACCATCAACCAAGAACATGTGGTGTGGAGTGTGTGGGGAGGAAGTGTCAAAGACAAATCTTTTTTTCCTGGCTGTGTGTTTGTTTTGTGAGGAGTAAGCCCGGACGGACCCAATAACATTTACAAATGCCTTTTTTTGTTCTATGTAGTTTCAGCCTACTGACTGTGCTGCCACTGGCAGCAAGACTTAAGCAGAGTTCATTTGGTTCTGATGAGGCTGAGCACTCCTCTTCTATCTTCTGTATGCATTTTTACAAAATACATGTTGATGGGACATAAAGAAAAAACTATATTGACCAAACTAATGATTTAAAAAAGGCAGGGGTGTGTTTGTGCACCTTGGTCATTGTGTCCTGCTAAGTCCTTCTGGTCTATGTAGAGGTCGTGATCGGTGTCCAGCTCCCAGAACTTGCAGTAAATAACATAGAAATGTTCGTAGGAGAAGAACTCTGTCAGCTGGTTCACATCCTCTTCTTGCTCCAGCAGCGCCACGTTCTACCCAGCAGAAAGTAGAAAAATCTCTCATTATGATTATAGACCAGTTACTATTGAAAATGATTCTTTTAACAGTTTATAAAGTCCCATCCCCCAAAAATTGAAGTTAATATGCATTTCCATATTGATGTGATTTCATTATTATTTTTTGAAAAGAGAAAAAAAACATATGAGATGTTTTAGAGTCCAAACAAATTGAGAGAAATGGTTATTATACATCTGTTTAAATTAAAAAAAAAAAAAAAAAGCAGAGTATGTGAATAAATACCTGGAGAAAGTTACTCTTCCTGAGCTCAGAACATGTTATTTTCCCCGTCCATGACCGGTTCACATTGTAAAATACCCTCTGAATCACCTGAAAAACAATGGACAGTCTTATCTTTGAGATAATGCCATTTCCGTGTTTCACTACAAAGTGCAGTGGTGTATAATTAAGGCATACCGTTGTGATGTATCGCGAGTGAAAGTCTGGTGCCTCTTTTAGAAAGGCCAGGCCCGGGTGTGAGTTCACTACATCCTGGGAACATAAAGAACAAACCAGCTCACTTTGATGTTACTCTGCTTGATTTATAAAGCCAAACAAAAACAAAATAAACAAACAACCAAGCGATAAAGATCACCCCGATGACACGCTATGCCTTCTGCACTAACAAAAAGATACGCTCAGTTAAATTCTGCAGTTATTTCCAGGCACCAGCTAAATGACAGACAACATCTGTCTTTCTTTACAGGTATACAAAGCACATGACTTTCAAAGAAGGAATGAAAATGAACAAAACTGATTCACACATCAGTAGCTGCCAGTGTTTATAGTTTATAAACAGTGCTATGTAAAGAAATTCTCCTTTTTAGGAAATCAGAATTTTCTTTGATTTACAAATTTTTTAAAATTCTCGTCCAACTTGTTTCGGGATGAGCTTGAGCCCTTTTTAACTGACAAAGTGTTAGGAAGGCCAAAAAGAATATGTTTACTGAGTGACCTTCTCTCCTTTCTAACGCCATAAGGTCACAGTGAGGGTGCTGCATTTCAAGTGAACACTGCAGCTATATTCTTGCCGTGAAACTCCCTCATGTCGCTTCTTTATTCTACTCCCCATCTTTCTACTGGAGGAAAGAATTGTTGACATAAATGTGAAGGCGGCAATGAAATTAAAAGGCCTTATTTTCAGGGCAGTCGTCGTGCCTCTTTGACTCTTACTGTGAGAAATTAAATCATAGAGAAACACATAAATCACAGGGCACAGGAAACAGGCGGGGACAGTCAAATCTACTCCACTGCAATCCGCCTTTCATTCATCAAAACAGTCAAAGGCGATTCGCTGAGTGGAACCACACAAATTAAACGGCGTGAGCCACAAGGCATCTCTGGTGGTATGCTAACGGGCGTTCAGCTCAGATCGCCACTTCTGCCAGCATGAAAATGAATCAGGTGTAGGGTGGGGCGTGTGTGGCACACCAACAGCTTGTCAGCTGGGATGCGAATACAAATAGCCGCCACAGCAGGTCCACATGGTAAGAATTTCCAAACAGTCAATTAAACCTCTCTTTTGAGGAATATAAATGAACCATAAGTCCAGGTTTTTGTGACTATTTTAGTACCATAATGCATTTATAACATGAGCCACATTTTCATCTCTATCAGGAGACTCTTCTCTCATAACACTATATTCCAAGCTTACAGTAAGGTGGCTGAATTAGTCCTCCGCCACATGAAAAAGCACAGTCTCAGCAGGGCAGTCTAAAAACATACGTCCAGTTTGCACCACCCAAGCCAATGCTATTTTGCCATCCCACACTGCCAAATCCAGCCCTCTCCCTGGGTGTGCTACAGCCAGTACCTGCAGGAATGGAATAAAGTCATCTTGTTCCAGGTAATTACAGCCAGGCTTGGCCAAGAGGTGCACAAATTTAGAAGCGTCATCATGACAGGTCAGCAGAGTTCTGGAGGAGAAAAGAGAGAACAGATGGTTACAAGGTTACTCCCACTTTGGCTGTTAAGTTGCCTCTGTCTGTTTTATCATTCCTTCAAAAGCATAAGTTTGACAATGTTGTACTAAAAAGTGCTTATGTGAAAGTATAATACATTCTGAAATTAAGATTCTGTATCGCTGCTGGGTGATTATAAGCATGGAGTGTTATGGTAGCAACTCAAAAATAATGGGAGTGTCTGTTGTGGCCTCTTCTAAGAATGGCTCAGTCATGAGCTAAAGTCAAAGGGCAAGTCTGTCCAGTTCTCTGGAGGCTTAAGATATTAATACAAGAGCATGCCTATTGCACACAACCACATTCAGTGCAAATCACCAGTATAAAAGCCCCTTGGTATTCCTTTCAGTTTCATGTAGAAAGACACTGAAAGGATGTTTTCATTTATACACTGTATGTATACAGAGCGTCTTTCCCCTTGTGATGTTTATGAGGGCAAAGATTTTTGTTTAGGAATGAAAAGGAAAATGCAATAACAGCAGAGATAATAGCAGTGTATGTTATTCCCAGCGAGTGGTCATCATTGTTCAAAGGAGATTGTTTAAGCCATTTGGCTGTGAGTGAATGCACCAGTGGTCTAGTGACAATAAGAGAAGCTATTGTCTTACTTTCTCCACATAGCCACAAACTTGTGAACGGACACGAAGCCCGTCCTGTCGCCTCCAGCTGAGCAGAACAATGGCACTTTCCAGTAGAGGGGACACTCACAGGCCTATGGAGACAAGGTGGCAGAAGAAACGGGGTAGTGTGTGATCAGGATTTAGAGAAGATAGAGGAGAAAGATTAAATAGAAATGCAAACTCCACAAAACACATGTGACCATTAATGCAGAAATGAATAGTGAAAAGACATCAGAATCAGAATGAGTGTTTCACGGTTTAAAGACTTCCCAGAGGAAACCTAGCTGTCATTGCTCTCTTTACTCAGGTTCCCCTCTGACCATCACCAACCTTCTTCAAGGTCACGGAAATAATATTTTTCCAGGAGGTTTTAAACATCAGCAAACATTCGTACAGTCAGGAGCTAAATGGCACTAATGAAAATAATTTGCTGTGTGGCAGCTCCATGCTACAAATTATCTACTCACCTTGGCAACCTGCCCCATATCCTCAATGGTGGCTCTTTCATTTGGGAATTGGGAAAATATTTTCTCAATTTTGGAAATGAGGCCGTCAATGTTAAGGTTGGCTTGGGGACGGCCCTGTGGGAAGTAAAACTTGGGAATGCTTTCACTCAGTGCTGTGGTGACTGGCTCCTCCGTCCTCACCTGAGCCTGGGATGAACACAGAGAAACAAGCAGTTAGCGGCTGATGCTAGCAAAGGCTAAGACCACTCAGCTCAAGTATTCCAGCATGAGCTCGAGGCTCGTCTGAACACAAACTCTACACATTGCTGGCATTCATGTAACTATACCTCTCAGCAGCCCAAAGGCCATCAGGGAAGAGTTGTGACTACTCAGCAATCACAATTATTCATGTGACTGACATTTTGCTCCAATACAAATTCACTAAAAGATAAATAATATCTACCAGTGTTTGTAACTTATAATCATTTATTTATGAAACAGTGTCAAAAGGATTTAAGAATTTAGGGCTTTAGACTGGATATAGAAATCTGCAGATAGTAGAAGTCTATAGTCATGATGTGGACAACTTGTGCTACATTAGTCAAATGATTGGTCTAAAGGGTGTTTTGTTTGAAATCTTAATGGAGAATGAGCAGTTTGTACTGAATAATGATTACAGGCTACCTGTGGCCAACTACAATAGGGTATTATACTAAATTTAGTCTTGCAATCTTTGTGCACTGTGATTCAGATGTAAACATGGTGACTTAAAACAACAAGTGTGTTTTAATAAGTCATTTTAAAACTGCTCTACTTTTGTTTCCACTTAAGGAAAACACAGAATTTCAAGATTTTATCTTAAATGTTAGGATCCATGTAAAGAGAAGTGAAAAAAATAATTGCAAGATTTTACTACAAGCTTCCTAATAAATGCATGTAAATGGAGAGGCACACTATCAAACATGGTTCATGGCAGATGTTATGGATGGCTCTTTCAAGTACCCAAGTAAATCACGAGTGACAGTGTTATCACTTAAACGAGTGCTGTTCGTCTACGGCCACTATGGTTGTCTTTAGTGGAGGGAAACACAGCTGAGGAACTAAATGAGTTTCGGACTGCAATGTTATGAATGTGTGCCTCAAAAGGAGAGCAACAGCTTTTTAAAAACAGAAAAATGAAAGCCTGCCTTTTTTATTTGTTTTTGTTTTAGCTGTGGGTATTTTTCTTCTTTATTATTGACTGTGATCTATTTTATTCTGTTCTACGAAGCACTTTAGAGTTATGTCTTGAAAAAAATGTTATACAAATAAAGTTTATTTGTTTTATTGGCAGGATATTATAGGCAAGAAACAAAACTGAAACAGGATTAAGTCAGGGATATACTCTGAACACAGCAGAGGCTAGTGGCTTGAAATGAATGTATTCACCTTCGATGCTTGTGTTTGTGCAGTTTCCTAAGTGATATAAAAACCTGCCTTTATGTTGGAGCTTGCATACGTCTGTGTCTGTTATTATTACTATGATCCCAGGCAGAAAACATCATTTTTTATTGTCAGAGCTTGGTTGCTTGTGCTGTATAATATTATTTTGTTCATTTATGCTTTGTTTAACCATGAAAACATGTGTTTCCTGACTATGGAAAATAACATATTCTCTATTCTAACAATGGAGACATAATATTATGTCCAGGAATGTCACAGTGAATCCAACTGACCACACCAACAGAGCATAGCTGGCATATTAGGAAGATATCAAACTCACTGATAAAAATGACCACTGTGTCACTCACACGGTGCTATGAGCCTTACACATAAAAAGACAACGCGCTCAGTGCCAAATGAGTTGTTATGCTGCACTTATCACTATGCAGACTTTAAAAGACGTACAAATTACCTTGTAAAATCATCACTAGGAACTTGAATGACTGTGTAAACATTAGACTACTTCTTATTGTTGCTATTTTATTGCCATTTTATTATTGTTGTAATTTTAATGTTTGTTTGAAACAGGTCTCTCTTGTAAATGAGACAGTGAGTCTCAATGGGACTACCTGTATAAATAAAGGTTACATTTAAAAAACAAAACAAAAACCCAGTTACTAAATACAGCCTGAGCAGACTATACTTTGCTCTCAATCGTCATTCTCAAAGACTATTCAAATGAGTCAACAATGCTCTAACCGAATCATTTTGTGAGGCCTCTAATAACTACATAAACACACCCACACTTTGCTCAGTTAAGACACCAAAAATAACATCTTGCTGTTTCTTTTGGTCAAACATGTATTCTACCCAAAGTTTATTAGACTAAGTCTCCATGTAACATCATGACTGTAACAATAAAACATTCAACAATAGCTTAGAAAGGCCTTAAATTACAGATCTAAACATAACAGGATGGTAAATCTTTCCTTGCCAGCTTCTACTTATAGGACTGTTAGTACTGTCTGAAAATGTTTTGTTGTACTCTAATAAATGATGAATGCTGCTGATCCTCCGCTCTTGTCAACTGTGTTGGTGTGAGCCATGGCTATAAAAGGACATAAACATCTCCCGTTGCCCTGCCCCGCACTGTCCCCTCTTTCTCTCACTTCATGCTAACCGCTAGCAAAGCTCTTGAGCACAACTGCTAAGCCACATGACATTTTACATATTCCCCATGATGTGGTCTGAAAGAGGACAGAGAGGCAGCTGTGCATAACATACCACAAAAGATGAAACACCATCCAGTACGCTTAAATTTCCTACATCTCCGTACAAATGAAGAATACCTTCATTAACAAAAAGAAGAACTGATTGCACAACAATATTTCACATGACACAGCTGTGCGTGAAAGCAAAGTTTACAATATGCCCAGAAAAAGACTTAACTACTACTTTGCCTTTATTTGCCTAATCCGTTATTGTACTTTAATTAGTAATTGTGCTACAGTGACATCTGAATACCAAGAAAGTAAGCCCATAAATACCAGTCAACATTAATAGACCTGTCCCCTCACTGAAAGGCCAGCAAAGCCTGTTTGACACAGCATACACTCACACAAACACCTGCCTGTCCTTGCTGGAAGGCTCTCAGCCTCTTCTTAAACCGAGAGGGCAGAACAAAGTCACATCCACGTGCCAGCAGAGCCAGCTCCTTCCTCAGGTCAGGGTCCTGACGCAGGGATAGCTCCTTCATCCTCATCCTCGCTCCACACAGGACGAGGAACACATAAACATAAACAACACTCAATCCAGCGTTATCCCCTTGACCATGCAGTCACCACTGTAAGTTAAAAGGCAGTGGAAGCAGTGAAGCTTCTCTGTGCGTATGTCCCTGTGGTTGTCCTCCGTTTGAGTGAGAGCCACTTAATGCATGAGAGCAGCTGCTACTGTGACTCTCTCTCCCATTCCAGATCTGGTCTCACAATTTCAGCTCAGCCTGCTGCTCTGTCCCAGCCTCTACCCAACATGCACACGCACACACACAGACGCAGCAGTGTCAGGGAGCCCTTGCCTCAAAGCTGCTGGGGAGATAAGGAAGAACTGGGTGCATGTGTGTGGGAGTCACCTAGTGTATGTGTGGGATGGGAGGGGGTTCAATGGATCTGCCCTTTCCAGTTTGCATTCCTGAGTCCTCATTGAAGGTTATGTAAAGAGACAGACCTGTTGTTGCAGCTAGCAGTCGCCAGAGTTCAACTACAGGATGGATCTCCATATGACAATGTCACACTGTTCAAGCTAAATGGTTTTCCTTCTGAAAGCTTCCACAAAACAAAAAACTTGGGAAACTGACCCCCTTATTCTTTAAAAGGCATCAGGGTGCTAATGAGAAAATTCAGAATAAACCCCTGAAGTGATGGAATATAATGAAAGCTGCATATTACTTCTACTGTCACTAAATTTGCCTCCAAGCATAGATCACAAAAAGAGATTGAGCCAGAACAAGCTACTGATGCATGGGTATGTAAAGTAAATAAGAAGGGTATTTACTATTTAATGACAGAAAACAAGGGTCCACTCATCAGATCATATCTAGACAGCCATACATTTTCCCCATACGTTCTGCATGCTGTCTTCTGGTGGTTTTTGTTTTGCCTTCCCTTCGCAAGCTTAGGCTGCCAGCCATTCCACATCTTATTATAGTTGATGGGCAACAGAGCGAGGCAACGGGACATGCCAAATTCAAAGACTGATGACCGAACCAGTCCGTGCCTATTAAAAGCACCACCAAGCACTGTTTGGGCAATCCAAGAAACTAGATCTGGAAAAACATGAGTGTATCTTTAGTCCTCAAACAAACATCTACTTCCGATTGCTGTTATCCTGAAATGACGGCAATTACATCAATTCTCCATAAACGCACTGATCTAACAGCTGTAGAGTTGCGTTGACTGCAGAGATTGTAGACAGGGCAAAGCCCAACGCCTAAACACCTTCTCATGCAAGTAGCTAATCAAACAGAAATGTCATAGAAATGTCCGCATCAGAAGACTATGTAAATAAACCTGTATCTGTTAATGGCATTGTCCATAGAAACTAAAAGCACACCCACTGTATTTTTAGATGACAGGACTCCACAGTTTTCTACTGGTTTCTGCTCAGTCCCAGTCCCTGGCGTCTTCCCTACAGGATGCTGCTGCTGCTTGATAAGCTGTTTGTATACATTCATTTCACATCAGCTGCCTTTTGCTGATGCTCTCAATACAAATGAAACGTAGAAAGGAAAGCACAACCAAAAGAAACAAAACAAAAACACTCCAACAAACCCTTGACCAGATTCAAGCTTGAACTCTCATCTACTGTTCAGTCTATTTTTGCATAAGCAAACAAAATGTGAAGTCTGTTCCATAAACAGAGCCATCACGACACAGCAGGGATAACAATGTGTTGTTTTACACATGTAAAAATAACCCCATGGGTGTGAGAAGTGATGGTGCACAGGTTCTGTATAAAGTTTGTGCTTTTTAATTAACCAGATAAGACGAGCTCCAGCAGGCGCTATAACAAACTAAATCATCTTAGGGCCACTCCAGGAAAGTTGTCTGAACAGCACCTTGAGAGGCAACTATCTTACAGACAAGCTGCTAAACATCCCCGGGCTGATGGGTCACTTAGTAAACAGAAAAGCAGGAAAACTCAAGCTGACCCCATAATGTGTCCAATCTCTAAACTGTGAAATCTGATTTGTACACAACAATATGTTAAGTCATGTTGACTTAACCGAATTACAGATGAGATTATGAAACACACTGTTCACTGTTAGAGACCTCTGGCAGATCTACGTGTTAGCATTTCAAGCACTCAGATGGCAAGATGAAGGTGGATTTTAGATGGGCTTCAGCAGACTCATACTCTACAACTATGATATTCAAGAGACCAAACCCACCAATCCTATCTGACAGTGACATGATTTCTACATCCAATCAGTGGCGACTTAAACCATCACAACCCTTTGGTAGAGCCACAGCTTGTTCACAGAATGAGAACAAAGCCAGTGTTGCAGTGAAATCCAGAAAGCTCTAACTCAAATCCCCACAACTGGGATTTGAGTTAGACCATCTATGATGGGGATTTGGGATACATGTGAATATTTGTCAGACATTCAACTGAGTAACTGATAACACAGTGGTCACAGACAGAACATGATGTGAGTAACAAATGTCATAGCAGTCTAACCTAGATATTTGAATGAAAATCAATGTAACCAATATGAACAAGAAGTAGAGCAAAGGAAGAAGCTGTAGCTGAGACACAGGCACACCGGTACTTGTATAACAGCACTGCAGTCTGTTTGTTTAAAGATTAGGTTGTAAAGGAAGTTTGTAAAGTTTTTTTCTTCTATTGGCACCATAAGATATTTAAGCAGGATGATAAAATGTTGATGTACCGTACTTTTTTGACATTAATGGCATAACTAGGTAATAGGAATTAATATGTCAAACAATTACACTTTTTATCAAGATATTCAAATCTCATGAAAGTAGGAGATGCCACCACTGAAGAAATATGCTTTCAATGCATCCTGTAGTTTTACAGAAAGCTCACAGTACTAGTTAAAAACAACATTTGCTATTGTACAACGTTGACGCACAAATGACTGAGACTCCAAAATAATAGCACTTGCGGGAAACACTTTAACACCTGGTGCTCTCTGACAGGTCAGACAACTGATAACGTGACCCCAGACCCCCTGCTTCAAATAGCTTCTATGTTGCTGAGTGCAACCAAGCATGTTTTAAAAAGATGTCTTAAGAAATGCACGATATACCAAATGCAGATGCGGAGAACAGAAAAAAAAGTGAAACCCTCAAATGCAATGTGCTCTCACTGCCCTATATTTCAATAACTCACTGTTTGACCAATTGGACTCCTAACACTGAAGTGATTTTACGTGTTGAGCTACACAGCAGCTCTGAAAGCCAAGCATTCACGGGAGAGCTGATATTTACTGTACATAGTGTAAATAAAAGACCTGCGACTACATATCCTGACAATGAGCAGCATCTAATGGAAGCAGTTTCAAAGGAAATTACACAGAAGATGAATGTGCTGCCACACCTCATCTCACTGGCAGAGTTCTGGGTATCCAATGCCAGCACAAGGGAACCAAGGCTATCTATATCAGTGTCTGATGTCAAAGTCAGACCAGCTGTTCCAGGCTGCATCAGTGTGACATAAATCGAATTTTTTAGTAATCCTTTGAAGAATGCATCTGTATGCAGGAATTCATTTTGTTGTCTTAAAATAGAAGTATTGCATTTATTCACCCTCACAATCCCTCTAATATTGAGTGACACAGTGTGGCCACATGCCATGACACATCACAGCAGAATATACAAACTGCCCAGCAGTTGCCTTATAACTGATTGATCAGCGGAGAGAGGGCATTAGCGGGCAAATTTCACAGTGGTGTGTGAGAGTGCGTGTGTGTATGTATGCAAATATCCAAAAGTTTAGATTCAACCCTCCAACTGTTCAAATGATTAAGGCTCAAGATAAAGAACAGAAACAAAGAAAGCCCCTGATAGACAGTTAAAGATAATCGATTACTCTAGTTTCAAAGAGTGACTCTACAATCCACACTTCCTCTTGTGGTCAGGCTATTAAATAATCAACTATAGCTATGAAGAATGAGGTTTTACCTCAACCCCAAAATTTATAATAGATAAAACTGATGGACATTTAATTAGTTAATTTCATTTTATTGTCCTCTATTGAAATACGCTGTTTATCTGTGCCTATAAGGCTGTGCAGTAAGTTGTAAGACCATAGTTAAGCATAGTTATTTATTTTATAACATACTACCACTAGTGCTACAACTGGTCCTGCTAGTCATGTTTCTAATATATAAACATGTAAGTTGAAACAAACATTAGATCTCATTCTCCTGCTCTGTTATTTTACATGTCTACTTGAAGATCTCCTCATGCACCTCTTTAGCATGTCACTAACATGTAGGAGGTGGGGTCCTGAGGACCGTATGCCTCCAGCTGTCTCAGGCTGTCTCACTGTCATCACATGCACTAATGTCCACAATCTATCACTACTCTAGGCTTTCACGTTGCACTTCTCATCCTAACAGATTATGAGTCCTTGAGCAGATATACAAAATATTTACGGGCAGCTAACTATTTTGTGTAGATTGTTTTTAGGCCATAATCTAAACAATCCAAAGCAAAGCACCTTGGACCCAGCACAGTAAGAAGTACAGCACACAGACTGAAAGAAGTAACCAGAGCGCCAGGGACAGGCTAGGTTCAGACACTCCCACTTCTCATACCACACTAATTCATGGGTGAGGCCTGAACATTTGGAAAGTATTTGACTAATAATCACTACATACGCCTACAGACAAGAAGGCTCCACTGTGACTGGGTAGAGTGGACAGCCTCTAAATGTCTTTGATGCTGTAGGTCACTCAGCATCCTCTTGTGGCCAGTGAGAGCAAACAGAGATCCCAGAACATACAAGTAAGGGAAACTTGACAATTAAATCAGTGTTAATACAGAATTTAAAAAAGAATTACAAAAAAAACATTGCAAAGACAGATGTTAAGCAAATATAAGTGAAATCCACACTATGTCCATTTAGAAGTAGCATTAAACGGGACATGTATGCTTTGTATGACAAAGCTCAACTTATGACTAAAACAGAATTTTTTTTTTAGATTGGAAAAAAGTAACTAGGAGGAGGATAACATTAATGTTTACAAACTTTTCATGTGAGATATTTCGATGCTAAAGTAAATTATCAGTGGCAGAAGCCAATGTTTATCTAGTGTGTTGCATCAGTGTTGCACTGGTTAAAAGTTGTTTTAGATCTTGTTTAATAAAGTGTGATGAAGAGGGAAGTTTCTTTTTTCTCCCTTGTTTCCATGTTGCAAAAAGGAAAACTAAACAATAACAACAACAAAAAAGGCCCCAAAAACTCTACCACTTTTGGCTAAATTAGCATTTTTAACACTGACCCAGAATTTCAAGCTCAGACATGTCCTTTTTGCAAGTACATTAAGTTTGTACGTCATTCATTTAACTCACAATAGCATAGCAGTTGTTCGGGTCATTACTGACTGGAAAATCAACAGTTTATGATTTCAGCTAGTTTAATTAATTAGAGTTTAATGAGCCAGATAAACATTATTTGATCCTAAAATGGTCAGAAATAACAAGAAAACCCATAGTTTTCTATCAAATAAGGTGACACATAGAGACTGCATTTCCTGTTCCACATCATACTCGCTTTGCTGCTGCCCCACCAAAAGGCCCATTCTGTGCCACGAAAACCTTGGTTTAAATGTGCAAATATGGATTTAATTTCAGGTTACTGTATGGATTGCACAATACTAAAAAGATATGCAGATAAACTGCCAGTTAAACATACAAATAAGTGCATTAAAACTATAAAGATAAACTTACCAGACTGATAAGCTGTTGTGTAAAAAAATGCCAAGCCAGGATTGCTTTATAGTTGGCTTACCAGAAAGCAAAGAGAGGTTCCCCTTTCGACTTTTAAATACATGTTTACTATCGGTATGCAAAGAGTTTAAAATATTCAAATCATTGTGCAACACACCCTCAAGTACCTCAAGGTGGTTTCAGGAAGAAAAAGAACAGGGTGGCACACCTTGTTTTTCATACTAGTAAATCAAAAACTGTCTGCAGTGTAATGCCTTTAGGATAAAAAACAAACAAAAAAAACGGACTAACAGCTGGCACAATGCAGAACTCCTTGTTTAGTGGATCTTAGTATGTTTGTGGATTTTTTCCTGTGGCACCTTAAGACCTTTTGGCTAAATTTTTCAACAATTAGTTAAATGCTTACTAAAAAACATGGAAAATATTTTTTGGAGTTATTGTTCGAATACACAGTTTACCTTCTTTGTGCTGAGAGATCTCCGTAGTACTCTTCCACTTGGTCCAGTCATTCTGGTGTTACTGCTACTTCGGGAAGGCAGGGTACTGGTAGATGGGGTGCCGAAAGGTGTACTTAAGGGAGCAGGCCTCTTCTCTGCCAGGTTCTTCTGTGATGCCACATTGTTGTTTTCATTGAAGCTTAACGACCTTTTATCAGGAACGTCCCCAGTACCTAATTCAATAGGCTGTCCACTTTTGATTAGATCAAGATAATTTTTGAGTATTGACTGAGTTGTAGGATCACTCAACCAGTTGAGAAATAGCTCGTCTACTTTCATTTTAAGAACCGGCTGGAGAACTTGTGGTGACGGCATTTTGGGCAATGTCGTCTAAAGCTTCCTCTGATGACCGTACCTGCGAAGAATTAAAAGCATCTTTAAACTCACACCACCAATATCTGCCTCCCACACAACGTCCATAGATGACACGAAACTGTCAGAGCAGCGGCGCTGAGTAGGTCACTGAGCAAAAAAACATGACACGAGCAGTAGCCCTTGCTTTGAGTACAAACCAACACTCACTCATGTTATTGAAATTTAGCGCGAAGCGTCAATGCTTTAGCCCATAGGCGAAAGTGGAAAACCCATATGACTTCAATAATGTTTCCAGCCAATTTTAATCCACCACACGTCAAAAAAGGCTGCATAAAGTAAACATTTCAAAAGCTTCTGTTAATTAAACCTATCCTTCTATGGAAGAACGGGGACTACAACAGGTTTAGCTACTATAGCTTTAGCAGCTAGCGCCAACTAGCCAATAAATGCACCCACCTTGCCGTGAATGGACAGCAATGCAAAACACGTTAATATGACTCTACATTTCCTTCATAAGCGATGATACTCAGCGTACGTTCGGCTAACAGTCAAAAATAAAAGCACCATCGAAAATCCGGTGACATTCATTTCACTGGGAGAAAACACAGCAGACAGGAACAACTTTTCAGGCTCTCGTTCCCCTGGTAACCACACAGCGTTATCGCGAGATCGTCCACTCTCCGCGGAGTCAGTAAGCACTTGAGCTGACGCACACCTGTTAAAATTTAGAAGTGTGGAAGTATTTCTCATATAATGGTTCTATTTCCCCCGCTACATAAGCCTATTCTAACACTGTAGTATTCTCATTTATAAGTAACAACAAAAGCCTTACTGCCAAGTCTGTCTCAGTAAGTATTAGAAGTGTTTTCAAAGAAACTAGGCCGTAGCCCGTCGACTTGGACTTATTAACGTCCAATGATTTCATCTCCTAAGTTTAATAAGTTCATTTTTATGACTGTAGTATGTAGTATTATAGTGATAAAAAATATATAAGCATGTAATATAATACATAGTAAGTTTACGATATATTGTGGATTAGTATAAATTGTATGAGGTTGCTATTATTGCTTGTGCATCTTGAGACACTAATTTAATACAGGCGTTCATTCAGTCTTTTTCTCATTTAACCTGTACATCTACATTCCCTTTGATAATGTATGTTGATGATATGTATTGATATGTTTGTATGATGTCCAGCGAGAGCTGTTCATCAGTGCACTACTCATTTCCATGAAACTAGTCCTGTGTGTCCAGTTTAGCATCGTACAAACCTGATTCCGACTGTGCATGAATAACAATGATGCATGTGTGTCCAATTTCACTCTGTCTACTCAAAGCAGCTGGACTGAGCACCTGCTGTATATGGAGCTGGACATACTTATTGATTACTGTGCGGAGGAGTGGCCCCAGACATCTGGCTCCCTCATTGCATCCCCCAGCATAGAAAACAAGCAACACAGGAAAAGGTCAGTTTAGATTATTGATACCATATATGACACCTGCAATAAAAGAAAGCACAGTGGAGTATTTTTTTTTTCATCAGAAAGGCATGCTTTATAACAGACCCAAGACCCAGGCTTCAACCACTGATTTAATGGTTTGGTTTTTTTGTACTTGAGTCTTGTCTACATTAGTAAAACTGATTTCATGATCACAGGGTCGGTACTAATGGTACACCAATTTCACGTGGAATTCTTCTCATTTACACAAGCACTGCAGCCAAAACTAACATGTTGGTTATTGTTTGTTTCTGTGAAAACAATGTTGCTGGGTAATTATGTTTATTATGCAGCCAACAGAACAAATTTTGTCTGGACTAATCTTTCTCTTTTGGCATTGACTGATTATGCCTGTAAACATTTTTTCTAAACACCAGTTTTTTTGGCATATGCGCTGTGTGTAATTATTTGTTTCTAATGACTTTAATTTACTTCACTGGAGCTTTATGACTTCTGACATGACGGATGTATTTTCGAAGGTGATTTAGAATTTTTAAAAAGTTACTTTTTGATGGAACCCATACCGCAGTGGTATGCTGACAGGCTTTACTGATGTTTCTCTTTCTTTTCGGCATGAAAGACATTGGGGACACCTATCACTCCAAACCTCTATCTCGTTAATAAGAACATTCAAAGTGCCTGTAGCTTTGTTTTTAAGAGCGCATTAACGGCGGTTCCACAGTTGTGAAAAATATCGACTGAATTCCTCTGATTGCTTCCCTTGATAACACGAGTAAATCAAATCTGAAACATCCAAAGTTGTCTGAGGCGCGGCACGTAATGAGAAACCTCTTTGTTCTGTAGAGCAGCGAACCTTACATGTGTTTTAGAGCCCAATCAATATCCGAAATGAGAAGAGAAAAAGTCAAGGTCTTGAAACTTTAGACTTTGCAACTTTTCAAAGTGTAATTATAGTGTACAAATAGGATTTTACCCAAAGCAGTGTGCATGTTGTTTTTTCACGCCTTGAAGGACATTTCAAAGGTTTGGCCGAGTCTGAAACCACAGGGGGACAGCTGGTTAGCGTAGGAAAGTGTTAGTGAGGGGTTTATGTGTGCAGCTCGCCCTTACTGCTGTCAGCTATGCTATATGGGCGCTCTGTGAAGTAGACGATAAGCAATCTGCTCTAATAAGGGGAGTGAATAAAGTTAAAAGTGTTGTGTTGTAGTTATGTGCTGTAGAGAAATATTTGGACCATACCGTACTCACATACTAGAAAAGGCAATGGGCCATGGTTATTTTAAGGTTTAAGTTTGTTTGACATTGGTACGTTTAGCTACTACTCTTTTCTCTTCATTTAAAAGATCCAGATTGCAATGTGAGATTTTTTTGTGGCTGAAGTTTCACATAAATTACTTACATAGAAGGAGAGCAGTCTTTAATAAGTAATGTACGGGTAACTTTTGTTGTGTAAAAGTGTAAAAATGGCTTTAAAACATACTGTAGACAGACAACAGTGTCTACAGTGCTTTTACTTACACTCAAAGAAAATCTGATAGTTCTCTCAAGCTGTTTTTTCTTGAACATCTTACAGGATCTGATACCAATCCAAACATCTTCACCTTTGACTTTGGCTTTCATTCAGTAGGGACGTTTACAACGCAAAGTCAAGACAGTGACAAATTTGTGAGCAACGTTGCCACCTTTGTCTCAATTGCTTCTAAGTGGTCTTAACCTCTGTTGCACATTTGTTTTAAACCAGCTCATTTGGTACATTTTTGTACAAGGCAGAGATAAGAACAAGGCCCAATCAGACAAACAAATGACTTCTCCATCTGCTTGAAATTTGACAAAATGACCCAAATAGTTTTAACATATTTCCCAGAAGATATGTGGAATAGCAATGTAATATTTTCTTTTCTGTTTTATGACTTTGAATATATAACAACTAAATAAGTACATGATAACAGCGAGTTGAAAAGATTTTGATTGTGAAATGGAAATAATATGCAGTTACTGTTAAGTTACGGTGATATTATTCCCCAGTCGTTTTGCAAACACAACAGAAACTAGTAGAAAGTGCTTTCTTAAAAATTGTATTTCATTATGTAGTTAAACTATTTGTTCAGCTGCAATTTATGCGTATGTTGTTTTAACTTTTAATATAACTCATTGTGGCACTGTTCTCCTCAGCGACACACGAGCAGACTTTGCTTCAACATATATTGTCAAATGTGTGCTGCAGAAAACAGCAAACTGCATAAGAAATGATTTTAAGCTTGGAGTAACAGGAGTAAAAGTAAGCAGTAGATGCGTAAAAACTAATGCTGATACAGACGCTGCTTCTTTTCAATATCTCAACATTTAGAGCAACATATATGGTTTTATCTTTCCCAGGCATCTCCTTCTTTTATCTGCGCTCCGTAGAAAACACAAGTGTACTTGCTTTAGTTAAAAACATACAATCCTACTGAACCAAGAGCCAGTGTTAGCGCTGGAAAAACACATTTCAACCTCTCTGCCTGTCGATGGGACTTTTAACATTGTAGAAGAGTAGATTTAAATTTTTTTAATGTTAGAGGTCTTATTAAAAGTCCAAATGATTGTATATATAAATTACATGGTGGACTATAATGAATGTAAATCAGTGTAGGAGTAGTATTGACGTGATTAATCATTAGATTTAAATCAAAACTATTTTTACGAGCAGATTAATGATCACAGTGCCTGTTGTTGCAACTGTTTAAATGCAGGAACTACTCAGGAACTCACTTAGCTGGAAATATTTTAAGCACAAAGTTTCTATTCTGAAGTGCATTAATATAATCAGAAAGTTGCTCCCATCCTCACTAGCCTTTATTAGATTATTTTTAAGAATCTTTATTTATTTTTTTGCTGTTGTTGTTGCACAGCAAGTGATGAAACTCTGGCTGACAGGGTGATTTAAACTCTCAGATTCCTGTGGCATGTAATACAAAACAAGGTACACGAGTTACCACAACAGTCCTGAAATGTCATTTTTATATGCCTCTGCCCATTGTGCACTGTGTTTGTTTTATTTCCAGACACTGCTGAAATAATTGTTAGCATAAAGCAGAAATTTTACAAGGATGTTTCTATAGTCTAGTGATATTTTTTGAGCAGAAATTGCTTTGATCTTGGTCTTAAACAATCCTCTGTTTGATATGGCTTTCAAATGAACTGTGGTATGAACCTCACGTTCCGCCTCCCAAAATGGCATCGGGTAGTGATGAGCCTTCTCGTAGCTCTTTCATGGCTACACTGTAAACACGCAACGCTGTTTTTATTCCTTAAGAAAATCACAGACGCAGAATCAAACTGTCTTCAGTCAACATTTAGATTCCTAATATGCTGTGCGAAATGGAGCCGCGGAGGAGGAGACTTCTTTCATTAGACACTTCACTGAGGCTCTGAAGTTCACTCCTTCCATCTGAGATGACTTTAAAAGAGAAACAATGCATCTGCCTATTGGGGCCTTTGGAGATTTTCTCTCTCATCACATATTAATGAAAGAGGTGCATGTATGGAGTTGCAAAGCTTAAGCAGGAAAACCTGGTTTTGAGCATACCAAAGAGAGTCGACAGATATATAGATATATTTAATGGAGTCGTATATAGTGTGTCTAATCAACTTGGTATACTATATGTTGTTTCTCAGGTGAAATGCTTTGCAAATTTTCTTCAGTCTAGTTCTGCAGATGCTATACAAGGATGTAAAATGTGTAACAGTTGCCTGTAGAGGGTGCACTTCACTTGGGATGTGTTAGGGTTGTACTCCTCTCACTTGCTTTCTAAGCAGACACAGATACATACACAAACAATTCACTCAAGTGTAATGATCTTATATGAGGCACACAGACAGCATGAATCAGAGGTGAGTTCATGCCAGTTATTCTGCTGAATGCACCGTACATCAGTTTCTCACATTGGCCTCCATTTCTCCTTTAATGAGACAGGCCCATCAAGACGGAGCGGGAGCTTTTTGATATCCTCAGAGGGGCATGGTGAGCAGACACATTAATGCTCATAATTCATAGCAAATCAAGGAAGATTTTGTTGGAACAGAGGATCACACCAATTACCAGTTGTTTATTGTTTGCTATTGTTGTGTTTACTGCAGTCTAATCATATTTGGAGGTCGGCCACAGCACTACATCAGCTCCAAGTGGAAAAGCTCTTTTGAAGCCTTTCATTTCGTTGTGCCATATTAGCTGCACTGAGCAGCCCTAGACAACATGCTGCCTTTGCTTTCAAGATAAAAAGAAGCAAGCATTACATCACTTTCTAAATAACTTTACAAATTAAGAAAATTGCAAGTAAATTGGTCACCTAGAAAAAACAAAAAAAAAGTAAAACACCAGCCCATTAAGAAAAATGTGTTTCATCTATTAATTTGCTTCGAGATAGTAATCGTTTCAATAATGGCTTGAACATGGGAACGAGAGTTCGTGTTCGATTCTGGGCTGATGTTGTTGGTTGCTAATGTTTGGCCAGACAGAGCTCCGTCTTTTCCCTTCTTGCCCCTCCTATGGAACAAGCAAATTCGTGGCATGAAAGCAAGAAAATCATGGAAATCAGCAAGGCCTTCATTATACCAAGGTCATTACGTCTGGCTTTTATCCTCCTCTGTACTTATAGGAGGTAAGAGAATCCTATTCTCCATCACCCAAGGCCTCACCTTTGAACACACACATGCACACATAGGCTTACACCAGAGCCAGCATTTGCTCATGCACGGGCACACACATATACACAGGCAAACACACGTAGGTTTCTCTTTCATTTGGCCTGCTTGAATTTCATCATTCATTTTTACATCACATTAGTGTGGTGTGTTAGTGGTCGACTTGTCTGCGTGTAGAGGGCGGCTGTTACTTCAGGAAAAGACTGAATAATGCACGGGAGAAGGCAGGGAAAGGCTCAAAGGGGGTCTGTAACAGAAGAGATGATTGCCTCCTTATACTATACATATATATGGCACAGTTAGGGTGCACACAAAGCGAGGTAAATAGATCAGTGTCTTGAATCTTGCTTCACGGTAAACTGGAATGTAGGTGGGCTGTTTTTGGGCCATGCAGTAGAGTAAGAGTGCTTAGTTGACTTTTTTAAATGATAAATCACACTTAAATGTTGTGTCCTGTCCCCTTACATCAAAAAAGACCAAGAAGATGGAAAATATAAGCAAGAGTTGAGCCAAGTGGGTGAAATGTGCTGCTGTTTTGTATCATTAAATCACATTAGATTATTCTTGGAAAAATGGCAAGTATTAACAGCAGATTTAGTTTCTCTAAGCAGTCAAGGTTATTATTTCAGATCTTTTCAGAGACATGCGAGTATAACAATACATTAAGTTACTTTAATTAGGCTATTACTTTCAAAATAACCCAAACCTACAATCTGGAGGGGAAAAAACTCTCCACCTTTAAAGTTAATATTTTTAATGGGCATCACAAGACAGTTGAGTCTTACTCAATGCCTCCTTCAGAAAAAGCAATAACTGTGATGTTAAGGGGAAGAAAAGTGTTCTCTTAATGTGCGCCAAAGATGGTCTCTTTTGTCTGCCTCACTGGCTGTGTCTAACTTAAAACTCTCGATTGATCTGATACCACCAAGAACTGGCCTGCATATTAAACCAAAGCTGCGATACATCTCCTCTAAGACGGATGAATTCGGTGCATGTGTGTTTTAGTGGGCTCGTGGCTGCGGTCCAGGTTTGGATTATTACAACAAAAAAAAAAGCTGAAAAAACCTATTCAGCGTTTGCTGTTGTCCATTAATAGTCATACACACCATAATATCCCTCAGAAGTCCAGCTCAGCGCCTGCCAACACACATTGGCCTTCGCTTCTGATGCTGACATCATTTAATCTTTAGGAGGAGCTTGAAGTTTCTATCCCAAATCCTTGATCTGGTTCACCTTACAGGACGAGCCTCTTTGTCTCTAATCCAAAATAAACAGACGCGTTATTGTATTCTCTCTCGTCCAAGGCACACGGACTTCTTTGCCTGTCTTTAGGTGAAGCAGTCTCTCTACTTTGCTGCCCATCCACATTGAAAATAATTAAAAGAGCAAAGTGAACACAAATGTCCTCATCTGCTGTGCATGGGAACTGACAAAAAGCCAGGAGATATCCCTTTTCAGAAAAGCACGCGTACTGCCAGCGCATAAACACACACAAGTCCTTTGTAGATGTATGCGGTACAACAGTATGAAAAACAATCCTCTGTTGTCTCACTGTTTTTTTGTGCCTGGGTGTTTTATAAGCATTGGAAAGGATGCACACTTCTCAGATTAGGACTGGCAGAAGTGCTCGGGAGAGTGCGCCAGGAAAAGGATGAACATTAGGCACCTGATCAGACAGGATCAATGAAAAGCAATTAGATGATAAGTCTGCAGGAGCAGGCCTGCGTGCGCACGACTGCAGGGGCCAAGACCTTTACAACAGCCAGAAGAGTGAGCGAATAAACATATCTCCTTCAGCCTTTATGCAAGAAGTGAATAAGGCTGAAGGAGTCTGTGACGATCTGTTTAGCGTAGTACAGTATTTATGTGCGTTTGTCTGCTTCTGTCTCCTTGTGTGGCTTATGTGTTTTGCCTAACATCTATTGTCATAATGATGTGTGATTATTAAGGGAGCAGGGATTTCACAGCAGGGGAAAAAAAAGGGGCTGAGCCAACAACAGGTTGGGCCTCCCTTTGTGTCTTTGTTTGAAAGCTCAGCAAATCCATATTCATGCTCCCAGTATGCACACAATAGCAATATGCAACACATTTGTTTATAATCTTTGTTTATTTGGGTTGCATACATTAACAAATTCCCATTTCGTACTGCTGTAATTCAAAGAGGAGGTAAAAGGTAACGGTAAGGAAAGGTTTCTCGCAAAAGAGGTGGACACAGTCTCCAAGAGCTGATGCATTGTTATTTCAGTTCTATCCATGGGAGAGTTTAAGCTCTTGCAGTAGGCTTGCTATTAGGCTAAACCAGGGTGCGCTGTGTTCTGTGTGGGTTGAAAAGACGAGTTCTGACCATTAGCGTAGCTCCCGTTCCTGGTTGCAGAGTACAAAAGCGCATAAGAGTTTTTCTTCCAATTTGTGGGTGTAATGACGACACACACAACAAATAACTCGGCGCTTAATCCAGTCTTTGTTAGTTCATTGAAATATTTTTCCCTTTGTCTGCTCTAACTAAAATATCCATCATTTGTGGCCCTTAAAACTAAACGGAGGTGTAAACATAGCGTATAGGATGCAGTAAAGTGCCTTTCCTCCTTACTTGATTCCTGCATGTGCTCATTTCCAACACTAGATGGCTGTCTGTGCTGTGTATGCCTTGTGTCAGCACCAGTGCAGCCTCTTCATGCTGCTTTTTATTGGCCTTAGAAATGCAAGGCTGAGCAAAAGATTTTTGTTAATAATGCTTTGAGACACTCGGGTTATGAAAACACAGGGCTGCACAGACACAGCACCCAACTTAATGTTTTGATGTTTGAATTTGCCAGCCCTTCGTTTTTTTTTATGATGTCACGAGCAATGGATTAAATACACTGTCATCAGAAAAGTCAGTTGCAGATTCGCACACACGGAGGTGAAAGTGCATTTGAGTGCATTTAAAAATAAACTCTATGTGATGTCAATTCTAATATATATTCCACATATTTCGATCTTTTTAATGTGGTTTAGGAAAGACTTCAACTAAGCTGACAGATTTCAAAACAAGTCAGAGGTAATGCTAATGTCAAAAAACCCACCAAACACATAATTTATCATTCCAGTTATCGTATAATTATTCTGACTGCAGTGCCATTTGTGTATGTGCTTTGTTTGCGTTGTTTAAGAGGCTATTTGTAGTTTCATTATGTGCAGTAAATGGGACCACATAGAGCACTTGCTTGTATTGACTTTGAAGATTGCATTTCTTCCTTCTTCAGAGGCTGTCCGTCTCTTTAGCCTGAAGCTCCCAAACCACACAGCCGGCCAGTTCATGGTGGCCTTTTATTATGATGTCAGCACTTCGCTTAAAGAGCATTCAATATCTCCAGGACGGCCGTTGGTGGAACATCAATAGAATAACACAGACGAGCAATAGATGGCTATTCCTCATAGCCGGTCAGTTCATTTGCTCATTGATTTATTGGTAGCTGACAGTGTAATGGAATTAAGTAGCAGTGATTATCACAAGCAAACAGGTTATTTGTTTGTTTGTTCTTCCTGCATCTGTTTGCAGAGTTTCAGCACTAGCTGTGCACAGGTGAAAGATTACACACGTGCTTACGGACACGTAAATAGATCTACGAAAACTCAAAGTCCTACTGAATTATTTGAACAAAATGAGAAAGGTCTCAAAGTGCAATGTATGTTATGTGATTTATTATTAGACAGGGTAAAAACTAGGTAATGCAAAGGAAAGAGAAATGAAAGAGCAGGAAAAACAAAAGCATCCCCGATGGAGGGGAAAGCTATTGGACACAGCCTGATTTTCAGGCCTATTAAAAGATGGTCATCTAGAAAGCAGGCGGAACCTTGTAAGACAATTGAACCAAAATCACCCACATAAATCAGAGCGTGATTACCTCAGGAGCTGGAGTTATTGGGTGTTAACGTTGCTGTGCACGCGCTTTAACTTATTAACACTCTTAATAGTGAGGAACAGATTTTAACAGAAGTCCTGCAAAACCCGAATGAGGTGGAACAACAACAGCAAACCAAAAAAGAAGTAATGCATTCAACTGGTGTTGGTCTGTTTCATCTCGACAGTGGCACCTTGATGCTGAAGTCAAAATCCTCCAAGATTTCACAAAGTTTGGCAATTCTGTGTTGAAAGGTTTCTCTGTTTTTTTTTTTTTTTGGTAAATGTGTACAATCATATCTCTCCATCTCCATCTACTACAGCATCCCTGGTTCTGTAATTCATGCAAAATGAAATGAAAACCTTCTTAGCAATATGCAGATTTCTTTATGCAAAACAGCATTACCTATGGTGCGCGGACGGCAGCTAATGCCTTTGATCAGTCTCTCTGACATTCTAACTACTGAGAAGAAAAGAACTTAAAAATTGTAAAGGCTCTTAATTGAAGTGAACATAAAAGAAGATACATGGTGTTAATTGGTATACGCTAAGAATAATCTAGACCTTGGAGACCACTGTCCCTTACCGGCCCCCCTGCCAAAGTGTCAGGATTTACATCTTTAATTCAAGATTTCCCCACATTAATTACCTCGCAGGCAGCGAAATGCGGATTACTTCATTTTAAAGTATAATAAACATCCAAATAGCCCCTCCACCCTCCTCATCCATGAATATAAATTTTGGTTAGTGTGCAAAAGCAGCACTGGGTCTCGTGTTCTTAAAGAGGTTGTGCAGCAAGCATGTGTCTCAGAAAGAATTTGAATTTAGTAAAAACATAATTGAAGTACACATTGTTGGATGAAAACCTTTAATCATAACAGTTCAGAGTTATAACAATAAAGTTAGAACGATGCATATGGAGATTTAAAGATGAAATTATACTTAGAGGTCACTGTGCAGGTGTTACACCAGATTGTTTTGGAAAATGCAGAGCATATTTGGCATGGTATCATTGGCATAACGACTAATTTGTATGTGTTTCTGTGTGTGTGTGTGTCTGTCTTTTCAGTGAGGTAAAGCAATTTGAACACTGGACTCCAATATGACCTTTGATTATGAGAGGAATAAAGCAGTGCTCATATCCCAGGCCTCTCCGTTTCCTCTCAACATGATGAATGGGACACCCTGAGCTGCAGGACAGAACAACCATTTGAGAATCCAGGGTGACACACACACACACACACACACACACACACACACACACACACACACACACGTACACACACACACACACACACACACACACACACACACACACACACACACACACACACACAGAAGTGCTGACAGACAAATGACACTCTGATGGAAAGTGAAGCACTTTTAAGCCCTTAAATGCCACCACCACCAGCAGCACACACACACACACACACACACACACACACACACACACACACACACACACACACACACACACACACACACACACACACACAGTCTGTACTATTCTAGCCGCTGCACTTATCTCCCTCCCTTTAGCACATTTAACACTATACTGCCCTTGAAAATAACCAGCTAAGTTGTGGCTTTTATCTCGTGAGCAGGTTCATGTATGGATTTATTAGTGGAAAATAGACACATCTACCATGGCTTATTGAAACAGTTTCAAACGCATCCCAATGTGGTTAATATTATGCAGTTTATTAAGCAACAATAAGCAATTTATGTAAACACAGTTCAAACGAGCGCCGCTCCTGTACACCTTAAAATCCTCCTCTTTTTTTGAAGTGGTGTTATTTTGGGGATTCATTGTAATTTATTGGCTCAAAGTGCACAATACAGTGTTAAAACTGATTTGATATGGAAACCTGCAGGGACATATTAATTAAAATAGCAATCTAATTAGCATTCCACTGTGACCTAAAAGTTGAATATTATTAGAGCTGCAACCGTCGGCTGTGATGAAAAGAGCTTACATGACAGTGAAATTGAAATTCAAAGAGCTGGAGATAATGTACACACAGATCAAAAGAACAAACGGTGGGGAGAAAAATAACACACCAAGAAGTTTTACATTTCCTCACAAGGGGGAAAACCAGTGTGTTGTGCACACTCCTGCACCCACATTCACACACATGAAAACACTGTTACACTCAGTATTAGGTAGTTGAGTATAATTTAACCTAAAAATGTAGCACGTAGAAATGTCAGCGCAGTGACAAAGAACTTACACTGGTAATGTAATAGCAGGTAAGTTCACTATTTATAAAGTTTAGGAGGAAGAGCAATTTGGGCTGACATGAATATTTTTATCTTTAGGTTATAAATTGGCTGTTGATGTTTTAATTCACATCAGTTCATATGAAGACATAATGTTAGAAAGTTGAAAAATGTATCAATAATACCAAGTAACGTTTTAGTTTTCTACTTACTCAAAGACTATTTTACAAGTTTTAAAGCCTATTTCTCTGCTGGAGCAGGGAAAAAGTACCCTAATTGCAGGACCTACATTATACTTTGTGATCCGATAATAGGAATGTGTCGATATGCTGGCTGAATATAGCAAAGAAGACAATATAACACATACTGTTATCAGTTTGTCTGTTGTGCTACATAATTAGTTGTACATTTTTAAAGATAGCGTGAGGAGCTGAAAGAGCAATGAGGATTTTTTTGTTTAGCTGGCACACACAGGGCATAACAACAAAACGTTCTTATCAGCACTCCTGACTTTCAGAATAGTTGCATAGTTTTGGAAGTATTGGAAGTATTTTAAAGTAAGTGCTTTCTATCTAACAATCACACACATTTGCACTTGAGGTTTATTTTACTCAAGCAGCCAGAGATTCAATGAGAATTAGGTAGCTGACCTGCTCTGCCTCTTGAGCCACAGCCATCTCACCAGGATATGAGTAAAAGACCAGTTATTATAATATTTCTATGAGTAAAGTTAAGAGGAGTGCATTTAAAGCACTTGAAGTAGGAGTAGGACCGCTCATGATGCAAAATGACTTTTTTGTTATGTTATGACATTTTGTACTTTTATTACACAGTAATATTGTTTCTCTTATTATAAAACAATAATGTAATATTTTTCCCCAGTGGAGTATAATGAGGCATGCAAAATACCTGAAAACTTAAGTATTCTAAATAAACATGCTTGCTTGCTTTACACCACTGCCGTTATCACACTGTCACAATAGTACGTCAGAAAAGGTAAAGAATGTACAGACAAACACTTTTCTATCCTGATCTGTTGAAGTAAATATTGTGTTTTCAAACCGAATAATAATACCAAGAGTTATTGATTATTTTGTCCACAAATGACTGTCCTTGATTACTGAAATCTTCCTGTACGCCTGTTGCGGTCTCTTTTTTCCTAATGATTTTGTGCTCTTGTTAAATAGACACTTCAGATAGGACAAAGCTGAAAAATGACACGCAGTAAGAATCGAACCTGAGGACACCCTGCCCTGAGCAGCAAACCAACTGACTATCTGGACAGCCCTGGTTTTAATATTTTATGATGATTGCTGACTTTAGGTCATAGGTTTCCAGCCTGTTTTCCCCATCTCTTGGCTCCTGTTTGAAATCCAATAAGCAGTTCTTCACAGTCATATTGAAGTATAGATTACCTACAGTACACAGCAGGAGGAAGCAAAGGAGAGGTTTACATTGCTGCGATCATTGACTCTACACTTGGTCTGACAGATTTCATCATTTTACCAAAGCGGTTAACCTGTATTAACTGCCACAGCTTTCCCCAATATACATTAAGCCTAACACAGGTCATGACAATCAAAACAGTCCTCACAGGGGTCAGTGCGCTCCACTCTACTCATTGTTACTTCGGTTTAACCTTGAGGGGTTGTATGCTTTTCCCTGCCTCCCTTTGGGGAGACTTGCATATTTCTGCATAGCCTTGTGCACCAGTTGAGGTGCCTGTTCTCTGGGTAAGGGCCTCTACGCTTCTCCTGCAGCTCTACAAGCGGGTGTGTTAACATGTGTCCCTGCAGTGGGCCGCCGCGCCAGCCAGCAAGTGATAATTATTCATTAGTATTCATTAGTGTGAGGTGCTGGCCGGTGCAGGGCTCATGTTGAATCAGTGTTCTGACGAGGCCTCGGCCCGGCGCGGGTCAGTGAGGAGCCAGTAATTAGGCCCACCAGTCAGGAGGCATTTTCCTAAGCACAACACATGAGCTTGAGAGAGACGAGATGCAACCACCAGGAGAGAGGCTGCAGGAAGAGAGAGAGTGTGCATTTTATTTTTAAAAGAAAGCCAACCTTGGCCTCCTTGCTTCCCTGCCTGGGTAGTGCCGAGTATCTTAACCTTTCTCCATCACTCACTCCATCTGCGGTAAAAATGCGAGATAACCTTGGCTGTCTGCTTTGTTTGCCTTGTGCGCTTTCTCTTTGAAGATTTTTTTTAATCCTTTTTTTTTTTTACTTCCCTCAGCTCTCCTCTCCATTTTTTAATTGAAGGATATATAGCGTATATGATTCTGTTTCCTTAAATCTAATATGTTGGTTGCATATGCTTATTTATGGATCTCTGCATGTCAAATGGTTGATAATAGCAGCAGTTATTATCACTTACAGAGATAATTGTGTAACAGTTAACATGACAGAGTGGTCGCCTCCCAGGAATGCTGTTAGTATTGTAAATGGGACCGAGGCCTAACCGAATTAATCTAATTGAAAGATAATTACACTGGCTGCAACAAAGCTGGACCAGATTCATCAAACTGCTTCCTGCCCCCGTGAGCCATTAAGAGGAAGAGATCTACAAGCAAGCACGGGAAGGTTAAAGGCATCCGGGGTGCTCAAAGCTGGCTGTGCCGAAGCTGTCAGTACATATCTGACACAGAAAAAGAGGATTTGACATTGACTGACAGCAATTGAGAAAACAGGGGGTCAAATGTTGAGCTGTTGCGAGACAGGAGAGAGGAAAGGCGCGAACCCCCCAGATCCAAGTCTCTGTGGAGGACAGCAGAAATCCAATGAGATGATAGCTTATCCTGTCAACACATAATGTCAGTTTCCCTTGAATATAAACAAAGAGCATAAGACACTGACAACCTCTCACTCTGCTTCTCTTTCTGTTTCTTTCTATGTTGTTGTTTTTTTTGCTTGTTCATTCATGTGCAAGCATGGGTACACATGGATGTGGGAAAGGGAGTGCCTCACATAACCTCGCAATATCCTGACATGATTCCAGATTAGACGAATTCCCTAAACTACAAGCGAATGGCACGACACCCTCGTCTTTCCCAACAAGCCCCCCTCCCTTTACATTTCCTCATTCCTTCCCTTGGTCTCCAGCATGCACATTTTTTCTCCTTTGGATTTATCAGATTGGCATAGGTGGGTTGACAGCTCTCAAACTGGCACTGCAGAAGGGGGAGATCCCAGAGTGTGAAGGTTAGCTGGATAAACCTATCTGGGGTCTGCCCAGGAGGAGGAGAGGAGGAGAAGGATGAAGAGGGTGTGTATGAGGGGGGAGGCCATGGGAGAGCTGGAGAAGGGGAGAGGAGAGTGAGGGAGAGAGGCTTGGTAGGGCCCCGCTGAGCACATAAGCTTCCATGCTGAGCGCAAACGTGGCTGGCTGACAGTTGTGCTCAGCCTTCACTGTAATAATGAATAAAAGGAAACTCCCTGCAGATTACACATCTTCCGTGTTTTGACATTGACCTTAATACATAATTTAACCACAAAGCCTGAACAGTGTGTAACGAGATAAGAGAGGACCAGAGGATAGAAAAAAGATGCCTGGCCTAAAACATACAGGCCAAAAAAGGCGCCTCAGCCGTAATGGCTCTAATATGAGCCAGTCTGTGAGGACCAGTATTTTTTTTCTAAACAAGATGGGAGTATTTGTGGGAGAAGACTGGAAGATTGAAGGCAGCAGGAAAATTATGGATATGTGTGCGTGTGGTGTGTGTGAAAAATACAGTGATTTTCCTGCTTATCGAATTCCCAGTGGGAGGAGAAGGTAGTGCTGCTAAACCTCAATAGAATAGTAATGTGCCAGCCCGGCTGTTGTGTGTGTTTGTGCTTCTTCCCACTGTTCATATAGTTCTGTTTAGTGTGTAACTGTAGACTGGCTGAGTGTGATATCTGAAAGAGGTATTTGTCACTCTCATTGTCACTTCTCGGTCTGTGTGTGTGTGTGTGTGTGGGGGGGCATCGTGTGTTTGTGTGTTTTCCTCGGGGCGTGTGAGCATTGTGATGTCTGAGTGACTGTTAAGCGCAGTGTTTGCTGAGCCAGCACTCTCTGCCACAGGTTATGTCACTTCAGCTGAGGTCACCATGTCACAGAGACTGTCAGGAAATGCTTTCTTTAGCCAAACTCCCTAAGGAGAAAGCTACCAGACTCTCACACACACAGCCTTTAGCTGAATGTGTCCTAAGTATTCACATCCTAGATGAGCCACCATTATGTTACCAGCAGCTCGAAAGGCTGCGACATGAAGAGGGACACAGCAGTGATCTCGATGCCATTTGTTTACTAAAACACAAACAAAGAGAATAGATTAAGCACAATTACTTAACTGCAGTTTCTGTATCTAACCATTCATGCCATCATGGATAATTTGTATCCAGTATCATTTAGTACTTAGTGTTATTCATTAGACATGGAATCCCATGTGGGATCAATGTTTTTTTACTCTTTTTCTACACTTCCAGCACATGTTCATTTGCTTAGCCCTTTAGTTGTTACTAAAAGACATGAAAACACCTTGTTTAGGGTATGAAAAGATTGTGCTTTAGCTTAAAATACAAAGAAAAACACTTATTTTAAAGCTTTGATTATTATCTTGCCTGAGTGGCACAGCTCAGTTGGCATGTGTAGTGCAAACACACACTTTGTACCTGCACAAAGTCAATTCCTGCCAATGCACACAAAAGAACAGACTGAATTTCAGGCTTTGCCATGAGACTAGGAGCCACTAATACAGACCTGGCCCACATCCTCACACGGTTTCCTTAGGGTCATAATCAGGGTCAGCACCTTGAATGTAAGGACATAGCGACTGGTCCCAATCCTGGTTTAAAAAATACACCTTTTGTTTTCTACTTGCATTTGGCGCATTCATGTGTGTTTTACTGTTAATGGTAAATGCTGCAGATTGAGAATCATTACTACCACATTAAAGCGATGATTACATCACTACTCACCTGCTAGGTGCTGTTGAATACAGATACAGGTCTTAAATAAGAATTAGGAAGGCTGTACTTGCTCCTTCCTCTCCTACCCTTTCATCCTCTTCACTGCTCTCACACCCTTTCGTCTTCGGGCTCTACATGCACAGACTGTTCTGTAATTGAAGCAGCACGTCAGAGCCGTCTTCCTGTCTGCATGTAACCCTCTGATTCACACTATTCTCATTAGTGTCATAATTACCTCGTGTTGAAAAGCAAGGGCCTGAACGAGCTCCTCAATGAGCGCTAAGGTGAGAGTGCGGGCCTGTGGCACTCTTGGTTGGGGGGGGTTAAGGCTGACCTCCAGCCCAACAGGGGGCAGTGGTGATGTACTGAACTCAGCCTGCATGATGTCCACAGCTGAGTGCATGAGGTCTTTTTAAGGGCTGCCTGCTGTTTTGCATGGTAACAAGCAGTTGTGAAGGGAAAACCGATTGGGCAATAAATGAAACAGGAAAAATTGTTCCCTGGAATAGATAAGTGCTGCTGCTTTTTCATACATTTTCTGTTTCTTCTATCAGCTATCTCTTTATAAAGCCGCCTCCTTCTCCCAGGAAAATATACACACCTGTCAGTCTGTGCCTAGTCCTTGGACTAGACCTTTGTCTCAGAGCCCTTGGAGTTCTTTAGGGGATTTGCTTGGCTGCGGCCTAACCGGCCCTGAACAGCCAATAAAGTGGTCCAGCTGGGTAGGACATCTAGTATGTGTGTTGTAAGTATGCCTGTGTGGACTTGTGCCATCATGGCTCAGTTAGCACACAGACCCACAGCTATGACTGTGGTGGCAATAGTACTTTGGTGCTTTGCCATCAGGCTTCCCTCCAAGGACTGTGTCAAGACAGTGATGATGCAGGGTGGTGCTCTACTTCTGCAGCAGTAATCTAATGAGCCTGTAAACACACTCATTTGACATCATTAATTGGAGGGAGATCAGAGATCCAAGAGGGTGTGTGTGTATAGTGTGTGTGTGTGTGTGTGTGTGTGTGTGTGTGTGTGTGTGTGTGTGTGTGGTAGCAGTTGGAGGGTTCTCCCATCAGAGAGGGTTCTCCCAGATCAAAGATTTAGAGTGTGAAATCCCTGATTATGCGACAGAGAGACACATTAGAGGCAGTTTTCTGCCAAGCTGAGAGAGCAGCAGTGTTTGGTCAGTGCCAACAGAAGGCCTTGTTTTCAGCAATAGAAAGCACTAAAGCAACACACTTGAAGCTGCCCTCTGTTTTGTCAATTATACAGTGAGTGGATAAATCAAAGTTGGAAGACATGGAGTTTATCTGCGTCCAGTTTATTGATTTTTAACTATTTCAGGAATTGTAAACGTGTGAAACTACATTTTAAACGCATGGTGACAAAGCTTCTCGCGGTGCTTTTGAAAAAAGTTTGAATCTTCTTTGTGACTGTCACAGAGTGCGATCCATTAGCTTTAATTGCGCTGCCATACTGGTTCAGTCACATTTGTCAGCTGGATCTAAGCGGGGGGGAAACAGAGGTGCAGTGCTAGAGTTGCTTGCTACTAGTAGTCCTCTGCTCTGAGAGCAACCCAGTCCAGTCGTTAATGATCTATCTGTGTACCACCCGCACAATGGCCCACACCGCTGTTCGCTTTCATTTACAGAGTGCCAGTCTCTGAACTCCCCTCATCAGCCCTTTGTTCCTGACTGTTTAATGTTTTTTGGGGAGTTGATTGGTGTAGCTTTGTATGGGATACTTTTGAGCAAGTGGCTTAGAGAGACAGCTAGAGCAGGAATTTTCTAGTTTAATACATTATGAAGATTTCACTTTCTGCCTTTGATTCTGTACTGACAGTTATCCTTCAGTCCTCCTTTAAAGTCCCACTTTCAATCCCTAATGGCTGTCATGTCGCTGCACTCTCTGGACTCTTACTCAAAGTGTCATTGGCATAATGGTCGGCAGCCGTTGGCCTCTTTTGATCATCCATGCTGTGTGCGAGAGCAACTAGAGCTGAAACAGTGAGGTGTATGAGGTGTGTGTGTGTGTGTGTGTGTGCGCGCGCACTGCTTGCGCCTCTGCTCGGCTGCCACTCCCAGGCAGAGCTCCACCACCGGAAATCTAAAATTCACTTTCAAATAGTTTTCCTCCTGTTCTTGGTGCCTAATAGCCACGCACTGCAAAGTGTGTGTGCATGTGTGTACTCATTAAAGGGATAGCACGGGTTTCTCCTGTATCAGCATCTCAAGCTCAGCCCAGTTTGGCACCCTCTCAATGGTTATGCATACTCCAACAAAGAGATGAAGGGCCGCAAGGGAGTGAGAGAGGCCAGGAGTGAGAGAAAGTGTGTGCGTCTGTGTGTGTATGACGGTGAGCTGAGGCCTTGGACGAAGCCAAGCTCAAGTTCAAACACCCCGGCCTGCGTTCGTATGTGTCATGCCAATCCAAGATAAAATCACACTCACCAGGCCAGAAAGAACACATCTAAGCAAGATGATCAGGGCCAGGAAACATCCGGAAGGGTTCTGAGGCTTTCCAGCAGAGACGTGCTTGTAATAGAAGCCAGTGTGCACTTACTGAATGACATTATGTTCAAACATCCTGGGCTGAAACCCTCTGTGCTTGGATCCAAGTAGTGCAACACTTCCAGGATCAGTATCCTCTCATTTTCTGCCTGCTTCACTTACCTGCCCCATCCAGGTGTTAGGCAGGCTCGGCCCAGAGCCCAGGGCACTATTGATGCTCAGACAGTAAGACTAGCCGCAGGGCTTCTGCACATCAGTGTATGTGGTTTCATGAAACCAGAGAACGTATTCTGCTTTGATGGACTCACTTTGAATATATTCCTTGAATTTGACAAGAGCATAATTTATTGTATAGATATTAGTGAAGTAAAATCTCTTCTAGCAATGCTATTCCTTTCTTGGATTCTCTGCTGCTGTTTGGTCCTTTGTGGCCTTTTTCCTGAATCTGCTGTTGCTTCCATTGTGTTATATTATCAAATTTTCTCCCAGTCTTCCTTCAAACCCTAAAAGGCTATTAAATTATACAAAGAAAAGTGCTTCACTGTCTGAAATTTGAACAACAGTTGTTTCTCAGGTGGTAAAGGCTGGTTGTCAACTAAACTCGGGGTTGGCAGTGCGATCCTGGCCCCTCTCATTACAAAGCACCCTTGGGCAGGAGAAAACTCAACCTCAAGTTGTTCCCTATAGTAGGCCAGGATACACACTCATACTCGCAGTCACTCTGGTGTGTGAGTGTGTGTGACTGGGTAATGAGAAACACATTTTGACGCACTTTGTGAACCTAGTTAAAGGTGGTATATAACTCGGTGCACAGAGCGTTAGCGTATGCCGTCACAGTGCCGCATGTAATATTGTGGTTTCTCATCATATGTTGTTTTTTCTGCAAACTTTCCCCAGTAAACTTAATCGATTTGCCTTTGGACTTATTTATTTAATGCACTTACTCGCACACACATACATGTGCAGCCCTGCCCTCCCCTTTATCCACAGAGGGATACAGATCAGAGCACTCGGCCAAGATTGTGTGTGATGTAAAGTTCTGGAGAATAAAAGACGTCTCTTCCAATAACATATTTCCGCCATGTATCGAAAGACGTGTCAATTTCAGTTACACCTGGCGCGGCAGCTGTAAAACAGCGAGTTCTTCACTTCTAAAAGACAATGCCATAACAGTCACTCCCCACCTGAATGACTGATACATTAAACATGCAGAAAGCAGCGGGAGGACACCAGGGAGGGAGCGTTCAAAGACGAAAACAACGCATCCAAAAACAGAAAAAGAGAAATATGTTGCTTGCTACAGTACAATGCAATGCACCTGTCTGGTGATGCTGACTAGCAGGAAGGATTAAGGATTAAGCCTTAGTCTTTCCAGGAAAAAAAGAGTATTTTACTGTACAGACAGTAAAAAGTAAGTGCTAATATACGCATTTTCTTGCTGTATAAATCCCAGAAATTCTGTGTTACATTCCAGCTCACAGTGTATTTCTCTGTCACTGTATTATTCCAGCTACGCATATATATCTTGTCCCCAGTTCTGGTCTTATCCATGGTCTGAAAGCAATCCCAGAGAGTCAGCTGATCACACAGGGCTTTTGTAATAGCAGCAGAGGACCGTCTCTGTCCTCTAGTTTCATGACAGGACTGTCAGAGAACATGCAAGCTTATAGACCAGACGTACTAAAATCTGTAGCCCTTGCCTTGGTTATGAACTGCTGACACAGCTCCTCTGGCCTGTTGTAGAAAATTAATTCAGGCAAGTCAGAGGATGCCTCAGTCAGTGGGATAGACAGACAGAAGGGGTCCTGCAAGGCAACAGTGTGAAGAGGATAAGAGTCTGTGGTCCTCTCTGTTCACTGCTGGACACATTAAGACTCCATTAAGGAAGCCTGACACAGATGGTGATGGCTGCCTCCGTTCTAACTGAGCAACTTATTAGAGAAAGTGGAACTTCGGCTCTCTGTCTTTTTACTCTGGCTCACATAGAAGTCCACATGACAGTATTTAAAGTCAATGAAATGTTTGTTTTGACTTGAGTCATTATTTAGACAAAACAAAAATTTGACACTGTTATTTGTGCTATCTAAATTAATGAAGTGTCATTTATTTTCATGAGCATTAACATGGTTTAATTTCTATTTTGTAAAATGGAGTCACCAAGTCGTCATTGTTCAGTCTAAATTTGAGCAGTAAAACAGGGTTACACAAGTATTAAATAAAACTTCATGTCTGTAGCACTGGCTGCAGCCAGAGCGAACAAAACTCTCTGCATGATGATAAATGAGAGGTGGATTGGATAAACATATCTAAACGATGGTAGAACTAGTTTGGGAAACTTTGTCAATTGAGACATAGCTTATGATTTCATGCTTGTATATCATTTATACATTAATTATAACATCCTCTTCTTCTTTCGGCTGCTCTCTTTAGGAGTCACAACAGCACATCACCTGCCTCCATCTTATCTTATCCCCAGGATCCTCCTCTATCACTCCAGACCTCTGCGTGTCCTCCTTCCTGACATCCTGAATCTTCTCTGAGGTCTTTTCCTCATGCCATCCACTGGCCCATATATCCACTATTCCTCCTTTTCACATGTCCAAACCATCTCAGCCTTGCCTCTCTAACTTTGTCTCCAAAATGCTCCTCCTGAGCTGTCTCTTTGATATACTCATTCCCAATCCTGTCCATCCTGGTCAATCCCAGTGCCAATCTTACCATTTTCAGCTCTGCCTCCTGTCCTGTTAGTACTACTGTCTCAAAACTGTAATATTGAAAAATATTTCTGTCCCCCATCAGTGGGCTGACTTTAGACACTAGTCTCGGCTATATAGACTAGTATAGTAATAATAATAATGGATTGGATTTATATAGCGCTTTTCAAGGCACCCAAAGCGCTTTACAATACCACTATTCATTCACTCGCACATTCATACACTGGTGGAGGCAGCTACAGTTGTAGCCACAGCTGCCCTGGGGCAGACTGACAGAAGCGAGGCTGCCATATCGCGCCATCGGCCCCTCTGGCCAACACCATACATGACCTCTGCAGCTATAAAAGTTTAGCTATAGTTGTGCCTATAGCAAAACTATAGTTGTGTGTAAATAAATGGTTCCTATTGTTATGACATAATTGACAGACATAATGGAGCCGAACTGCATACTTTCTTGTAGACATCCCCTTAAAATATAATGTGGGCTTAACACAGCACTAATTTTGTGGGAACAGTTAAAGTTAGTGGGAGTAAGAAAGCTATGAAGAGCAGCAGCTTCAACTTTCCACTTAAAATCATGGCAGCATAGCTCAGTAGCTTGCACTTTCTGACTGGTTAAATATTGTAGATGCCATCAATTGCTTGCAAGACATAATCGTCAATAAAGAGGAGGAAAAAAAGGACAGAAAAACATGTTTGTTTCATTGTCGTTAGGTTATACAAGGCTAGACCAGTCAGTACAACTGAGCAACGAGTCCCTCAGCAGCTGACACACAAAGTCTACCCAGTGGTTTGAATATTCAGTGTTGATACAAACAGGTGACAAGTGAAAGGAAAAAGCATCACAGTTTGGTGGTTGAGAGCACTATCTAACACGTGAGGGTCTTCATGCTGACTTTGAACGCCATAGCATATGAGCCATGTTGCTTAATAGTGTGCTGTAGCATTCAGTGACCCTCATATGGATGGGGACATCAATATAGATTTTTCTTCAAAGAATACAGTATAATTTAAGATGACAAATGGACACAAACCATGCCAGCAAAATGACCCCCAACGCTTAAAACACTGGATACTCCCACAGTGTGAGACAAACAGTTTTTACCTATAATTATTAAGACAAATGTTTTATCCCAGTTTGGACAAAAAAAGTGCATAGTTGTATTATTTTAGGTGGTAATTATTATACTAAAAAATGAGGTACATTTCTAATTCCAGTCAGGCTTTCAGACATCTAAAATAAAAGATAAGAGCATCAGCGAGTGGACTGAGTAGCTTCTAACTGCTTGCCAAATCCTTCACATTTACCCTTGATTAATATTACTAATTGTGTCTTTCTGCAAGTATTTTATCTGAAGATGAAACTGTGATTTTATTTAATCAGCTTGCAACTTCTGTTTCTAGCCCTACATTCAGATTGCAGACTTAATCTTTAGTCTTTAGTTAGGCCTTGGGGAATCCTTGTTAATAGATCTTCTTGCTTAGGGCCTCTGGCTTAATCCTTGCCATTTACCACTTCCTGTGCTAGTTTTCTAAATACTCTCAATTAGGTGGCTGGCAGGGCATTTTGTATCACTCTATGTTCTGACCACTCCTCTTTTTTTTGTGCAAAAGGGTTTTGGGGGGGGTGACCTTGGCGATTATAGATATAGCCATGATTGGACCTTGGTGATTCATCTTCAGCATCTCTCTGGATATACTGCTAACTTCATAGTGAAATGATAATTAACTCCCAGCATCAATTAGCATTCACCATGTAGAAGGGTAACGAGGAGCCAATTACAAGAAAATATACATAATCAATTATTTATTCATTCTTAATTACAGTGAGTTTTACCCTGTTACAGCAGCGGTAGTTCAATTAATGACCTTCAGCTATCTTCATTTGAAATTGCCACGGAGCAGAGGAATTTACCAAACCCCAGTGTGAAACAAAGCCGGGGAAGCACAAACACACACATGCACGCACAAGCTGAAAATGAATAAGAGAAAGCAAGAGGGAGAGAGAGGAGAGAAAGAAAGAGATGTAGTGAGAGAGAAAAGAGAGAGCAGAGGAGGGAAGGGACTGGCACTGTCTGTCAGTCAGATGCCCAGAGTTGCGGTGTGCACGGTGTCACCCACACGACCGAGCCGTCTGTCGAGGCCACCTGCCTCATTATGGGAAATGTATGCATCTGGGGCAGGCTCTGGCTGGCTCATCCTCAGCATGGGCAGGGAAAATGGCACACTGGCAACTATTACTGCATTATGTTAGCAAGCGGTACACACTGCATGCATACATAGTGAACCGGGAGACAGGAAACTAGCAAGCCAAGAGTTTTGCCGAATGGACTGAAAAATTATGGAAATGACTCTGTATATGTGCGGATTTGTCACATGACTTCACACTGGGATAAGACTGATATTGTTCTAGGAGTGCTGGTTTATAGCATGTGGCAGTGTGCCACATAAATCTTTTTCTAATATTTGATGAGGAAGAGTTCACAGTAACTGCCGTTTTAAATTTGTATGCACAAACTTCTCAAAAGGAGCGCAATGTTAGAGTTACGTTTGACAGATGACAAAGAAGCTGTTTGTTTTAGATAAGCACAGAAGACAGCATGTCAGTGAGTAGACAGCTGCATGCAGACCCTGTGTAGATGTCCTCATCTCTGGCCACAGGGTCCTGCAGAAACCAATAAGCACAAACAGAGCAAGCTGATCACAACAGAAAACTTTCTCCCTGTCCATCCCTGCTCCCCCCTGCGCCCGCCTTCTGCCCATACCTGGCCTGAATACCATTAGACTTAATAGAGCGTGGTGTGAGGGACAGCCAATCATGATGGCGTCCCGTCAGTGCCACCGACATGTATCTTGGTGCTCATTATCATCCTTGAACAGCTCCAATTTACATCTGATGCTCTGACTAATTCTGCTCCAGTGTTGTCAAGAGGCATAGGAAGTGGCCTGGCCGTGATGACAGCGCGGCTGTCAGGAGCCCGTGGATGGAGGATTCCTCGGGGCATGATTTAATGCCCATGTCAAGCCCCGCTGTCAGCCTCTCTCTCTCTCCCCGCTCTCTGTGCTCCTTCTCTCCATCCAGCCATTAGGATTCAGCCAGCGGAGAGATGGAGCAATAGAGATGGCGATTGGCCTGCTTAGGATTCACACTCTGGGCAAGAAAATAACACGCCCTGTTTCACAAGTGATTACCCTTTCCTTGTAAACTGCAATTAAGGCTAAAAAAGAAAGGCAGCAAAGAGGTGATGGAGAAACAAAACGCACATGACCGCCAAGCGAAGAGGAAAACCTTGAGCATTTTCCCTTGCTGGTTTTGTAGCTGCTTGTTTGTCTAATTTCCATAGACAACTTTTCACTGGTATTTTGCAGAGTTGTTTTGGTTTCTGTTTGGTTGTATAACACCCACAGATTTTGTGCCCCTCGCTCTCCCTTTTGTAGAGTGATTAGCATATTGCATGATGTCTCTGCGGATAGTTCCAGTTGCACTATGCAATCCTCTCTCGCTCTCTATATATTTATTTTGGTCAGGATAGAGAAGAACTGTTGTGAAGTCCAGCCCAGCCATCTGAAAAGTTTATTTTGTATGAATTTCTAGAACTCGAGATTTGTTAGGGGGTTGAAAATAACACTGTGCATGCTTTTGCATATGCATGCGTCTGTGTGTTCGAGAATAAGACAGACGCTCTGTGCTTTTCTGAAACAATGGTCAAACCTGAGACACCTGACCTTTTTGACCTTTGCTAAAGGTCAGAGTTGAGCAGGCTACAGATAGCTGGAACGGCTAATCAGGACAGAGAGGACCAGGGTGCAGAGATTTTACAGTCCCATGATAGCAACTATGCGTCATACGAGTCTGAAACATCGATCTGCAAAATATCCCCCCCCCAGTCTGTGTGAAGGTATTCTTGCAATATGTGGCTGCAATATGTTGCCCTCCCTCAGTCTGTTGCCTCTGTTACAAGGGAATGATGGATGACCAGAGATTTTGCTGCCTAATGTGCAGAGAGTGAGGACATATGGCTCAGTTTGCTCTGTCCTTGTGAACGCTCTTTAAACATGAGAACAGCACTGAATGAAAGGAAGAACACCGCAACTGCCTCAAAGTAGAGGCCGGCACAGTAGCAGAAATTAACCTGGCCGTTTCCCCTGCTTTAACATTTAATGAACATTAATTAGATTCGGTCTGCCTTGTGCATGTTTTGGCACAGCTTCATATCCTCTTTGGCCACATTAGGCTTCGGTTGGAGCACTGATTACAGCACTAACAACGCTTTAGCTGTATGGGAAAAAACACATTCGGTTCACAGCATTAGCACTGGAAATCAGTCAAAAACAAGGAATGTTTATGTGTGATTTGGGTGATAGATGACAGGCATTTTTATGAAGTGTTTCTTTGGTATCCTTTAGCTATGGCTCAGCAGTTGGCACACTAAAGGAGGCACAGTGGGGAAGTGGGCTGGATTGGGCCAGTTAGCATTGGCTCTGACTGGTAAGTGTCTGGTCTAAACCTGCATGACTATGTTTTTTAGCATGTTTCCACCACAAAACTGTGAGGAACCTTTGCAGATGGTTTTAACAGTCTTTCAAAAAGATGTTTAAAATATCTGATAATGGCACAAACTAGAAGTTATATGTAAGTCTATAAAATCAGATTTTAGTTAAATAACAATTACACCTAAATAAATACATGGAACTACTACTACTATGCAGTCATCCCCCTCAATTAAATAAATATGATCGATTTTTACGACAGTTAGCGGTTTGATTGAAGAAAAGGCAAGTATATAAAATGAGGCTTAAATATAATAAAAAATAAGATGCTGAAATGCTGGGAGTGTGTCCACTAAAGTCACTAATTGACAGCTCTTGCATCAGCCCTAAGCAGGACAGCAGCAGGAAAATATACCTGAATCTATTTTAACCGAGCCACACAGTATAAAGAGGGGGAATCACAATGTGCATTGAGACAGGGAATATTTTTTCCTTTGCAGATGCTTCTGTGGTGTGGACAGTTTGCAACTCTTTATAAATATGAACTTTGTTAACATAAGATCCCAAAGTTTACAGCAACTCCTTATCAGATTTATGATCCATACTGCCTGGCCTGTGGCGCTGGTTTGCCACTATTTATTTTGAGATCAGGCAATATGAATAATATATATAAGTTGTAAAAATGTTAGTGTTATAAAAATAATTCACAAAAACTAAATAGATGTTAATAGTCCTGCTAGTTTAAGAGTAAGTTTTATTGATTATTACGTCTAGGAGCAGTTAGCTAACAGAGATACATACATACACAACATATTAAAGCTTATTATAGTAAGGTTTTTGCAAGCTAAATTAGCAACTATGCATAAGAACAATTGGTAGCTTGCACATGCATGTAGGCATTGGGGTATGTACTCCAAAGATAACAGTTTGTGATTGGAGGAAAAAGCCCAGTGACATCTTGACCTGTTCACCACTAACAGTGGATTATATGTGAATCAAATTAATAAACTTTTCCTGTTGTAAAAAAAAAAAAGCATTTTATAAATGTGTTTGTTGAAAAAAATCAATCCAGCTCTTTTTCAGTTTATCATTTTTAGGAAATTTAGACGTGGAGCTGTTCTGCAAATTATCCATCGCAGGATTGATGGTGTGTAATGCCCTTATGGATTTTAAGATGTTTCTAGTGCAGTAAACAGGGGGTAGCATGAGAAATGTGTATTTTAGTTACACACACATATAGCTTACCTGATAGTAGCAGGGTGTTTTCCGAGATAGTTGGTGGCCCCGCCCCCTTGTTGTATGGCGACCCCTACATTCCAAAATTGTTTGGAGTGTCGTTTCCATGGCATTAGAGGATGGGCATGATCAGTGTGTGTTATGCCTTGGCTCTCAACATGCTTTGTGAGCCAGGGAAAGGAGTAGGTAATCAGTAATAAGTACTGATTTTTAAGTAACTGGACATGAATAACTTGAACTTATTTTCTAATATTATACTACAGCATATTTCTCACTAACTCATTCTCTTTCTCTTGACAATATGTTAAAGATGTAGCAAATTTTAGGGTCAACTTGAAAGAAAGGGAGATGTGAAATCAGAGGTCAGAGGTCATATGTGACATGATCTTTGGATGCAAACTGTATTGTCACATTTAAATCCCCAAATACCAAACAATATACACATATAACTTGTAAGAATCATAATTTCTAAGGCTTTTTTTCAACTTGACTTTGGGGTGAAGAGTGAATGTGAGCCAAATCTGAACGAATTGTTTGTATGACCTCACTCTATACTAGGGGTGCAACAATACTCGTATCAATATTGAACCGTTCGATACAGTGCTTTCGGTTCGGTACGCATATGTATCGAACAATACAATTTTTTAAAATTTATTTTATCAACTTTTCTTCTGACAATGCTGTCTGTGTTGAGCGCTCAGTGGATCTGCGTTCGACTACTCCGCCTAGGCTGCACTATCGAGTGCAGATCCACTGAGCGCAGCACAAGCTAGCAAGACAGAAGCTAAGCTCGTTACAACATGGCAACTGCCTTAACGCTACCCAAAACTGAACCTCCCCCACCCTCATTCAGATCTGGCCTTTGGACCTATTTTGGTTTTCATGTGACCCTGATGGGGGAATGATGAAGCGCATCATGGACAAAAGTAAAACAGTATGTCGGATGTGCCACGCAATGCATCAATTGGTGGGAACTAGTGCGTTAGCGCAGTTAGCTTGTTAACGTGTTGACGCCGTCCAGCCCCACGCACGGGGCGATCCGTGGTAACTCGTTAACGGAGATTTGCCGTGTTGTGGCGTTAACGTCATTTCAGATTAACGCTGACAGCACTAGTGGGAACACAATGAATATGACTGCACATTTACACCAACATCATCCTAGTGCAAAGACAAGTGGAAGCAGACAAAAACAACAAGCACGCATGCTACAAACTTTACCCGAGTCATTTAGACAGCCGTTAGCACATGATTCTCCTTATGGGGACCTGATATGTTTAATTTGCTGCTGAGAATAAACCCCAGAAGAAGCGTATAGTATAGCTTTTATTTTGGAAAGAGCCATTTCTCTGTAATAAACTCTCTTTTCCAAAGATGAGTGATTTCTCAATCAGATAGTTTTTTTTTTTGTTATTATTTTTTTGTTTCAGCAATATTAAATTTAATAACTGTACTTTTGAGTTAAAATATATATTTATAATTTTAATAAATGACAAATTAAAAAGGCATGAACATTATTTTGTATCGAAAAAATATCGAACCGTGACACCAAAGTATCGAAGCGAACCGTGAATTTCGTGTATCGTTGCACCCCTACTCTATACCCCTACAAAGTTTAACCAGAATTCATTCAAAACTTTTCAAACTATTGTTTTTAGAGACAGAAAGGCACAAATTCAGGTAAACTGTACCAAAAACACAAGTTCCTTGGGGAAGGTAAATATAGAGTGTACATAGTTCAACATGCTGTGGTGGAGGAAAAAATGTTCACAAATATTCCTGAACAGATACGCATAGTAAAACAAATAGATAAAATGATAAACCATGAAGATTCCTCTACTAGAATAAATGATGAAACAATGCTTTAGTCTCGCTGAAGGTGCTTGAATGCACTCTGCATCATTTTCAGCGTTTTGTGGGAGTAATGACTGACCTTAATTGTCGCATTGACGTTTAAACACACATTCTCCGGTAAAATAAATAAGCACTTGGTGCCGATAGCGTATGAGCGAAGAGTTGTTGTGGCAACAAAGAGCCGACTAAACCATGCAGTTATTATTTTCAGTTTGTGGTTAACTTCCTGTCTGAAGATGGAGATTGATGGATACCCAGAGTGCTCCTGTGTGTCTTGAAGGGAACTATTGATTGCTGTTGCCATTGGTTTCAGCCTCCATTTGTTGATCTGCCCATGAAAGCCCAACTGCATGGATCATAGAAATGACCTCAGCTTTTTTTAATGATGTTTGAGCCTCAGAGAGAAAAAAAACCCCTGCTGCACCCACTACACTAACAGTCAGGCCAACCGCTCTGCTGTTTCTCTCCAGATGGGCATGTTATGTTTGTTTTTCTGCGAGCTTTGGTCGACGGTTATTAGCATTGATGCTAAGGAATTGGGAGATGCTTATGCAGATGTATGAGTGCACAACAATTGAAGCAATTTTGCTAATGATGCTCTCTGAATTATGACAGTTCGGCTCTCCGTTCATTTGCTAAATTGTGTTTAGTGTCGTTTTTATTGCAATTTTTATCAGTGCTTTTTTTTCACCCCTTTAAGAAGAGAAGGGATCATTAGCTCAGGACTATTCAACCATGCACAGAGGAAAAATGCCATCAAAGTTGTCACAGAAAATGTCCTTGTTCTCTAATTTATAAACAAAAAACACAGATTTTCCCTTTCATGTGGCTTCTTGGAGATAATTATGACAAGATGAAAGCAGTTAAATTCCTCCCTCTGTTCTCTGCTCTTCAGATGGTTCCCCCATTGTCAAAAATGGAGATGAGATTTCATGTGGCTGTCATTGCCTGTGTCCCCGTCTCTCTCTGTCTCCCTCTCCTACTCTCTTGTCTCTTTTCCTCCTACTTCCTGTCTCTCTCTCTCCTTTTCTGACAGTCTAGCTGTTTCACTCCTCTTTGTCAGTTTTTATTGAACTCTGATATTTGAATCTGTAACGCTTTCAGAACTGTCAATCAATCAGTCACTATCTGTCTTAGAGGTCGCTGTCCCCTAATGGAAGAGAATGATTAGCTTTTATCAGCTCACTGATTTATATGGTTTAAAGCGCCTGCGCACAATCAAAGGAACAAATAAGTCCTCTTCTTGCACGCATATGTTTCTGGGCATGTGTGTGCAGAAAAACACACACACACACACACACACACACACACACACACACACACACACACACACACACACACACACACACACACACACACACACGCATGCAATGTTGATGGGATGTCTACCGACCCCTCCTTCCTTGCCTGCCTCCCTCGCACACTCTGAGGCGACGAGCTGGTGCACTGCAAGTGTGCCATGCCACGCTGTGGTGTCTACAAGTGTGTACGTGTGTGCCCTCCTGGGAGGTAATTACCAGAATAAATACAGTAGAGGCCGTGGCTGCTAATTTATGCCTGATTGTTAACAGTCAGAGTATTGTTTAACATGCGCACAGAGGGCCCTTGGTGTTTTATTTCATGAACGTGAGCATGTGAGAGGAAAAGGGGACAATTTTGCATCTTTGTTTTATGTTCATCCTCATACTCCTGTCTGAGTCTGTGACCCTGCTAGTTGGAGCGAGCAACCATTCAAGCAGTTTATGTTGTCTTAAAATATAAGTCTGTGCATCTTACATGAGCCCACTGCTTTTTCTTACAGATAACCTTTGGCCATTCGCAAACTAACAAAGCCACGTCTTGCTCTGAGAGATTTCTGTGCATTGATCGTGTTTGCGCTCTTTAGTCTATTTTTGTTATGGCCAATTTGAGTTTCAGGCCTTGTTAAAAGAAAAGTGAGGACACTGACCAGCCTTTACTTCTTCAAAGACTTGTTTGAGGGTACAGACGTGGTTTTGGTTTTAAGGTTGGATTTAACTTAAGCACGTAGTTCTGATGGTTAAAACCTTGTTTAGACAGACAACAGCACTGCCTGAAACAAACCCAACTAATGAGGCCACTGTGTTGATGCAGCAAGAGTGCTGAAGAAGAGGGCTTCAAGGGTTTAAATTGGATATGACTCAACTATGCAGTGTAGCGTCATCTAGTAAGGTATGATAGCCAATCATGATAAACAAAAGTCCACATTCCTTTCTACGTTATGATCAACCCTGGAGAAAAATAGTGATGAAGTGTCAGTGCATTGCAAAATCCTCTTAATCCTCTCTATTTCCTCATTTTAGTCCCGCCTTCTTAACAACCATGATATCTCACATTGATTTGTGAAGCCCCAATTTTAGCATTCTGGCCATCTTGTTTTTGGAGCTAGAAGAGGCCACATTCGCATGAATGCATTGATCAGTGATATCAGCTAAAGCCCTCCATAAACTGCAGGGGTGCATCAGACAACCAGATACTTGCTACTTAGTAACATATCAATAAAATGGTAGAATTTAATTCACCAAAAATGGAGCACAGACTTTTTGGATGACCTATTAGGAACTGTACAATAATTGCATTAAAATGTTACCAAATGTCCTCTCAGAGTTTCAGTTCAGAGTCTTGAAAGCAGTGGTGAAGTCCAGCAGAGTAGCAGACATCTACAGTACCGTCTATCAATGCATGCACTTTATCACATGGGTTAGCACCTACCTGTGACTCAGATTGGGTGCTTTCATAATAATAAAAACTTTTTGTAAGCTAGTAAGTTAGGTAAACATTTACCCACAATACAGTCAGTATGAATTAACTATATTTTTTTGTGCAGGTTATAAACTTGCCTTTTAATCTGTAGTATTGAGGATTTTAACACAAGAATCTGTGGGCTCTGCATCTCGCTTTTGGACCCAGTCCCCAGTGGCAGTTTGAGGAACTGCAGTTTTTCGCACTTGTGTTAGTTTCACTATACAGCTTCAGAGATCACTGCTCAGTCTGAATGCAGTGGATGTGGTACAGTATGTTTGTATACATGTTGTACAGTGTTTACTAGACATCCATCCGTTCTTTTCTGCATAACCTTGTCAGGGCCACGGGGTGGGACTGGGGCTTGAGCCTAACCCAGCTACCACAGGGGAAGAGACATACGATTCGCAAAAGACAGTAATGCTATTCTATGTTTTTTCTCTTTTGTCTGACAGTCTCATGAGATGACCTAAACTAACAATGCATTAGTTCTTTACTCAAAATTTCTCCTTATGCAAGTTCTTTTGTTTATACTGATGATGTAAACTCAAATAAGGTTAAATAAACAAATATGGTTCATGGCTATTTCGAGCCAGCAACTTGTACACATTTGCAGTTTACATATTGTATTAGTATTTATAGCAGGAGGCCCTAATTAATTCCAATAATCACCAGTTTTGGACAATAGAAACGCACTTTGTTTGGCCTGTACTCAACGCTCTTAAATAATCCTTTAAGGTTTTCACTTCTTATTCGAACTGCGTAAAAATGTTTAACGTACATAACTGGTAATGACTGCATGTGAAATATTTTTGTGATCCTCATCCACTCACTGTTCTTCCAGAACAGCCCACAGCCACTCTTTATTGACTTTCTTTCTGTACCTGAACTGCACAGTTGTTATCAGACCGGTCAGCTGTAGTTGTGCAGTTCAGGAGCTTTTAACGCCTCACAGACACCTCATGAACTTTATGAACATGACAGGATAAAGAGTTCACAGTGCTGCAGCTGAGAGTGCTGCTAAGACTCAGTGTTGCTCAAATTATCTGTGAAAAGTCACTCGAATGGAAGTTCAGACGCAACCACCCAAATGAGGTTCCAATGAAGTTAACTCTCAGTCCAGAACTTTTAACGATAGCCTGGGTCTATCAAAGATATTGGATATTAATTCATTAATAATAGATACTAATGAGCTTTGAAGTGGTGTACTGTTGGACTTAAGAAGTCCCCAGTGAGTAATGAAGCCTGTGGAAACACCTTTGAGGTGCCGGGGGCCTGGGGGTTTGGCTCAAGGAAACACTACAAGTCTTTGTATTAGAGCTGATTGAGCTGGTCTGTGCCCCAGCTTCGTTACAGCCGACCACTTACGCGCCTCGAATTCTACTTAGGAGACCGCTGATGAATTTGTATAATTGAACGTAAATAATGAATTCCCAAGGAAGAGATTTGGCCCTGTTGTAATTGCCAGAGATCAGAGTCCACAATACCAAAATTCAAAACGCCCGAGCCAGGCGGTCGTAAGAGCCATAACGATGGCTTCGAAGAAAAAAAGAAAGGAGTGATATGAGAAGGGGAGGGGAAGGGGGGGCAACAGAGGAGGAGTAACAGAGACACAGACGGAGAAAAGAAGATGAACTAATGAGGAACAAAGACCTAACGAGTTTCGCGAGGAAAATGAAGTGTTTCCAAAGTCGTCTTTAAACTTGGTGAGATGAAACGTGGGAGCGGCAGTTGTTTTTGACAGCTCGGGACGAGACAGGCCACAGCTCAGAGAGAGAGGGGTAATTCCCTATTCCTTTATATTACCCGCTCTCTCTCTCTCCCTCTCCCCCCCCTCTCTCAGCCTCTCTGCTGGGAGCCTGCTCATCCCTCTCTCCACTTCCCTACATTGATTCTTGAATTAGACTGTTTTATTGAATAATTAATAGGCCTTTTCCCATGATTGATGATTTGCATGGCTTGAATATTAGCTTTTCAATCAAATGCAGCTTGTTCTAATGTAACCATATTGAAAACATGTCAGACACTGTTTACCCACTTTGTGCGCGATGTTGTCTTAAGTTCTGGCTGCTGAGGCCCCACAATGCTCAGCGGTGGGGAATAGCCTTGTCAAGCACTCGCTCGGTGCTGATTACAAGGCCCTAGAGTTATGACACTCACGCTGAACATGCATATATATACATACATGCATATACACGCGGCTAAGCATGCTGACATTCAAATTCACTCACACACACACACGAGTAAAACCCATATAGGCATGCATGTAAATACAGTCATATACACAAATGCACACCTACAAAAACATACACAAAAGCGCATCTTATTGTTTTCTGTCCACTGAAAAGACATCAGTTCCCCAAAACAGCACGCCTAATAGTTACAGTAGCACTGTGCTTAGTTTGACTGGCAGCACGGCCAGTCTGGGAATAGATTGTCAGGCATATTGCGTCACATCACAGAGAGAGAACACATCAATGCAGGGAGAGACACATGCATTAAGATTCCCTTTTAATTTGACTGGGATTGAAGTCGAGCGCTAAATTACGCCGTCATCCCCCTGCTCAGGCTCCCCCTCCCCAGCACACTCCACCCAGGCTTGTTTTTTGTTTGTTTCGTTTATTTATTTATTTCCCGCCTTACTTATTCATTCATTCCAAGGGTCCGATTTTCTGAGAGCGTGTCAGCGCGTCACGCGTCGCATGAAAGCGCTTTGCGTGGCGTTGTGTCTGGTGTGTTTAGACGGTTCCAAACATGTGCATAGTTAAATAATTTAGAGGAAAACTGACTAATGACAGGCAGTGATCATGTCGAGACGAAGAGGCCTGGGTGACTGCTGATCAGGGACAGAGCCTGTCTCTTCTCCTTACACTCCCTGCTACTGTGTGTGTGAGAGTTTTATGTTGTGGATGTGGGAAGGAGATTTGTTTGTGTTGGTGTCTTAGTATTGCAGGGAGCTGAAGAGATTGGAGTTCATTCTGCTATATGTGGAGAGGATGGATGTTTCCCAAGACATTTGTTGAAAATTGATTTTGAGTTCCATTCGTCACTTGTGTTTTGTGTGTGACAGTTCATTCACTGTGCACACAAGGAAGCTCTGAATACGCTAAGTTCCCAAGACATCTCACTGAGAAATGCATATGAACCTGAGATTGAATGCTCTGCATAATTTTGTGTCTGATGAAACAATATTCTCTAGTTGTTTATGACAGAGGTTTATCCTGCTCAGTTAGACAACCAAATAAATAATTCTTACCACTTTTAATAACAGGGCACATTATCTTTTAACAAAGAAATACTTTACCTGCATTTTTGTCAACAGCAAACAATAGAAAGGAAAGTTAGTGGTCAAAATCATATCTAAAGCTAAATGTAAAAGATGGAGTTAGCCCCTGGAGTTAGTTTGTGGACTCCTTTTAAAGCTCTTGACCTTTGGCCATCACTGGAGGGTGACATGTCTGCAGTACTTCTGCAGACTGTAAAAGACAGATGTAGCCACTACAACATCATCTCATTTTTAGCGTCTTGTTTTGTTTTTTTCCAAGCCTAGAGGAACGAGTGATAAGTTATTAGCTAATACTTGCAATCCTTGTAAACACTGTACAGACAGAAACCTGCTAATTAAGTGATGAAGTGCTAAAATCACATTCAGAAAACCTGGAGCACTGACTTTTTGGATGGGTTGTGATTGGGCTCCAATTAAAAGAACAGGGAGGTATATTTTAACAATCAAGAGAGGTACAGGCTAGAAGTAGTGAGAGGAGGTCTAGTAGACAGCTCATCATCCACCTGTCATGCGTAACTTTAAGACAATTTAAATATTTGTGTTAAACAATTTTCATGCCCTGTGTACAATTATCACAAGGTGGGGTTGGGGATTGATGCTGGAGACCAAACTTTCGTTTTAGATGCTTGTAAACATATTTATTTCTGTTGTAAAGTCTGACAGTAAGTGTTAGTGAGCTTCCCCCTTGGTAATGTTAACTTTTGTTCTTGTGTTAAGCAAAAGTAAGATGAATAATGCTGCCAATGTTATTAATATCAGGATGTTATATATGCCAACAGCTTTATTTGTCTGCATTTGTAAGGCTAAACACGATAAAGCAATTGCAAGCAAAGAAAATATATATTAAAAAAGCATTCCTTAAATATGCTATATGCATGTTTTTTCTCGCAAAGCAATCAGTGATTCGTTTTCAGCTAGCAATAATTGCCATATTTTCACAGAATAATTCAATCTGGCTAAAGAGAAATATGAGTTAGGAGGGAACTGCATTGACATTTTTATTTAGTAAGAAGCCAACCATCTAAAGAAAGACAGCCAGCATTAAATGAAAACACGTATAGAACAATAACAACCTCCCCAACCTCAGCTCCTCTCACTATAAAGGCACCTTGAAGAAGAGGGCTGCTCCCTGGGGCTTACCAAGTATCTGATCTATTATGCAAAAAATCATTAGGCTAAATTAAAAAGCTGTTTGAGGGTAACCAGATCCTTTAATGAGGTCAGCGAGCAGAGGAGCGACATTAAAACACAACCCCAGAACAGAAACACAAGACAAGAAGAGAGGGAGGCCATCGATTATCAATCACGTAGGTCATTATCTCACTGATTCTCTCTCTCTTTCAGTCACACACACACACACACACACACACACACACACACACACACACACACACACACACACACACACACACACACACACACACACACACACACATGCACAAACAGAAACACACACTCGATTACACACATTTCATTCCTCTCACATTCTCCTCCTGTCTTTATTTATCAGACAGATAAACTTTGCACTGTTTCAGTAATCATCCCTTTAAGCTTCCTTACGACTTCACTGGTCAGTCTGTGACAATAGCAGTAATCAGGACGCGTTCTGCATCTCCTTGTTTTCAGGAGTGTGTATTTGTGCTTGTGTGAGTGTTTAGGTTCATCTGACAGTCTTTGCAGAGTTCCCGGGAAAAGACATCAGTTTATTTGGCATGGTGAATCTCTGTCTATTTAATTAGCAGTGTTGAATCTCAAGCAGGCTGCAGATCTAAAAATACAACCAAAATGATGTTAAAGAGACAAGATACAGTAAAAAGCTGACAATTATGGTAATACGACTCAGTTTTGATAAAGATATACACCAAGATGTGTCCAACCTGCCTCCTGGAGCTACACAGTAGTGGGTGAAATGTGTGTGCATGCGTGCGTATGTGTGAAAAGCTGCAAAACAAAAATCCTGCATCTACATTAACTGCATTGATTTAGAAATAACAGATGTGCTCCTGATTATATTTACATCTCATAACCATGAAACAAACACATAATCTGAATCTTAATTGGATGACAGTTCAACACTTTAAAGCTTAAATCTTTTAGCCTGTATCAAATGGGACAGCGGGCCCCATCTATTGATGCAGAGTAAAGGTTAACATGCTGACCTCGTGTAAGTCAAACACTTTAGTATTCCTTCTCGTGCTGCTCCTGGGATTAGTTGCATTGCAAACAAGTCGCTGTATACTATTGTTGTACTTAATGGTAATTAGAGTGATAAACAGTGCTTTTTGAGGAGGCTCTCTAATAAATGCAATGTAAAATATTTGATCTGAATCTAAAAAAAAACTCAGAAGCTACACTGATTTATTCTTTCCAGTGTGTCTACTACTGTATCTCGATAAATAGTGAATGTGCAAACTTTCATGTTCCCCAGATGATGAACTTTATTAATTTATCTGGTAGCACTAGAATGAGATAAACCCTTTTGCTATTTAAGTAGATGCTTTCACATCCATTGGGTGGTTTGGCATCAGGTTTGGTTCAGATATTTTGATTAAACTAATGGATTCAGCTGCTTGTAACTGAAGTAAAACGTGATAACTGGAGAACGAGGTGACGTAGAAGCTTCAAATTGATACCATCGGTGTACTGACCTTAAAATCCAGGATGAGTTCGAAACTCAGTGACCTCGACCTAAAGGTCAAAGGTCAGGGGTTACGTTTTTCTGAAAATCTTTAGAACAAGGCAACGCAGGATTTTGAAATTGATGCTATAGGTATGTCTACCACGAGCCTCGGGGGTAGCACTGGCAGTTGGCAGTGTTTTTGAAATTTCAGGGTCTGACCTTTGGTGAATTTGCTGGAAGATTGTGGGATTGTGTTAGCACACAGATGAGAGCTTCAGACTAAACTACCCAAACGTCTGCTTTTAGAGTGGTGGCCACACTTTATGATCAACTAATCAAGTGCATTTGATTAGCAGCATCTGGCAGTTACTTACCCTTTGAATTCCTACAGAAGCAGTAATGGTTGTATTTAAGTGTACTTAGTTTTTCTCAGGACAGCATAGAGACTTGTGTGTCCATATATCTAGTTGCATGTGTGTGTAGACTTGTGGTATTTGGAGGGTTAATTAAAACCCAAAATAGCTACCTGCTGATGTATCCGAACAATCACTTTCGCCCTCCCCACCCTTGTGACCCATCCTGTCTGTCCCTTCTCCCCTCTGTCTGACCAGCTGCATACATTCATTTTCTCATCTGGTATCATCTCTCCGTCACCTGGTCGTGCTCTGGGGACGGTCTGTATGTGCCACTCTGCGTCAGTCGACCTCTTGACCTCTGGTGAGCTGAGTGAGGAGTCTCAGTCAGGGCCAGTATCAAATGGGACAGTTGGCACGGCTCAGTCAGATGCAATCACACTGTCTATGTTCAGCGCTGTCATTGCACAAAGAGGGGCCATGGGTGGAGGTGAGTAGTGTGAATAATGGAGAAGCTGGCACTCACCAGAGAGCTTCAGCCTTCAGACATGTAGCAGCTTTGGCCCTGACCGCTCTTCACCTGTGAAAGGGGTTGTGTGTTTTTAGGTAGCTGTTATTATGTTACTCACAGTTTTCTGTCATTGACAACTGTCAGCTGTAGAGGACAGAGACAGAGGAAGCCTCGATGACTGAAATACTTAAAAGGACACGCAGCATTCATTTCACAGGCTGCAGTGCTTTGAGAGCAACAGTTGTCAGCTGATCTGAGGACAATTATTAGAACACCTGCTCTGTGCTTTTGGTAACATGTGGCCCCCTCCCAGGCTCCAGATCACAGACAGTCTGACCTATATGCTTGAAACACACACACACACACACACACACACACACACACACACACACACACACACACACACACACACACACACACACACACACACACACCTACCTCCTTCCATCTATACATGTATATATAATGAATGTATGTATACGTGTGTTTTTGTTGTTTTGTCTTTTAACTATATTGACTACGCTCTACTTAAACAAATCCTGTCATAGTTTTCCCAGTGACAGGGGGCCATAGGCCAATCAGCCTTTGATTTTGTCCTCACAGTAAAGCTCAACTGACAAATGTGTGATAAGAGAAAGGTATGTGTGTGTCTGTGTGTTTGCGCACAGCTTGCAAAGGTATGATTACTCTGTGTTCTTCCCGTTTGAATGTGATTGAGCACTTCTCTGTGACTGTTAGGTGGTAGGCCTGCAGACTCGTGATTAGAAGGTCACCGACTCAAACCCTGCTCCAGCTGTTACCCTTCAATCCCTGCACAGTCCCAGTCACAAATGGGAACATTTTGATGACATCACCAGTCACAGAGAGGTCAGTGGGAAGCCTACGCTGCCCCTTCCCCTTACTTCTCGGATGGTGCTAATGAGGCGTGCCCCAGCTAGCTCTCGCTCTCTTCCGTCTTGCCGTCTGCCGTTCTTCAGCGGTCCTGCACTGTTTCAGAGTTGTCAGTCGATCACTCTGTAGACCAGAGACACCCTGCAGCTCCTGCTGGTGCCGCTTTCTAATGATTCGCATGCAGGAGACTGAAAACTGAGCCTGCAGCTCAGCCAGTGAGCAGGCCGCCAGTCAGACATCTCCATGCTTTCGTGTCCCTTAGATCTCCTCAACCCTGTGCAGTGGGAGTTAACCTTAACGCAGTGTGAGTTGGATAACTGGCTTGTATGCTTAAGGATTTATCAGTCAGATCACTCCCACAGCAATGCTATTTGATACAGGTGAAATTTATTGGCTTATTGTAAGGAAGCTCCATGACCCTCTTTATTGTCCTGGGGTGAAACATCTCTTAAGATACGATAATATAGCTTTTATTAGTCCCCGAGTTGGGAAATTCACAGTTGTACAGTAATTAGTCACAAGGGACAGGATACAGTAAAAATAAATTCACTTGTTTGGTATTGAATTAACTTGAGCAATGTTTTGTGAAGGCAGAAGCTTCAGCAGGAATGAACAAAAGCAAAAAGGAAGAAAAAATGTTACCAATATGCAAAATTGGCTGAATTGTTTGTTCCCGACCTGTTTTGTTTTGCTTTAAGTAGAACTTAATGCGTTTATTTATTTATTTTTGGTTAGCCACAATGAGGCTGTTGGGATAGTCATTAGGAATTCATAAACAAAATAATGATTGTACCATTTTTATCAGATGTTGCTATTTATCGCGAGCAAGCTGCATTTTTTTCATCCCTCTACGGCAGTTCCACGGAGAGTCGGCCGAGCTGCTCTCCCCTCACATCTGCTTGTGTACAGCCTGTGTAGTGAATTCACTTTGCCATGATTGAAGGCAAGGTTTTGAACTCCAGACACAGTTAAAAGACAATACATTCGTGGTTGCATGTGACTTTGAAAACTCAAATCTTTTGCTGTTTCTGAAGGGAACACTGACAAGACAGGGAGCGAAGCTCTTTTTCATGCAGTTTTGTTTTTCTTTTAAACAATCAAAAAAAAATGTTGCTCACTTTATTTGCCCCTAATCAGCATGCCGCTGCTTTGGTGGTGGATTGCAGAGGTGTAAACTCTGCTCTTTTCCTCTATGGCTATGACTTTTGTACTGTGCAGCTTTCAAAACAAGACAAAAAAAGAGAGCACGCTTTGAAAAAAGACCAATGATTATTTTCTCAAACCTGTTTTATTTTATCCGATGCCAAATATTTGTTAAGCATTTTGTTATGCTCTGATGTTGGTAAGCCACCGTGCTTCATGTGCTCGCTACACCTGCAAACTGTATGATATGTCGTATAAATCCCTCGCTGCCTAAAAAAATAAAAACAACTCTTAGAGCAGAAGGCGTGGCTGTGGGTGGTGATTGATTTGTAATAGCTGTTAGTCTGTTAATAAAGTGATGGCCTGCTGAAGTACAGTTTTTATCATTGCATTGACTTCACATGATGTAACTGATGTAAACAGGATATCAGGATGAGCTCAAAGCAGATGTTGTTTTGGACCTCTCCAAACCTTCACTTTAATGTGACTCATTTGGCAAATCGTATTTTTAATAACCAGCTTCTCCTCCTCCTCTTCCTCTTTCCCAACTCTATGTCAGTGAAAAGCATTAGAGCAGCTTGTCTTGATAAACAGAGAACTGCACAACGTCTTCAGCAATGCAGCTGGACAGAGGAGTGAAGTCAGAAATTGGAGGTGACCCAGTTGATGTTCAAACCAGGAAAAGTCACGATGAATGAATGAAACCATTAATCATAATGTTTGGATGCTCTTATATTAGCAGTAACTGTGATCTGTGGTTAGCATCAACACTAAATTAGTGTGACATTCGGCTGGTTTTTAACCGTTTACAGTCACAAGTCGGGGTTAATTTTGAGCAGGCTGTGCCCACTCTCCAGCAGACACACTCGCACTGAGCAGAGCATGAAGAACATGTGTGAGAGATGATTGGAGAGGGAGAGAATGAAAGAGTGAATGGAGTGAAGGCTTTTTTCGCTCCAGAGCTCCAACTGCGCTGCACATTTTTCATTTCCCACCAAGTTGAAAAGATCAGGTAATTGAAAAGGAGACAATCCAGCAGCCAAGGCTCCACAGATGCCAATGAAAAGCTTCAGAGATATTAGAGTATTACACTTTGGGCCCTGTCTTTGTATTTCTTTCACATGGGGCCAGTGGAAAAAAATGGCTTTATAATGACAACACCTGAAAAGTGCTTTCCATCAGGCTCATGCATCATTGTCAGCGGGCGAGATGAAACTGTATTGTTTCTTTTTGGATGGGTGATATCAATGGAGAGACAGCAGGCTGGAGAGAGAGAGAGAGAGAGAGAGAGAGACAGCAACAGAGATGTAGTGTGGTATCTAAATGCAAAGTACATTGAAATGTAATGCGACTCAGATGTTGAACTTGCTTTACCAAATCATATGAAACTGGGCAGTTCTAGACTTTTATTACTTTTTGTGCATTTTCTCTGGCCACTGTCTGTTGATTTATGCTGCTGACTTGTTCTTGTGATCCCGTGAAAAGTTGTGTCCTGCAGTGCAGTCCCCCCCACCCTGCAGAAATCTACGCTTAATATTTATTATCAAATAATGAATAACTCATACAACATAAATAAGTCAGCGGTCAGATCTGAATACATGAAAGACTCAACAAAAAGCAATGAGAATAACTCGAAATTTATATGTGAGCTGAATAATAAGACGACCAGACAATCCTTTAATCAGTACATTGTGGGATTTCTCGTGCATCTTGTATTCTGATGTGGCGCAAGGTTAAATGTAAATGTAAACAAATTAAAATGTATTCAGCTGCACGAGGACGTCGGAATACTTAACATGGACGTCGAATAGGAAGTCTTCATATTTTGGATGGATCTCATTTTTCCAAACATACTGCCCTCCGTCAAGCCTTCCGAGTGGGATTTGTCTAAGATTAATAGTTTTATGATTTATAGGCTGGCAGTGTGTGAGCAGCGCTGCACCTCCAAACAGCCAGATATACAATTATCCGCTGCTCTTGCCCTATATGAATGCCATTTCCCTGGCATCCCTCCTTAAAAGAGACACGGGCCATTTGTCTCCCTAGCTGCCTCCTAACCCAGGCCAATAATAAGCCATCTGCTGGATCTGAACATGAAAGATTAAAATGATATACAGTATGAAAGCTCTCTATTCAGTTGCTAATGTCCAAGATCCAGGGATGCAGAGGCCAAAGCTGTCATCTCTCTCAGGAAGAGGTAATTATCACTCTTCCTCCGAGGGGCGGCCGCTGCCTCCGCTTCAGTTTCACGCAGGACCCGGCCCCTGTACCGGCTGCCACCGGCCAAACCTCATTTAGTGGGCCAGAACAATGCCCGACCAAATGTCTGGCTAATCCCCACAATCCTTTGTATTCATTGAGGACTGGTCGAATGGGCCCGAGGAGTGGGCCCCGCTGCTCGTGTGTACTTGTGGACGTGTATGTGTGTGTGTGCGTGTGTGTATGTGTTTTGGGGCAGGGGGTCAACTTCAAGCCCAGAGTGCTACAGGCGAGGCGGGTGATTATCTCACTCACTGTCATTAAGTCTTCGTTTGTATGTGTGTGTGCGGGGACGTGGACATGCTGGTGTGTGTGTGTGCGTGTGCTTGCATGGGTTAGAGGCTGTCGCTTGTAAAATATGGGAGATTAGAGTGAGACACATTTGTTGCGCGAGCTTGATCTACATCTGAGAAACGGTCCAAAGAAGAGCAAGTTAAATTGGCTGCGTAGAGGCTGGGCAAAATGTCCAAGTCTGAACCAAAATGTATTGTATTATTTCAGGATTTGATATAAATTTATGTCAAACTGCACATCATGTTAATCCTAAATATACTGAGAACTAAAACTGAGAATTGGGAATGCAAATGTTTTAAAATGGTTCTATTGATTTTGTGATTAAGGTACACGACAGATTTTTTTTTTTTTTAGATCAGGGGGATTTTAGAAGAAAAACACTATTTGTTAAAACTGTGTAGAGATGTCCCAAAAATTGATTCTGCTCATCTGGACGTGACGTTTTCAGTGGGAGAAACGTTTCATCCAAGTGACTTCTTCAGTCTCAGCTGACTGGAGGTTTCCTCAAACTTATAAACAGTACATTTTCATAATGACTGAAACCAGTGACTAACAAGTGAATCCAGTTTCACGATCATTAATATTCTTCATGTGTGCCATTCACTTAGAGTTGGGGAATGCCTGTAATCACAGCATTGATGGTAAAATATGTACCCTTAGGCCCCCTCCTCGATTCAGAAGTGGTCTTTTCCTCTTCAATTAAATGGCCCCCTGACTCCCCGGTCAAATCAGCATTCCACCCTGTCCAGGAAGTGTACATCCTTATCATTGAATGAGTGTCCACTGGCCTGTAGGTGTAAATATACTGCAGAGTCCTGGCGTGTTGTGCCATCCGCTTCGCCAGAGGTTGTTTGGCAATCCTCCTGGCACTTAACAGCGTACACTAGTTTACTCTGTTTGTGTGGGGGGACCCGATCCTTGGAGTGCACCAATTTTTTGCCTTAGTGTGTTTTGGGGTTTGAAAGCCATGGAGACGTGGTGTTTGGAGAAAATGTGTCTCAACTGTTCTGATACTCCTGACACATAAGGGATCACTAAGGGTTGTACAAAGATGTGTAGAGCAGGTCACCTACTGATTAGAAGGTTAGTGGTTCGATCCCTGACTCCTTCATTCTGCGTGTCAAGTATCCTTGGGCACAATACTAACCCCAAGTTGCTCTCCGATGCATCCATCAGAGTATGAATGTAGTTGGGGAACACTAAGTTTAGAAGAAAGCGATTGGGTGAGTGTTGTACAGAGCGCTTTGAGTACGCCGGGAGAGTAGAAAAAAACGCTATATAAGAATCAGTCCATTTACTCATGTACTTACTTATTACTTGTTTTTTAAGTCAGTTCCTTTAATTGCTTTCTCAGCAGCATGATATTAGACTCATGACTTTAACTCTATTTCACAGCTGTTGGTAGATGGTAAGTGGTGCAGTACTTACACAGTACAGTGATTTTCTATTGTAATTGAGCACTCAAAGCACATTTTTCCGCAAACCGCACTCAGCTAGTGCTTTATTCTATGTGCTTAAGTAGTTTCTAATTATCACACACACTCAAACTCGAAATGCATTTGGGGTTCAGTATTGTGTCCAAGGAAACGTTGACCTTTGGACTGGAGGAGCTGGATAACCAATGCCATCTTCTTAGCCGCAGGTGCCCACAGCAATTGGGTTGGGTTTTATAGGCTACTTTATTTATCCACATCAATGGGACACATTGTCCAAAACAGACATTTTACTGCTAACAACTTAGTAAAAAAGTTCTAGTAAGTAAAATATTTCCATTGTCTTATATATATGAATATCTAACCCTATATGGAACAAGGTGATTTTTATTGCATGAGGTAGTAGAAATCTCAAAAACAATATGTCACAACTAGAGATGGACCGATCCGATATTACGTATCGGTATCGGTCCGATACTGACCTAAATTACTGGATCGGATATCGGAGAAAAATAAAAAATGTAATCCGATCCATTAAATATCACGAAAGCACCTCACAAAACTTGCAACACGCCATAACTCACCTCAGAACGTTAGCACGTCGGAGCAGTATGCATCACGTGATAGAGCGGCTGTGGCATGCGGGACCTGTCGGTGGTCTGGATAGCATTTGGAGCTTCGCTAGCAACCCGGCATTTCATCTCCGACAAAGTTATCCCCGAGAGAAGTAAAGCAAGTGTGTAAGTCCATCTCTGAATGTTTGTAAAGCATTCCTGCGTTAAGCTTACCAAACGATATATGGAGCGACTGCCTCTTCTGGCTGCTACTTCAATCATGAAACTGCTTAATGATCAGCTGATCGGCTTTTCTGTCGCGAGTCCGTCTCTCTGGTTTGTTTTTGGCCCACTTTGCACCAGAAAGAGGAAACCAGCGGCTGAACAACAGCAGCACGTTTAAGCTTGATCAGCTGTTGTTAGAATTTATTTATTATTACTTTCTACTTCAGGATCTTTTTCTATGTAGCTGACGGCTGGTAACTGTGCAGGGGCGCATCTAGCAAAGTTTAGCCAGGGGGGCTGATAGGGCATTAACAGGGAAAAGGGGGCACAAAGACAAACTTTTCTTTCTTATTCTCATTTAAAATCTCTAGCTTTTAATAAATAATTATCCGAATCTTACACCCAAAGTTTTAATTTGATGTAAAATGAATAGAAGTCAATTACTGTATATAGTGACTATTAAGTCTAATATATATACCCTAGTAAGCTATAGTACTTTTTCCTTTGGGAAGGTACCATCTGTGCAGTCTGCAATTTTGTTGAAGAAAGATGTTGAATCTATTTAATATTTCTTGAAAAAGAATTGATTTCTGTGCTTTTTTTTTTCCACACTGCATCAAATTAAGGTTGATTACGTCGATTAAGCATCATGAGGTGGAGCGTGAGGGGTGGTTCCCTATTTTTTATTTATTTATTTTTGTTGTTGCTGGGAGTTGGAACCCTATTAGTTAGGTTGCTTAATATTTACGCTAAGTACTCTTTAAAATACCAGAATAGGGAGGATGGTGTAGGTTTAAGTTTATTAGATTGATCAGTATTGCTGAACTATGAAATTTTTTTTTTTTGCATATAGGTATAACAGAATAGCTTTAGTGTAGTTGTTGTTTTAAACTTGAGTATGAACTTATACAAAATGCAGCAAGATATTTAAAAAAAAAAACAGTTTTGTTGATTAAAAAACATATCGGATTCATATCGGTATCGGCAGATATCCAAATTTATGATATCGGTATCGGTATCGGACATAAAAAAGTGGTATCGTGCCATCTCTAGTCACAACATAACGTTGGAGGTAAGTAGCTGATATTTTGGAGAACTTTATCCAGCACAGTAACCATCTTAAAAGACATGAATCCCGTATAGTGTGGTCCAAACGTTGCAGCTACCTTTTAAACACCATGTTAGAGAATTTGCTGTCTTTCATTGTCACGTTTTTATATTTTCTCTTCTCATCCTCATCTCGCCAGTTATAGTGTGCAGTGCTGTGGAGACTCAGAGTCTGAGCTATGAGCTCTAACAGGAGAATAAATAAATTTCCCCGTAGACCAGGCGTCTGAATTCAGAGTCCCGAGAGCTTATCGAGGACCAGTATAAGTGAAAGAGCTCAGCGTGCAGGTGGGCTGGGTGAGGAAATCCTGCAGTTCTCCCTGTTAGCTGAGCCCAGCTATCCTTTCTTCCCACCAATGTGCAACTCATCTTCTTCTTTCTCCCCCATTACCGTAGATCTTCTGACACCACCCCATCCCCCCGCTCATCCTCCTTTTACTTTCAGAGGAAAAAAAACGCTCCCCTCATTCTCCTTATCGTAATACAAGCCTCAATTATGCATAAACATGTCAATTTGGCCGTTCAAAGAGGAGTGACATGGAATCCAGTGGAGAGAGCTGTCTGGAGATATATCTGAGACAGTGACAATGGGAAGCTTAATGCATGTTTTAGTGACTGTCCTGTCTCTCACACCTTCTTCCCACATGACCTATCCTCACAATCAGATTATTAAAAGCATCTGAGAGAACTTAAACCTAGCCAAGTGAAATGCCACGATACACTCCCTAATATATTTTTACATTTCCCTGCTGCTGTGGTTGCTGCTGGGCTTCATCGTTAGTCGAACTTGAATGAAGCCGCCTTCAGGTCTTTTCTTGACCTCACATTTCCACCAGACTGTTGAAATCAAAATTATCTGAAGCTGTGGTGAACCTCTCACTGCACAGCATTCAAAGTCGAATTGTTCTGTTGTTTTTTGTGCTACAAAATGTTCGAATCAATATGTTTGTCTCCAGGCTCAATACATTTACGTCTTTCCCTGCCTAACGCCTCACTTCTTGCATGTTTAAACTGGATTGTGAAAGAGAAAGAGAGAGAGAGAGAGACTACCCCAGCCTCTGCTGTCTTGTTCTCTTTACCTTCTCCTCTGTATTTTTTTTCTCTTTCATCTGAGTCCAACTGTACCTTCTCAGTGAGACGACATGAGTAAATGGTTCTGTCAGGCCTCCTGAGTGGATTAAAGTGGCCTTCAATTACCTTCATCATTGACCTTATGAAGCTGGTTAACTGCAAAATCCTTAACCCTAAACTCACTCATTGTGCACTCTAATTCAGTCTAACACACACAGGGTGACAAACACACATTTGTGTTCACAACATTATAAAGGGGATGAAAATGAGTAGGAAAGAACTGTATTGAAAAAATAGGTTAGGGCTAAAATAATTCATTCTGGAAGTTTCCCTTTTTTCCGATTTTGGTCGAGATCAAAGCTTGGTTTCAGGTCTAATTAACCAAACGAATGCAGATCCCAGACCTTCTGGCTGCGGGTAAGGCCTTGGAGGGATCCCTTGCTGAAAATCCACATTAGATTTAAATAATTAATATGACACCTTGAGCTCCGCAGAGAAAGAGGGGCTCCGTGTTGGAGTTTAGAACAATGTCACTGCCAAGTGTAATGCTGTTTGTCTCCATGAAAATGAGCAGCGGAGAAAGCAGCCACTCTATTGTACTGCCCCCTTGGCGGATCAGGGGACTGCTCTCCCCTTTGTCATGCTAACAGGGAGCTTTAAGGGGCCGTTGGTAAAGCAGGCCTGCGGCCTGGGCTCCATTCCTTACTGGGCCCGGCTGAGACAAGCTGGGCCTGGCTCTGGGGACTTGGCGCTGGGGTCATTTTATGGTTTTTAATCCTCTTAATCCCCGTTAGAAGGGGCTTGGTGGAGACAAATCTGCTCCCAGAGGTCCTTAGGATTCAAACGCTGCGCTTGAGCAACTGTATCATTTGATAACAACAATGGTGGAGGAGAGAGAAAGAAAGGGAGAAGGACAGACGGGCAGAGAAAAAGGAAAAAAGATAGAAATCTACATTATGATTGAGAGATATAGATTTTTATCTTTGCCCTCTGGTTATTAGTTCACCCTGTCAATTGTTACTTTTTGCGCTTTAGTCTTTCGAAGTTTGCGGCAGAGTGAATAAAACGGTAAAGAAGCCATAAACATACACACATAAACACCGGGTCTGAACCTCATGCTAATGACCCTTATGTTGCCCTGTGGTCCATTAAGAAATGCAGCGTAGTCTTGTTCTCTGCGTGGCCAGCACAGCAGCCCATTTTCAGAGCTCAGAGCCGGGGATAATCCAAAGGGTCCTATTCAAATTAATACACTCCTGTTAACCTCATCTCAGACAAGCTCTCGTCATTATCACTCAATTAAAACTGCATATATGAACAGAGCTGGGCTGGAGAGGCCTCAGTCTGTCTGAGCTTAGTGACCAAATAGTCAGGCCGGGGGGGGTGGGCAGCGAGCCACAGTGGGAGCTGAAAACAGTGAGTGATCAGAACAAATGGAGGCTTATTGTACACTAGCTAATCAGAAGGTCAGACACAACACACCAGCTGGAGATCTGACCAATAATAAGTACAAATTATAAGGATATTTAGGAAATATGTGACCTAATTTTTGAATGTTGATGTTCTTAAAAGGTAGTTTTCAGATTATAAGTAGAGGCTGTGGTGAGAACTAGTGGGCCACTACTATAAATACTTAATTTCAAACAACACTCAGTCTTCTCTGTCACTTTGAGTTGAAAGAGTATGAGAGAGGATGGTTAGGTTGAGTCACAAATGCCCTTGGCTCACCAAGAAACCCAAACATAGCCTAGAACGTTCCTTTTGTGGAGAATGACATGAGAAAATTTGAGTTTGTGGTCAGCCATTTCTTGACAGCAGAAACCAAAGCATGGAGTGAAGCACAGGAAAAAGAAAAGTACAGAGGGAGAGAAAGTGATTTAAGAATAATTCTGACACTGAGTTTGAGTCTTTAATGTGACAGATTCCTCTCGTATTCCTGCTCCGCTTCATACATATGAATAAGCACGCACTTACAGTATTTGCACCAAACCTCTCTTTTCCTCAACTCCTCCTTTTTGTTTCTCATCTTCAAATTGCTCCCCAGATCCATTCTCTGCTAATGTACCCAGAGTTGGGGTATTGGGATGAGCACCTTCAGAGCTGAACCGTGGTGTGGGAACAGGCTGGCTGTCTGTGTTCTGCATATTGCCTGCAGCCAAAGACTGAGAAGGAGCGAGCAAAACAACAACCACAAGTCTGGCCTGTCTGCAGAATGCCAGGACTGCTTAGTGGTTGGCAGCCTCCAACACACCAGGGGTACACTGCTGTCATTCGCTGGGAAGAAATGCTTGAGATCCCAAATTCCACAGGCAGGGCACATGTTACTTGGAATGAGGAGGGTAAATCACTCTCTTTGCATACGTAATGTTGGGTTCTGGATTGTCTGCAGGTTCTTACTAGTTGAAAATAGTTGAAACCTCTGTGGCCTAACTTGGAACAGCTTGAAGTATTTACTTGAGAAAATCTGTATATTGTTCTTTTTTGTCTCGACTGCACCTGCTGCTCTACGCCCCGGATATCAGGTAGTTTGTTAGAACTAGCATCTGCAGAGGGCTTTACGTGAACTGTTGCCTCCTGCAGAAGGCTTTTTCCCCTTCATTTTGAGAACACACTTGGCATGTATCCTTTACCGCTCTTAGTTTCCCACAACCCTCATCCATCATCAGCATATTAAAGTAGGTGTTGTAAGTCAGTAAAGACCTCTAAACCTGACTCCTTGACAGTCTGCAGTATTTTCTTTTTACTGGACTTGTGGTTAAGGATACTTGGAGTTGTTTTCCATGTGTTGAGTAACAAAAGTAATGCGATTATTTTTGGCTCATTAATGTAAAGTTAACGTAATCTGAAAAACATCCCCGCCTGTTCCCCTCAGACTCAACTGATTTAAATGGAAGACATTTAAGATTTTAATTTAATGCTGAAAATTTTTATTAAAATGTCTTTTGTCCTGTTTCCCTCCCCTCACACCCAGCCAGTCGTGGCAGATGGCTGCCCTTCATTGAGCCTGGCTTTGCTGGAGGTTTCTCCCGGTTAAAAGGGAGTTTTTTCTTCCCACTGTTGCCAAGTGCTTGCTCACAGGGGAGGTTGTTTAATTGTTGGATTTTTCTCTGTACTATTGTGGGGTCTTTACCTTACAATACAAGCTGTATATTTGGCACTATATAAATTCTAAATATTTTACAGGCTCTTGAGGGGTTGGTCAAAATTGTACTTTTTAATTTGCGATGATCTCAGAATCGGTGGATTATCTGAATATGATGAGGAGATTTGGAACTGCATTGAGCACAAGTGTCGCAGTGCAGATGTTCCCATTGAAAGTTTTATTAAAGTGAGTACAAGGCACATGCCATCTTGTTCAAAAGAAAATTGCTGGCTGAACAAGCAATAAAGCGGCACATTATGAAGAGTGAGTCCAGTGTTCCTGGGACCATCTGTGATCCAGGCCCGTCTGCGTCCTCAAGCTGGGAGGATTTTGGAAAAGTCTGCAGAACCTAAAGTTATTTGATCCGTGTGATTTGTCTAAATAATTTACAGCTTTGTGAATTCAAATGAAAAATCAAAAATATTTACATCATATCAAGGTACACTTTTCAGTGCCTATTAATTATAATGAAGTTATTGTGCAAAAAGAAGCTAAAACATTTGCTTTTATTCACAGCATGAATTGGTCATGACGTTTCAATATATGGTAAACAAATGTGATCATATATTTTAAATGCATTTAGAGTTTACAGCTCACTACATCTCCATTTGGAAAATGAACTTTAAAGTAGTAGACTTGTCGTCTTTTGCCTTTACAGAGTTTTCAGGCCACTTTAAAGAAACTCTGTTTGCTGTGTAGACAGAGCATTTTATGTTGTATGGAAATACAGCAATGTGTTTATATTTTCTGCCATCAAGACGAAACTGCAATATGTCATTGTGTGGTGTGTGTGAATGTGGGGGAGTCCATATGTCTCATTTTTACAGGGAAAAACAATAATATGATTTATTCAAATATAATTAATTACTAGCATTTTTAGGCATCAATAAATTTTTTTTTAAATCACTCTTGTTAAAGATAAACCAGTGCAACAAGACGGTGCTTGAAATGGCTCAACTCCAATTGCCATTTGCTATAAACTTTGAATTGTTCTGTATATGTTAACATGTTACTGACAAAGACTGCCTAAAAATAGCAAAAGAAGACAAAAACACTCAGCCAATCACCAATATAGCTGTATTACTATATTTTATTTGTTTATTTATTGTTGCAGCTGGATCAGACTGACCCTGAACCCCCCAGAGTTATGCTGCTGGAGGCTTCCCATGATGCACTGAGGCTTTCTTCTTCGCTTACCTCTTTCCAGTCTGACTGACTTTTGTTCGAGTCAGTTTATACAGCACTCTGCATTTAATCATCAATTATTATTAATCTCTAGCTCTCTTCCACAGTGTGTCTTTTGTCCTGTCTCCTTCCTGTCACCCCCAATTGAAATGAATTGAATTAAATATGTGTCCATTTGCCCTATTGCAGCCCCTGAACTATGACACACAGTAGCAGGTGTTGCTTTTAGATGGCTCTGTTGAAGTCCCAGTAGGTCTGCAATGCTTGCTGGATCTTCTCCAGTGTGATAAAACAGTTTTTCTTTTTTGGGAAATTGATAAATTAACTAATCTGGAGTTTAAGAGTTGTGTCGATGTGGTCAAACACTTCTCTGTTCCATTGTGTGCATTAGTTTCTGCTGAATGTACCACAGAACAATAGTCTCACACAGGGAGACAGATTCATGGTGCATGACCCCATGAATTTGGAATAAAATAATGAGCATGCTCCTAATTGCATTCCCGACCTGATACACAACCTTCAGGAAAACTGCTGAAAACTGCACTGTCATAAACTCATCTCTCCAGTAATGGTTCTCCACACGAAACTCAGAGCTGTTTGACACAGAAGTCGAGCTTTGCGATGAGACCGCAGACATTCAAGAGCAAAATGTCATAACGGGACTTCCAGGGAATCATTTGAAAAAAAACAACAGCAGTGCTGAAGGCAGCCTGTAAATGCAAGAATGGTTTTTAATTTAATGACTTTTGGATGGCACGCCATAAATTACTAAGTTTTTATGTCTCTTTTTTTCATGTTTCATGTCTTGAATAACAATAGTAGTAACAATAAACCATTATTATGAGAGGTATGAGGTTGCAATCTTAAAAGAAGCCCACTAATGAAAGAAATTCCCTGTGTCTACTGAGTTCACAGTGCAAGTTTGACCCTGTTGTCCTTCTCCGCAGTACCAGCCAAAACTAAAAATGCCATTCGGGGCACCAGATTGCATTTTCCATCTGGTGGACTTTCAATGCGACACAGGAAGACATGCGAACAGCTTTTCGTAATTGTGGTTTTATAAAGAACGCCGGTGTCATTTGTTACACTGCTCTCGTCGCAGACACATTGTTTCACACTGTGGGTTGTTTTCCTTTGTCAGGTCCTAAGTCCTAACTCTAGATCCTTTGATCAGGGCTGCGTTCACCTCCCTCATGTTTCTATAGCCTTTGAGAAAGACAAACACAGGCAAGATACCTATGTAATGAGCATAGCACGCATGCTTGTGTGTATGTGCACTTTATGAATCAGAGTTCATTTCAAACACTTATTTCTTACTGGGAGTGCAGCTGAGAGCGAAAACACTGCTTGTTGCTGTGAGTGTGTGTATGTGCGTGTATTGATGTGTGTTTGCATGTGCACTGACAGCCTTTGAGCCAGTTCTCGCCTTCACTAAAAACGCTTAGGGCACAAAGCAGCCTTCCCCCCTCTGCTCCTGAGCACAGGCCTTGCTCTCGCTCTCTGACAGGAGCTGAAGGTAAGCACCAAAGACATCCTGACACACACGCGTAAAAGCACTTTTGATGCAGGGAAAATGGACCGCTTTGCAGTGTACAAATAACAGCAAAATGTCAACAGAATGAGGCGAGTCCGACGGGAGGCAACAACACAAGCCAGGTTCAAATGATATTAGAGCGAGCAAAACATGAGCGTCAACCACCAAAGGCCCTTTGCTTGTCTGCCTCGATCTTCACATTGTTTTGACTTTGTCTGTTTATCAAACCATCCTTTTCTCTTGCGTTAAATCAAAAACGTGATAACTTACAAGAAGACGACAAAGAAGAGACGCGAGGGAAACAAACAAATGGAAGAAAGCAAACGCTTTAGAATCCACAATAGTAAAAAATGCTAATTAATTTATAAAAATGATTATTTATAAGTTTGACCCTCACAAAGTCCAACTCCCCCATGCTGCTCTTCTGTCACTGCTAAGTAACTTTAGGCTTACTTTCACATAACTTATATTGTCAATTATGCTGTCAGGCAATAATTGGAAGAGATGAGGATGAATTTCCAGGCCATGCTTTGTAAATAATCATACTTGAATTCTTAATAAAATCGTAATATGGCAAAGACAGTGTTTAGGTTGCCAGATTGCTTAAACTGCCTTAGACAGGCTGGATATTACGACTTCTTCTTACAGGAAAAGCAGTGGAGTGGCTTATTATTACAGTTCTTTAACTTATGATGTTTAGATGACTAAAACCCCTAATGATTGATCAACATTTATTACTGCCTTTATGATTTATTTGAAACATAAAAAGAATTGTAAAGGAGTTTATTGCAAAACAGAAACACCTGCCAAATGTCATTTTTCATAACCTGACAGCCAGAAACTTTTTTTTTCTGCTTTATGTGCTGTAACTGAGACATAAAGCATTAATACATTAATTAATCAGCTCTTATTTATTGCTTTTTTTTACAGTAGATACTACATTAACAAAAACAAACGCAGAATTTAATGGAAACAGTAACAGTAACATCAGAGCTGGAAGACAGAAAAGGCACACTTGGCCGAAGCGTTTCATCCGTCGTAACAATGTTAGGAAAAAAACAAAAAAGAGCGCCGGGCTGTATTTGTGGATCGGGTTAAAAAAAGAGAGAGAATGTGGAAAAAATAGAATTACAGACTAGAAGAAAAAAGAAGTAAGCAGGTGGAGGACAACTACCACCTGATCTGTCAGCTCGAGATTAGACACTTGCTGCAACAAACATCATCAAGTAGGACTGTGTATCGCAAAGAAATGAGGGTGAAAGTGATGAAATCCTGCAAGGATAAAAGGCCGTCGATTTCATTGTTTTTTTTAAACACATCTGACCAATGTTTTAGTACTTAAATTATTTCAAATATTGTTTTCTTTTTAAAGTTTTGTAATGGATTTGGTTTGAACACACTAAGGATTTGAGAGCCTTCAGCACACTTCTTCATCTCTCCATATCAGGGTCTCGGTTTGGTAGTAGTAGTTTTAAATTACTGACAATTTCAGGTTAGAAAATATAGACGAATACTGTATTTATGAGTAAAACCATTCATACATGTCTGCACAGTTGTGCCTCTGATTTGAACGTGTGCACGGTTCTCTCACAAGCCCTATAACTCTCCCATACACTGCGACGCCTCCCCCATCTGTCTGCCTGCGCTGTTTCTCCTGTGAGGTGTGTTTGGCGAAGGCCCAGGGGTCAGGGCCCAGCGATGCTCTGGAAGATAAGTGTCTGCTCTAACCCAGGGCTACACCTGTAGGTCACTGCAGGGGGATGCTAATCCCTCAACCACCCGCTAATACTGATGATCTGCATCTGAGACCCTCTCCCCAGGGAGTGTGTGTGAGTGCATCATGTTGGTGTGTGTGCGTTTGGTTGTAGGGGCTGACAGATGAGGCAACAGGGGGCCCAGCAACCCGTGTCTATATGTGTATCTGTGTGTGTGTGTGTGTGTGTGTGGTATGGGGGATGGGAGATGGGAGAAAGTATTTCTTTCTGCACGTTTATGTATATATATGTGTGTGTGTGTGTGTGCGCGTGTGCGTGTGTGTGCAGGCAAAGGTGGAGCCATCTTTAAGGGATGCTGGGAGGATAACCGGTCCATTTTTCTTGGCCTCCACCTTCAGAAGGGGCTCGGATGCTCAGATCCTAGACTGAATAATTTGTCACCTATTTACATGGAGCCAAGAACTGGGGAAATGGAACGAGCAGGTGGTATCTCACTCTCCCTCCTCCCTGTGCCACAGACAGATGTGTCTAACTGCAAACATCCCCCCATCTTCTCTCCTTCTCCTGGGGCTCTCTTTCAATGTGTTGCACTCTTGATGTCTAAAATAAGAAAGGCAAATCAGTGCTGCTCAGAACTGGCCTAATAATGTTTTTGTTATCTGACAAAGAGTTATTTTCTTAATTGCGCAACAAATTGATGGATAACAGACAAAATTAGACACCACAGTATCACACAGAGCACACAGTTCTATGCACAACCAAGAAAGCTTCAGATTATCTCATTTGATAACCTGGAGCCATCACATTTTTGGAGTTTGATTCAGGTCTGTAAACACGCAGTACCGTGAGTTTGACTCTTTGTTAGTGTGTTTCTGCTCTGATCTCACACTGCACTATGACTGTCAAAAGTGACATAGAAAATCAACATTAAAAAAGAGAAAAGAAAATAGGATAGTAATGTGTAATCCTGGTAATAGTTTTACCTTATGTCCTGGCATATTGCACATTGTGACAGGGTGGAAAAAACTGTCTAAAAGGCGGATACAAAACTGAAAACAGAGACTTTAAGATTGTTTTTTTTGCATCTTTGTTATTATTTATCATAGATGCCTCACACCAACCTTTTCATTCAGTTGAACTTCCTCTCATTATACTCAAAGTTTTTAAAGAAGCATATGACCAAAAGCAATTCTGACTTTTCCACTATTCAAGTATGGATTTATATTTTACTCAGACTATTAGCACTTTTGCAGCTACAGCTATTTTTTCCTTTGAAGATAAAGTTTACATGCAAATCATGCCTTTATTATTCAATTTTATTAAGCTCCTTAGTAAAAAAAATTAGATTGAATATTTTGTGTAGACTTTCTCCTATTAGAGCTATAAATGCTAATGGAAAACTCCTCACGACATAAACAGATACAGATGGTGTTACCATAACGCAGCATTAAAGAAGATAAAAAAATGCACAATACAAGTAATGTGATATTACCTCGAGCTTTATTCTCTCTCAAGGCTTTGCATACGAACTAATTCCTGCAGTTTTTAAGAAGCCAAATAATAAGATGCATGACTGCAAACAGTCACAAAAGTCACAGGTAACGAGCTAACGTCACTCAACATAATAGCCAATCATAAGAGCCGCTCTTCATGCCCGTTACAACATATTAGAGGGAAATGTTTAAATTGTAGCACTTTTTTTAAATGCTGGAAGACGGGAAAGAAAGTTAACATGTGGTGGTGACGACACTGACGCTTGATTAGGTGCAGGGTTGAAAAAAACAGTGATTGGGTCTCTCCTCAGGCTACCTTACTCCACACAAACGCACACGCACGCCCACACATACATACGTAAATGCTGCTCGCTAATCACATTTCACCCCAATCACTAAACACACATTCATATTTGAAGGTTTATCCCAGGCGGCCATTTCAAATGATTATGTATGTGATTCCAACCACACAGAGCACAGAAAGTGTTTACTCTTTTCATTGAGGCGCTGGATAAGTTGAGAGCAGAAGCTAAGTGTACTACAGTCTATGGCAGAAGAATAAACATTTTCCTTTATAGCCCGAGGACCCACTTTTCATCTGTCAAGCATCTTTTAATAATTAATATGTTTAATACACACACAGCATCTGCTGGGTACAACTCCCATCCTCCCATTCAAACTGACTAGCACAGCTGCCACTGTTTGGGTGTACTGTACAGGTCTGGAATATGATAAGATGTGTTTTTTCCCCCCTCCTTTCAATACACAGACAAAATACTGCTATGCATGCTGACATACAGAATACAGACACTTGCAAATACGCAGGAACTTCTATATGCACACACTACTGCAAACTAGTTTATGCAGAAGGGGTGAAGCCCCGACTATGAGCCTACTTTTCCCTATGTGTTTTTCCTTGGTGAGCGGGCCAAATGGGGATTGTGTAAATTAAATACATTTCTTTTTCCGGCAGCAGAGAGAAATGATGCCAGATTAAGCCCATGAATATATACATGGGCCAGGGCTGACCTGTCTCCAGACGCCTGATTTCCCTGGAGGGGTGCTGACATGGTGAGGGGCTTCAGGGGTGTGTAGGTGTGTGTATGTGTGCTTTGGTGCGCGTGTGTGCTGCACGGTGCACCTCAGACAGAGGTGAGGAGATCTCTTGAACAGGTCCAAATTGAGCTTAATCTCATTCCTCATTGTGCTGGAACAGGAATGAAATTGCACAATTGCACTTTAATCGACGATCGAACGCCCCTCCTCTCCCTCCTCCTCCTCCTCCTCCTGTCGTCTTTCTTTCAGTCTTCTCCTTTTCATTTCTGTAGCTCTCTCTCTCTTTTTTTATGTCATTGGTCTTAAATTCTTTACGTGGTCCGGTGGTCGTGATTGCCTGTTAGCCTCTATTTGTTCCTCCTCCTGTTTTCCTTTTGTTCCTTTGGAAGCATCTAATAATGTCGGTTCAAGCAATCAGGAGGTTAATGTAGTTAGGATAAGGGCAATCATAAACCAATAAAAGCCGTCCGGATGCTCCATTTCTCTTTCGGTGCACATCTAATCCAGGAAAATTGTGATTTCGGGAATCCTGCTTTGCATCCGTTGCACTGGAGCGCGTCTCCGTCATGGGCAGGAAGGATTCAGTCAGTCCCCTAGGGTTGATTGCACACACACACACACACACACACACACACACACACACACACACACACACACACACACACACACACACACACACACACACATAGCCATTTGTGCCACACAGGTGCGTCTGATTATCTAAGGTAGGAAACCTTGGGTCAGCTTTATATTAGTCATATGAAGACTATTTGCTTTTCCAAGATTACAGAGTTGCAAAATAAAAAAATTTTCATTACCTGATTTAAAAACAGTTGGGCGATTATATTCAGCAGTCTGCCTTACTAGCTCTCTCCTCGAGACGCTGGCGACAAAATCAAATAAACAAACCACCGTTTCCTGGAGAATTTAGTTTTGTTTTGAGTGAAACAACTTGAGGAAAACATTCACCACGCTAACAATGACTGTGCAGATTAGAGAAACCCATGGAAGTAACCACAAAGAAAGCAGCCACTATGGTTGGATGCATCCCATACCTCAAGTATTCCATTTACACACTCAAGATGATAACTGAAGATGGAAATAAAACACCTGTGTTTAAGTGACGCTGCTACAAGATGTTTAAAAGTTATAAATTGGCGCCTAATTAGCTGTCGAGCTTTGGGTAAATGCACATCTAAAATAATGTAACTGTAACCACAGTTATTTGGAATCTATGTGTAATTGTACAATTATTAAAAACACATTTCCTCCAGTAATTTGGTGTTTTTACAGCGCTACGCTCTGCTGATAATGATTCTTCACGACAAAATGTCTACGCAAACATAATGAAAGGAATGCATGTAGGGAGAAAAAACAAAACATACACCAAGGCGAGATCTGCCCCTGCTACATATTTAGATAAAAAATGAATGCAGGTACTTGAGCCATGTAAAATGTGTTGATTTGTTGCTCGATGTGTTGGAACAAAACAATGCAACAAAGGTTCCCAGGATGTTGTATCTGGGGTGGATGTAGTCATTATGGCCCATAATGAAGGGCCCTGCTTACCGCTGTGCATCTACTCAGCAACACTGATGGACTACACACACACACACACACACACACACACACACACACACACACACACACACATTTAGACACATACATACACAGGCCAGGCCGCTGCCAGGCTGTCAAGTCCAAAAATAATTAGGCATCAAAATGAGTTTCCCTGTTGTTTTTTTTCCTCCTCTTGTTCGTTTTATTCATGTGCTGGAACTTGGGAGACTGGCTAATGCAGTTAACATGCTCTCATCATGAATTTTCATTACACCATTACATGGGTACATTACAAGAGCAGGGGAGCTGCGACTACAGGGATGCCATCAACATGCATACACTGACAGACGCACACACACAAACAGACAGAAATCACAGACACACGTGCAGTAAACCCATACATTTATTCAGATGCACAACTGCATACTAAGTGATGCTGTATTGTTCTGGCAAATTTCAGTAATATACTGCATATAGCTTCTTGAAACATACCTACATCTTGCATCTGTGGCACTCTTATAGACTGAAGGAGGAGGTATGGTCAGAAGTTTTGGAAAATTCACAATGCTCTCTTGCTAAGAATGACCGCTGATCAAAAATATGAAACTGCAGAGGAATAACACTGGCAAACAGGTAGCCCTGTTCATTTCAACAGCAAATAAATCTCAAAAAAAAAGAAAAACAGAAAACACTTCACTGGTTTATACATTTCTGCAAAACCATATTTGATAACACTTTAAAAAAAATAACTTAGTTACTAAACATCAAGTGAGGAACAAATCTGGACAAGCTGATGGTGATTTCCCTAATATTCTTCTCACTCAGGACTACGTAATATAGCAGTAATACAGTTGGATGGTGCCATATAAGTAAAATGCTGGATTATAATTAGTTTTCTTGGTGAACTTTAATCAATGTAATAACAGTAAGTACACATTTATTACAGGAAATGTCAACTTTATAGACTCAAGTGTATTTATTTATTTATTGCCTCAGGTAGTGAAGCATCATAGTAAGTTACTCGGTTGATCTGAAGGTCAAAGTGATAATAATGCTATATATAGCTATTTGAAACTGTGTTTCTTACTGCCATTGCTTGTATTGACAGCATATAGGAAATGAAATGATCTATGGGGATTCTAAATATCACATTATTTCATTATGACTTTACTATGTACATTACATTAGAGTATTATTTGCCTTTGGAAAACAAAATAAACTCATGATCAAAAACGTTTTTTCACTTTAAGCAAAATTAAACAAATGATCCATATATCCTATGTCAACATGAATAAAAAATAATTATACTCAAAATTACGTCACGTATAATGATATAACAACAGCCCGCATTTTGCACATGTTTTTACTGCGCTACAAGCTTCTTAAAGTACCTTTAAGACAACAAAACAAAATCAATATATACAAAATGCAATACTATACCCTTAAAAGTAAATCCTACCCAGAGAGGGTAGTGCATGTTGTTGTTTTTGTTTTTGTTTTTTAAATAAATCTATTAATGATTTTATGAGCTTTAGGCGTCTTTTAAACTGTCTTTGATAACCTGAAATGTTTTTTTTAATTGTGTTTTTAGACACGCTAAGGGACTGCTCATGCTATAATACATTCAATCTTTGTCTGCCCACTCATTCCTCCTACACAGGAAGGAGTACACAGTATATTTCTACACAGAAGTTGTGCAGCCAAATTTGCTGCACAGGTATGCAGGCCTCTAAAGGTTCTCATCTATAGCACATATATCATGTTGCCTAGCAACCATCTACCAAATGACCCATGGCACCTTATTAAAACATTGCATTATTTTAACTTCACAACAGTAAAATCAAGTTCTGCAAAAATTAAATTATGCACGATAATTTTGTGATGTCATCGTGTTATATAGCAAACGCTTAACATTGAGGTAAAGTCACAGACCAAACAATACTGTAACATGTACTAGTCAAATTTAATAGACAGCCAGGTATCAAATTTGGTTTTAACTTTGGAAGTAAGCAAACACACAGTGCATATCTTTAAATCGTCAGTGTTGATGTAATTTTAAGCTTTTCCTGCCTTTTTAAATAACATCACATAGATTGCATTAAGTGGACATACATTCACTTATTTGCCAAACCATGTGTGCTGAAATTGTACCAACAGCGTTAACCTAGGCTGCTATGCATTTTAATGCACTTCTAGCTCCAAAGGGCTCTGCATGTGTCAATGAGCAACAAGAGCATGAGCATATGTAGGTGTGTGTACGTGGCTCTGCTTCTTAGCACAAAATGGGTTTTCTATTGCTGATCTGCTCATGCTCAATTACCCAAAGTCTCCTGGGGCTTAGAGAAGGTAAACACACATCAGCTGGATCTGATTTATTTTTCTGTCCCACAGCAGCTTAGAATTAAGACGTGGATGCTCTGTTTTTCTCAGTGCACTGGGCCTACACAGAAATATGCTTAATATTGTAACAATTACTTACTCACACGCGTGATTATGATTGTAATAGTTGCTTTGTCAGTTGCAGAATTTCACAGAGATAAAACATCTTAAGTAGCCATCCAAACCAGGCACTGAATTCCCAAGATCAAATATTCATAATCATCAGACAGTAATGCTACCGGTGCTTATGCTGCTAAGTTTAGAAAAGTCCTAGTTCTATGACAGATTAGACAGTGCTTGTGCCTTTGTAACCATGCCAAGGCCCTACATTCCCTGAAGCCTAAATTCTTCTGCCATCCCTGCCAACCTTCCTTCCTTCCTCTCAGTGCCTTCCTTCGCACTTTCCTTTGTTACCCGGCAGGTATCAGGGCAATGTGTGCACTTCACCTCCTCTGGTTCTTATGCATGGGTTATTGGTGTACTTGATTCTTATGAGCAGACTGCAGATTTAGAGCTTGGACCCCTGTTAGATCCTCTCTGAAATCAGACATGGGGATAGTGTAATATCCTTAGTGACACATGTGACAACTGTGTGGCCTTGACTGAAATAAAAGGCCAACTAGGAGAGAACAGAGGAGGATTAGGTTATTAAAATGACAAATTCCCCCATAATCTTTATTTTTTATGACTTTCTAATATTTATCTGCTTTATTTATTCATTCATGTTTTAAAATCTACTTACATGTACTTTTATAACAGCTCACTGCCTTAGCAAACCTCAGTGCTGATAAAAGTTTCAATAAAAAAACATTTGGATTTATACGCTCTAAGTTTGCTGAATTCTCATTATGAGTTCCAGGCATATTTCCTCTTTCTGTCATCTCCTCATGTGGGAATTATATTTGTTTTAAGCTTTATAGCATATAACCACATCTGGTGCTGAGCTTTACCATATACTTAACTAAAAGGAGTTTCTTGTGCATATCAATGCACATTTTCCAGAGTAAAACAGTAGCAATGCACCAAGTTTTCTGAGTGGCTACTTGAGACTGACTACAAATCCCCATAGACGTTCATGCTAAAATGCAGAAATAAACATGTTTATATTGCAAAAAATGGTTTGGGCCTGCAAAACTAATTTGCCTGTTTGTGACAAACATACAAGAGTTAATAACACTCACTTAAATTGCACTAATGTTTTAAACTGTGCATTATTTGAGGGTTTACAGGTTAAGTGTTTTTCAAGCCTCCTGTTTTCGTGTTTAACAAATCACTGTGTATAGCAGATGCTGCATGCATGCCAAGCTAGCTGTGGAGCTGAAATAGCTAGCTCCCAGCATATAGCTATTTCATATATGAAATAGCCTCCTGGAAACACCAAAAATGGAATTTTTGCCATTTAAAGTCGCTCTCGTCATCAAAGGATGCAATTTTGTCACGTGACAAATGTGAAATTTTGAGAACCGCAGTCCACGATGTTCTTGAGGAAAAATCTCTGCACCATTGTGTGGAATTTATCAGCCCTTTCTACAACTTCTTCAAGTTGTGCCTCCTCCCAGGGGATCCGTCTTTGAACACATCATGGGTGATGTTTGCTAGTTTTGGGGAGGAAAACTAAAGGTGTGCCTGCTGTTCAGTAGCTCCAGTTGTAGTCTTTGATGATAAAACTTGCTGCAATACAAAAATCCTGAGTAAATCAATGCAGTAAAGGTTCAAAGCGTTCGATGGAGGCCGGTCTTTTACAAAACGTTGCTTGTGGTGAAGAGCTGGATTCACAGACGGGCTCTTTCCCATTTCTCTTTGTGAAGCGTGTAAAACGAGTATTTATCAAAACCATCTTATGCAGTATACCACTCCTGCAGACACTCTGTTGATATAGTTTTTTAAAAAAAGCTCATATATTCACAGTCAGTGAGGAGCTGCTGCATATACTGGTCATGTGGCCTTCTGACTAAGCAGTGGGAATCGTCCAATCTTCCATAAGCCACAACCACTTGCTTTGAGTTAAGGCATGTGGGTTCAAGGGTTAGTCCCCTGGCATAATGACTCATGCACATTTAATAGGTGGGTTACGGCAAAGGGGATCGCCCCAAAATGCTTCACAGAAACAGCAATGGCAAAAAAAAGTGAAACCTCAGTAGAATAGGAGGAGCTTCAAGTATCCAACCTCCTCTCTTCTCCTCTCTCTTGCCCATCTGTCCTCTTCCTCTTCTTTTCAAGCTGTCCTGTGCGATTGTTTGCCTTCTGAGTGTCGCTGTCTGCCAGACAGGACCGTAACATCAATGTTAGGAAACGTTCTTTCTCTGGTGTAAGGCTGCAATGACAACATCTGCCATGTTTCACTCTGATCTCTCCATCAGTGTGAATAAGCGTATTGTGGCGCTTCTTCAGATTGTCACTCACTCCTCTGGGGAGACGCTCACACACTGCTCCTTATTATCTTGGCAGGGATGGACGCCTTCAAATGGAAATGTCGCAGATGTAGATGCACAGGCCTTCACGCGCCAGCACTTATACATACTGTATGTCTTGCGTTGACGCATGTCATATACACACAAACAGCAGCCTGCAGAGATATAGACATCAGTGTGTGGAGATATGTAAACGTGAAGGTATGCATGCATTTACTCTCTCTCCTCACATATATCCCATCACTTCAGAGCGCAGTACACTGGCTTAGATCTTTTTCCAGGGGAATGACATAACTCTGTCTGTAACCACCGTGTGGCCAACCCTAAACCCTACCCTAAACCTAAGGCCAGCCTTATTACAATGTTTGTCAAAAAAGATAATTATTTAAATTATGGGGACGTAAAGCAATCATGCAACATCATTGCGTTACATTTGCTGACATGCCTTGTGGCCAAACACATAATATGTTTTGCTTTTGTTTATACATGTCTCTATGTGTGTATGTCTTAAGGAAGAGATGACAGCTGAGGGCAGAGTCTGATACTTTGTGTCTGTTCAGTTGAATTTCATTGAGCGTGTGCAACTAGTTTGTAGAGGCTGTGTTTGTGCATTCCTGTGCGCGCGAGCTGACCTGTAGTGCAGCCGTGTGGCTCTAGCTGACTACCTCTGTTAGATCCCTCTGTCTTTAGTGTCACATCAAAACATCTCATTATCTCCTCCTCTGTCATTGCTATTCAAACTGTTCTTTTTTCTTTCTTTCTTTTTTTGCTATTAACCACCTCTGTCTTCACCACTATTTATGCGCTCAATCTCAGTGTCACGCTACGGTTCTCACTCTGCTGGCTCTGTCGTCAGCTGCTGAGACAGTGTTGGGTAACAATTTCTCCAATTCTCATTTTGAAATCTTTATTTAAATAACAGATGTCTCATCAGGCTTTGGATGGGGGATCTAAGCGGCACGCTTGGCCAATGAATCCTTTCATAAGTTGACAGACCTCAGAATTATGTGGCTTTAATACGCTTCATTGCCCCTTCAGCTGCCTCTCAGGCATGGCGAGGTGCATGGTGTTGTGCAGCGTCCTGATCAAGATAGGTCTGCACACTGCTCCAAGGATGGAGGCACAGATTTAATTGTTGAATTAAGGTTAAATCAGAGCCGCAAATGGCAGTTTGGGAGGTGACGTAACTTTAAAAACATCAAAGCACAAAAACCAGAATGTAAAACTCTGTGTTGGAATATTTGGCTGTTCATATCAACGTACTTTTGATGGATAAGAATTATTTGGTTATTAATAGAAAATAGAAGCATTTCTAATGAGTCAGCTGTGCTGTACAAGTACCCGGATGTGCCGCACTCGTCTGTTGCTGGAGGCAGTCTCTCTAATCATTTGTTTTTGATTTACAGATGGTGATATGTAAGGTCTGGACAGTGCGTTTTTGAAACCGAGTTCGCACACAAGTAATGCAGGGTGCGCTAACTGTAGTCCAGGCCATGGCCTCTTAATTACAGTACAAGTCAAACAGGAAATAAGAATTACTTGAAACAGGAAATTCATATTACTGTGTGTGCCTGGTTGTGTCAGCAGTGATCAGTCTCTCCTCATTAGTGTGCTATTTCACCTCATTGAAACACATACACACACACACCGCACCTGTGGGCTGTGGTCCCCAGGTGTCCGGAGAATGGATCACTTTCTTTATGCCTCATTTAAGCTAACAGCTGTATTTAAGAGGAAGTCCATATAGCAGGGACTTCCTGTTGAAGGATGTGTGGGGGTTGGAGTACAAATTCGCATACCTGAATGTCGTACTTTACAACATACATGAAAATATCTATCTGTATCTATCTTTCTGACTGTAAGCATGCATTATTTATGCAGTCAACATCCAGGTTTTATAATTGCCTGCTTTTTTCTTTCCACTTACACCTTTTTTGATGACGGTTGAAGGGTGACACGCTCTCCTCCTCTACTTCTCTCTGCGCGTAGGACGGATGCCTTCTCCTCCCTTCTCCCCACATATGAAAGAGTAGTGTGGTTGAGCACGGGGAAGGTGATAACCCTTTTGTTTAGTCTGAGCTCCATCACAGACTCTGTCAAGCCCAACAGACAAGCAGACAGAGCCGTGACAGGCCCACTAATCTGACAGCTCCTCCACATCACAAAGCCATCACATCAAAGTGGCAGGAGAGAGGTACTGGCGGTGAGAGATTGACGCCACTTCTTTGCTCTGCCATTTTCCCTGGTATCTTCATAGCGCCTCTGACATGCCGCGCACCAGGAACCTTCAGAGGAAGTATCCACTTGGCAAAGGGGGGAACCTGAGTTGAGGGACTCCCCTCTGGCTGAGTGGTGAGTGTGGGTAACCTTTTTGAGAGATGTGTGTGGGATACACTGAGAGTACATGACAGGCTGTTTAAAGGGATTTGTGTTTGTGTGTTTGTGTTGTCGATGGGGTAAGGCGGTTTTAAAGAAGTGTGGGCGCGGGGCGTGTGGCAGCATGGCGTTTCTCTGTATGCAGCTTCCAGGATGAAAGGAAGCATATTAGAATTTTTTTTAATGACTGGTTTAATAATGGTCATCATATCCAGTATTGCTGTGCAACAATTTATGCTTAACCAATACTCGGAAAACTTTTCTTAAACCAGTTTCAGTGTGCAGTATGTAGAATTTCTCACTCTAGAACTCAGTTTGATCTTAAGTGGGCTGGACTAGTGACACTCCCCTTTCTGTCACTGTAAGGAAGTTTTAATGACACATTTAATCCCTGAGATAGTTTTATGTAAGGTAAAACAGCACAAATTCAACAGGACGTCTCAGATTTTGTACCTGCATTGTGTAGGGTGTTGTGATTTGGCACTATATAAATAAAACTGAATCAAACTGAACTGATCAGACCAACTGTTTGGGCTTAAATTGTACGAAATAAATATATACGATTACAGAATCCTGTCACTCAAATTCCCAGAATTTCCTGTAATAATAGAACTGAACATTTTTGTTAATTCACTGAAAATGTTGTTGTTGTTGTTGTTGTTACTATAGAAAATGAATTTCTATAGTAGATGGTTAAAAAAGGGATTAAAAGTCCAAAATTTAAGCCCTTCTTTTTCAAAGCGCTCCAGTGGACCAGATTGGAGTCTTTGTCAGGCCAATTCTGGCCCTCAGGCCTTGTGTTTGACACCCCTGCTCTAGAATAAGTCACTGTTGGCTGCTCCAGATCCTTTGCAGTGCTGGTTTTGTGCTCACCTGCTCTCTAGTTGTCACTCTCTCATTGGTGGCAGTGATATGTGGCAAGCATGAGTTCACTATCCCCACGTGCTGTTTTGTTGGCCCATGGACTGAACCAGGAAACTGTTCAGAAGCAGTAACGTCAATCAGGTAATGTGCTCATTACAGTTTTTTTTCAGTTGCTTTGACACATTTCTCGCAACACTTTTGAAGTCCTTTGCTCTAAAGATGTAAAAAAAAGTTATATAGCAAAACACTATAGTTAACCTGAAAAAGGGCGTAACTCACCCAAAACCTTTAATTCATTTTTCAAAATGAAGTTTTTGTGTCAATGAATAAGTTGCCGTCACCAAAATGACAAGTTCCTTTCACAGTGTGTAAACCAGGGCAGCCAAAATGTTTAGATATTTTGCCTGAATGATAGTGGACTCTAAAATTGTGTTTCTCTTCTGGTGACAACAGAATGCTGTTTGGTTACAAAGTGAATACACTCGTGCGCTGATTTTAAGAGCAAAACGTTTTTACCTTGTGCTTTTGTAAAACATCAGAAAAGCACGAATGTTTGCAAATTATGAGAAGAAGATTTTTTTCGTCATATAGGAACAATACTAAAATATACACAGCACTGCACAGCAAAATTATGTTCAATGTCACTATCAAAAAACTAATACTGTAGAAACAAAGTGGAGGTCTACTATGTGCAGCCCTGGGGGCTTGGTAGATTTTGACTGCCAATTAGATTGACTGTTCTGTATGTAGTGACGGACACAGTGAAATATTAACAATGTGGGAAAGTAAAACTATTGAATTATTCTATTATGACCAGAAAGTCATAGATTGTAGACAGTTGTACATCATTTGCCTCATCGGCCTAACAAATTTGCAAATGCTAACGAAGAATGAAAAATGCTCTTTCCTATGTAAAGAATGAACAAACAGTTTTAGTGGGCTTTCAACAGTTATTTGTGGATTTTTAGAACTCAAAACTGTTTGTGATTTGTTTTACTCTGATACGCAGTAGAAGACTTTATACAAGTATACTTACACTATATGAACAAAAGTATTGGGCCGCTGATGCATTACACCCACAGGAAGCTCCATGAAGCTCGTGGTGCACAGTATGTGTTCTGCTTTTGCACTCCATCACTTGGTGGCCTCGCTGTTTGCGCGGTCTGCCACTTTGTGGCTGAGTCGCTGTAGTTCCTAAATGCTGAGGTCGTTGAGCTATTTAGAGTGACCCATTCTTTCACTTATGCTTGCAAAGACAGCGCTGACTGCATGGCTATGTGTATGATTTTTTTTACACTTGTGTCAGTGGGACCGAACACCTGAATTCAAAGATTAAGAGGTGTTGCCCAATACTACATAGTGCACTCGAGTACAGTTGTGTTGTTTTAGATCAGCTTGTGACTTTTGCACTTGTTATGAATAATTATTACATTTTACGATGCTGCCTTGCTAACTGTTACATTTTGCTGTTGCGTCTCACCTGACATTTTATTTGTTGGTCAGACGTTTTTACAATGAAGACATAACTTTAACATATAGAAATTCCAAAAATGCCACAACATCAATATGTGACTAAAAGTTGAGATGGGAAGCAATGAAGTATAAATACTAAGCTAAATTTTGAGGTATCTATACTTTACTGACAGATTTTACTAATGTTCCATACATTTTAATACAGATATCTGTACTTTAAACTACTTACATTTTAAAAAAAAGTTATTATTTCCCATTACTGCACACCTTCAGACATCAAACTGGTTGGAAGAGGCAAAAATAAATAATTTATGCATCATTTATAGTGCTGTTCTCAGGGGTTAAAGTGGGCCAGAATGATCTGGACTGTATGTTTGGTGCAGATATCTGTACATTGCGGTTGTGTTACTTCTGCATCTTGCACAGTTTTTCTGCTAGTAACGATGCGGCTGCTGAATTTCCCAGGGAGAGAAAAGGTAAATGACTGCTTCAGCTGGATGAAACTGGAATTTTAAAGCTTACGTATAATGTAATCAGATATTGGATCTATACATGATGTGCTGAAGTCAATTTTTTTAATATTGTGAAATTAAAGTATACTAACTTTTCAAGGTTCAAAAATTCAAAGGTTGCATTAATGGGCAGTTTAGATTACACTGGCTGGTTTGCAGCTCTGTGGTAAAGTTTATAGTAATGCACTTTATTGGATTGGTGCAGAGTGGCTGCGGTGTATGTGTGTCTGCGCTAACACATATGCACTTAAAACTGCAAAAGTCTGGGAACAAAAGTACCCACATTAGGGACATAAACATGTTTTAAGAGTTCAGTTTTTGGGGGGTTGTGTCAAATTAAATGTTCTCATTGCCAGAGTATGGAAATGTCTTCATCTAAACATTTGCGCCAGTCCCAAAAATGATATGCCAGTTCTTCCAACTATTGTTAGACTTGTTATTTGACTCTGTGTCAAAGAGTGGGGTCACACACCACTTATGTGGGTCACATGTGATCTTCCTCATCCAGATGGTTTGCCAGATGCAGCGCTGCCAATGGTCTGACAGAGCACACACCCTACCTGCATACAAAAACAATTGGGTTTAAAATAGAGCAGCATTCATAAAAAACACGAATGAAGCTGTGCTCAAAGCATTCTTATATATTCAGGAGTCAGAACACCTCATGGAGTGTTTGTCAAAGGTTTCCTACTTAATGTTAAGTAATAGAGTTAATGTATATGTGAGTTCTGGGACTGCAATGAGGTAATGGTCTTGCAGCGCTCTGAAGTGCCCCGAGTCCATCTAATAATGTAAAACAACATTAATTTGAGAGAGCTGCTTCATCTGTGCATGTTAATCAATAAACTCATTACCTCCTGTGCTTAGTGAAGGATTCCCTCATGTCTGCTCACTGATGTAGACAGAAAAAAAGAAAGGGAGAGGAAGCGAGATGGAGATGAGGGGAGAGGGAGAGGTGGAGAGAGAGGTTGATTATAATTACAGATTTTAGCAGCCTGTGCCGAAGCATAACCTGCTCATTACAGTGAGTGAGTGAAAGTAAGTCTGTGTGTGTGTGTGTGTGTCGGCCTCACACTTTCAACGCAGCCCTATAGCCACAGAGCTTCCCCAGTTTCTCCTTCTGCAGAAAGCCAAGAACAACCGACACAAGTGGCCCATTTAGAATATAAACACACAAAAAACCTGTTATTTCAATTGACCTTCGTCACATCAAGCTGTCAATGATCTCAGCTCTGTACTCTTCGTCGTTTTCTCCTGCTCTTTCTCCGAGGCGGACTGCATGGTAATGAACATTCGGTTCAGAATAGGTGAGAGCAAGAAAGGAGGAAATGATATGCCAGGGCATTTAGCCCAGCAGTGTTTCTGGTGTAGGTGAGACAGCCAGCAGCGTTTATGGAAATGGACAGAGCTGAGGGAGGCTCAGTGGCTGCTGCTATGTTTTCCCCCCAAACTCCCAACTGCGGGGATTTAGAGAATATTCTGACAGCTTTGGTATTACTTTGTTAAAGGTGTAAGCAAACTTTCATTTTGCACCTGATTTGGGCTTTCTTTTCTCATTAAATGCAGGCAATTGCTTGCGTTTGCTTAGTTCTAAAATACGATGCGGGCACAGCTGCAGAGTCTGAATCTTCTGTCACGCTTGTGGATCTGAGCGCCTGAGCTCGCACGTGCGCGCTTGTCTCTGTTGCAGATTCTCAGCGGTTGTTGATTATTATATTTGTCAATGCTGTGGTGTGTCTTACAGGAATCCCTGGCCTGCTGCTGGCTTGTGATTATGAGATGAGAGGTGTTTATGATTGACTGAGCCCATCCGCTGTCACTGTACACATCCAGTAGCATTACTCCCGAAGCACTCATTTATCCACGCATGTTATATAAGAGATTGAAACCAGTAATTATGATTAAACAATCTCATCCTCCTGCATTCTATCACAACTGACTCGAGCTCCGGTGTCCGGCTTTATTTCACAATGACATGCGTAACACTGAGTCATTTGGACATGTGCCTTCACTCTAAATGTTCTCCTCGGGACAGGTAGAGCCATTGAAGTGTTGTCGGCAGAGGCAGCCTTCTGCGAGATTAGGTGATTAGAAAATGTAACGTCACAATCAGTTTTTACGGTAAGAAACAACGTTGTGTAAAGCGTGCACGGAGAAAGAGTCATTCATTTTAAACTCTTTGCTTTTTGTTTACCACTGTCAGCAAGTGAATAAAAGCCAAGGTAAATGGAGGTAATTGAATTTATATGTGCATATCAACTCACTTTGAGGTTTAAATGGCGCTCGGTAGTCTCATTCCAAATCCATTAATATTCTGTTTAATACAGCTAAATGCTGCTAACTGTTTTTAACACTAGGAGACAGTCTCTGGGCTGTCTCTGTTTGTGCTGCCAGCACATCCACAACATCAAGTCGATGGATAGGGAGGCCATAAATGACTGTGACAGCCAGTTTACAGTCAGTTTAGAAGCTTCTACTTTTCCATAAAGCCGCATTACGTCTGCAAACAGCAGCATCCCCGTTCACTCAACAGTCCTATTCAGTTTAGCTCAGCTCTGGAAAACAAATTAGGGTTATACAAACAAAAAAAAAGTTTGATTAAATATGATTGGCTCATAGAGTGTGATGCGTTGCTCTAGATGTAGCAACCTAAAACTACATAAATACTTTCAGCAAAACCTGTAATGGCTAATGAATCCATAATTAAGCATTCTGACTGTTCAGAGGGAGTTATTTTGATAAATACTGATTTAAACAATGCTATTACTGATGGAATTGTATTTAAACCTAATTAACATTTTCATGTGAACAGTGGTTGGACTGTGTAGTGTAACAGGGATGCTTATTGTAACAAACCCACAGAGAACCATCACACACAGTGGTGTTTCTAGCATCTTTCAGGACACTGTTTTGGTTCATAGTTGCTGCTTTTATCAGAGAGCAAAACAGCAGCACAAGTGTAGTGAAACACACTAACTATAAATGCTCTTTATCTTGTGGATTTTATTAGATTATTCTGTTATTATATGTTACCTTATATATGTAATCAAAGTAGTTGAATTAGAATACTGCTGTAGATCACATTATACCCTTTAATATAGAGTGTGTGAGCTGTATGTCAGAATCAGAATCAGAATCAGAATACTTTATTGATCCCTGGGGGAAATTATTTTTTGTTACAGTGCTCCATTTTAAACCAACATTAAGACAAGACAGACAATACGCTAACTAAGAATAGAATGTAGTTTAGTTCTCATTATACTTTTGAGTTAACAGAACATATTCACATATTAGTTCATTAGATAAATGTGCATCACTCTGTATCCTTGATCTGCTGGGAATGTGTTACACTGTTTTCTTGACATGCTTAATTGTTGAATCATGAAGAGAAGGTTGTAAGCAGGAGACTCTGTGTCTAAAGACAGGGGAGATAGATAGACCACATTCCATACCCCCACCTTACAGAAAGCAGAGAAACAACTGCCGAGGTCATAACTTAGGCGCTGTAACAGAGAAAAAATGTGATGTTTTGGCTTTTACGACTAGCTGGGGGCCACTAGAGACTATAAAAAGCTGAGCAACCCGTCACCATTTTGAGACATGTGCCTGACCCTCTGGTAGCATCTCTCCCGTCCGGACGTTGTAATGCTCTGACTGTTGAATTGTATGGAAATAAATGATTGTTGATTGAGCATTGATACACCGAGTATTGTCCTTCCTTCAGCCCAAAGATTCAAAGAATTGGGAGATTTCAACAACTTGGTGCCGTGTGACCCGGATCTTTGGTGTGCTGAGGAGGTGCAGATTTGACCTTTGGTGAGATCGTGAGGCGAGGTGAACAGAGGACCGGTCCAAAAATAAAAAGGTAAGCACAGCCTGTTGTATTATAAATACCAAATGTGCATATTGGGCTTTCCAAATTAATCTGTTCGCTGAGTCACATGTATTTTCACAGTAAATTTGTCGGTGTCTGGTTTTTGGCGCAAGATACTAACAACATAAGTTGAGGCTGAATTCCAGTGTGTTAAATAAACTGCTTCTACCGAGATACTAATAACATACTACGTTGGACTAGTTGCAGTAAACTGCTTCTACCGAGATACTAATAACATACTACGTTGGACTAGTTGCAGCCACTTTACCTTCCACATTTAATTTTGTCTAATACTGGCTTCTGTAGCAATAATACATTAGAATTTATTCTGAAGACGCGGCCATTAGTCCAGTACATTGAAGTCGAGGTTTGTTTATTTTGTTTATGGTGTCAGTGACGTCCTGGCTTTTGCCGGCTATGAAATAGAAGTTGATTTAAGGAAAAGCAGATGCTGGCTTCACGGTGCAGTTGAACGCTGGCAACGCGAGAGCGAAACACGTCCGTAGGTTTGGTTTATGATACGGCGTGTTCCGGTGGTGCGGCCGTGAAGTGCAGTAGTGGTTGGTGCTAATTTTAGTACATTTGATAGAGGTTTTGACGGTGGTTTGTGGCGTCAGTCGAGTATAAAGGGCTGCGGTCATAATACAAAGTAAAAATTTAGTACATAGCAACACCTGGTTTATGATGTCAGGTATAACTTCGGGGATGCAAGCATCACTTTTATGATGCGACTTTGCCCCGTGGTGGCGGTCATAAGCGCAGAGAAAAGGGTATTTTGGTCTATGGTGCAGTGTGCTTTAAGAAGATCTAATAGTTGAGCTCAGAGGTTTCTGTGTAAAATTCCCGCTGAGGAAAAGTGTTGTGTGTGAGTGTGAAGGCGCGCTCTGGGTGAGAGAGTGTGTGTGAAGCTGCGAAGCGCGCTCTGGGTGCTGTCTTGTGGGTAAAGCGCGCACTGAGTGAGAGTGTGAGTGAGGCGCGCTCTGAGTGTGTTTTTTGTGTGGAGTGTGAAGCGTGAACACAGTGACAGTGACGGTTAATGTGTTTGATTAGGAGGACATTAGAGCAAATACACATTTTAGGATCAAAGGTTGATGCCTAGTGTACCTGTGGAACATTTGCCTATGGAGTGGCGACCCTCCTGTTCATGGACGCGCGGGCAGGACCGGCGGCGTCCGGGTGCCGAGGTGGTGACTTGGGGAGGTGAGGGCCCCCGCATAGCTACGGAAATAACACTGGAACGGCCGTGTAATCACGGGTTCACATTTATTCCGGACTAGAACAAGACACATTTTGCGAACAAACGTTGAGTCTAGATTAGTAAAGAAATATAAAAAGGTTGAATTCCTCGTTTCAGTGGTTGAAATTGTTGTGTGCCTGTCCCCTGACGAGTGTGAAATTAAAATAAAGAGGGAATTTGGAGCCACATGGAGATAGACGGGCATAATTGGGTGTATTACTCTGTGGTGTAATAAAAATAAAAAGGAGAGATAGTAAGAGGTGTGCAGTGGAGAATTATGGAGGAGTAGAGAGAGGAATGTGTTGGGAGACTGGCGTACAGTTTACGCTGTCAAGGTAGGCGTGTTGCCTGCTTATCGGTTTAAAAGTGATGAAAATGAAATTAAAATAAATCTCTTAGTGTGTTAATACAGGAAGCTGCGGACCTGGACCAACTGCCCCCACAAGCACAGCGGCCGAAGCAAAATTATAGGTAATGGGAACCACACCCAGCACGAATCAGCAGCTGTGAAAAAGACAGCAGCGAGGAGAGAATTAGAGGAGAAATTAAGAGAAGTTTTAACACATAAAATTGGGGCCAACGGACTTGTGGAGGTTGGGAAGGCGTCCGGAGCATCACAACAAAAAGGTGAAACAAAAACACACACAAGCAGAGAAATCTGAGAGAAAGGCTCCTTTTAAGGTAACGCCTAGTTTGAGAAAAGATAAAATTAACCTGCTTTTATACAAATGCACATACACGCAATGAAGAAACAGCTTACACTCATGAACACGTGAAGATTTTCCAGCAAGGTTAAAGAAAAATTAACATACTTAAATGATGAAGTCTATACATTACTGACAAAGAAACCCTCTGGGTTGCAGGACAACAATTTAACTAAAAAAAAAAAAAAAAAAAAAAAAAGGAACACTGGTCTAACCAACCAGGCAAGACACAACAAATTTAGTGGTTAAAAGATTCAAATTGTGACATGTTTTCTGTTGATTGATTAATAAAAGTGATTACTGAATGAAAGAAAATTCCTTTTTTGGGCTTTTAAACATGATCTTAAGAATTTTAACATATACCGGTGTTGTCCTGTCAACTTGGTGGGTTAGGAGTTGATTATATTGGGAGACAAAAAACAAAAAAAGGGGGAGAGAAGGCTGACACAGGGCCTGGCCCCATTGTCTCCCCTCTGAATAACACAGCCAACACAACAACATTTTCCTGTTCGTTTGTTTTTGTTTTTTGTTTTTTGTTTGTTTTTGTTTTGTTTTGTTTTTGTTTTTTCTATACATATTTAATTACAGGCTGCTTTGCCGGCCCTGAAAGCCGAGGCTGACTGGACTCCTGCTCTCCCCCATACGTGACACTGACCAAATGCTGCAACAGCTGGACCCACAACAACGACCTGAGAATGTCAACAGACCTGCAGGAATGTGATCTCATGCAGCCGAGACGGAGAGCACTAAACCTAAGGCCCGTTTCACTACACGGGGGAAAATTCCCAGACTGCGTCAGCTGACAGAGCTGTGACGAGACGCCCGCCAAGCCCGAATGAAAAGTAAGGCCGAGCGAAAGAATGCTGACCTTGATAACTTTGCATTCACACTGTGCAGGACAGTGATGGACCAACACGGATGATCGGGTGGCGAAAAAGGGCGTGACCGAGACAAGAGGAGTAACTGAGGTCAGAAGGCACCTCAGAATGGACAAAAACACAGAAGAAGATGCAGGTTTCACCTGCGGTGAACATCGACCCTGGAGAAAGGACTGCCCCAATTGGGGTCAGAACCAGGACGGACTGAATTTTGAGCAGCAGCAGCAGCAATGGTCGCAAACAAACTGAAAAGGAGGGGGGCAGGACCCCAGGGCATGCTTCAGGCCGTGGTTTACCCAGAACACCAGAACAGGAAAGTGATGAACACACACACACACACACACACACACACACACACACACACACACACACACACACACACACACACACACACACACACACACGTCTCCAAACACACAGATTCAGAATGAAGTGAAATACACACATGAACACGTGCACTCGTTGAGTGAGTGAGAAATGACACACACACACACACACACACACACACACACACACACACACACACACACACACACACACACACGGGAATGTTGATTCACTGAGAAGTGATGCACACACACATACACATGCACATGCTTGTGCAATGAAGAGTGATCCACACGCACACACACATACACGCTGATGCAATGAAGAATGCTTTGCTTATGCTGATATGCAAAATGCTGCACACAAACATCCCAATGCATAATTTTTATGAGGAGCCATTGATTACCATTGATTACTTAGAATGTGTTATATGTCACTCAGAGGGCATTTATGTAGATTTTAGGAATAAGGTCTAAAAAAGTTTGGTTATGAAAACAATGTCTGTGCGTGATGTCTGTTTATGGCTCAAGGCCTTGACTGAATTCTTTGCTGTGCTTCACACAGCCCTGATGAGGAACAGTGGCACAGAGTGAAAATGATGAATTAATAGTGTAAGTTTTAGGTCGGAGTACGGCATTTTCTGTGATTGAGTTTTAATTCAAGGAGGAACAAAAGGTGTTACGGCACCTGAGGTTCTCATTCCCACACAATATTGTCCCGGCAGGAAGCAAAATGTTCCTGTGAATTTCTGGTTGATTGTTTGGTTTTGTTTAGCGCTAGCTTGATTTTATCAGTGAGCTTTGGCTTGTGTTCTTTCTCGTAAGCGAGAGAGGGATAGTTTTATGCTTGGACATGTCTGCAACGGGCCCTAGTTTGTGTTATTTTAGTAGTATTTTGTTGGTTATGTCTGTTTTCGTTTTTGTTACAGTGCACGGGAGAAAAAACATCTGAGAGGTGTGATCCACCGGTGGTGATATGTTGATATTTTGTGAGTTCATGATTTAACAATCAGCTCTTTAAACAAGGCCTGAAAGATTGAAATTTAAAGCGCTATAAAATATTATTACTGTAAACAGTTGCAAAGTGTGCTTCTCCATGATTGTAATTGGCTTGGGAGAAATTCACTTATAGGGAACACTGATCTAAAAGGATTGCACCGAGTCAATCCGGCCCAAAAAACAACAAGGAATTGTTTTCCTTTAAAATGATGACGTCATCTTGCTGGTGATGGAGGCTCGAATAGGTTGCGCGGGAGACTCCATTATCAGCAACATCTGGTATGAATGTGTATGGAGGTATGCATGTGAATGGACTGTGATGGACTGACAACTAAAAGTTTTGACTGACTTGATACTGAGACAATGACTGCACCCACTTTAGGATTAGTAAATGCCAATAAACAATTCATAAACAATTCACCCAGCCGACAAGAGAAGGGTGGATGCTTCGCTTTGTTTTGTTTTGTTTTTTCAGGAGCAGGAGGATAAGAGAGACTGGAGGAGGAGACTCTAGCTTCACATAAGTATGAACTGCAGACTTAACACTGTGGTTGCTGATTTTGAGTTACTGATGTTTGCATCAAGAAAACTGTGCTATATTAACTGTGTTTTGATTAAGGTATCATGTTATATTATTGGGAATGCCAAATGCTACAGTGGAGAAGACTTTTGATACCACTCATGACTGGAATATGTTACTATTAACCACAGCAGGCCACTGTAAAAAGTCAATTAAATTTTATAGAGGAAAATCGCCAAAATTGAACAATACCTATGAATGACTGGCCACATTCAGAATAGAGATATGCAATAATAAACATTGGTCCACATGATTTAGGTTCTCACTTGAAATAGTAAGTTATTAAATGTAGAATATAATCGACAGGGACATTTGATAGGATGTGGTACTGCAAAAGAACAAGAGCAAAGTAAATAAAGAAAATATTGTGTTTAGTTTGGATAAATTCAAATTAAAATGTACCATTACACTCAGAGGATCAATATGAAATAAAACATATGCAAAATTTGTAGGAAGTACATGACTGATAACTGTTCTGTCCTGAGCGTTTGTTTCTAGAGCACCCACTTGACCACACCAACAGTTTCTCGCCACCGAGGAGGGGTACTTGCAAAAAGAATAAAATAAAAATCTGAGTTTAACAAAACATTTTAAATGTAAATATCAAGATTACCTTTCTTTTTCCATGAAATGTGCTTGTGGGCACGCCAGCCATTTTGAAAAGGTGGGCAAAACAATTGGCAAGGCCACACCCCCACACATGTGATATAATTTTAAAGGTACTGTTGCCCTCTCTAAGAAACATCAGGACTTAGAGGAGTGGCAAGTAGAGTATGCGAGCTACAAGCAAAAACTAAAATGTGTACTACAGTGTGCAAAATTGAAATACTGGGTCATCAGGGGGACATGAGGGACATTTATAAAACTAAAAGTCCCACTAACCTTAAAGTGCACTTGAAAAGCTCACACAAGAAGGCTAACCTAGCTTACCTAGAAGACCTCATCAGGGGGAGCACACTCCCCCTCCTTGAAGAGCTCACCCACTCAACCCGCATCCCCAGAAAACAGCTAACCCCAGATAAGGCAGCGTGATGTATCCCGAGACAACAGGACTGGGACATCTAAATAAAGGTGTGAAACAATCCCCTTCAAAAGGTTATCGATTCACTCCAACCAAAATTAGGACCACACGGTGCGGCAAGAGTTAATAGTTATTAGTCTCAACACCCAAGGATAACCAGAAGAGCATGACTGATATGATGGAACTGGGATTTTGTTACACTTAATTTTTGCAAAACACAAATAAAACTAAATTGAAACTAAGGATTTTCAGAAAATAAAAACTACACTAAACTAGCAAAGAATTGGTAAAAACTAATTACAACTGGTAAAAATTGAAAATCTGGAGTCGAAACTAAATAAAAATAACAACTAATGGAAATGGCGAAAAGTTTAAAACCCTGGTGCAGAGATTGGCAAATCTGACCAGGAAACGTTATAAAATGGATTGTCAGGATAGTCAGCGTTAAAGCCACTTTTGACAGTCCAGACTAAGATGGTGTTGGACATCTTCAGGGCAGAAAAGGGTTGGTGTGACCAAGGTGTGGTTTGGCTTGTTGTATGTACATTTCAAAATGTTACAGCTCTGGATGGACCAGTTACCAGGGCATGGAAGGATGACAGACTTTATTACATGAGGAGAAGGGACATTTTCGGGATCGAAGATCCTCAGGGATGACAAGGCTGGAGCAACGGTACTCGAGAGAAGAATTTCTGATACTTTCTGAGATATGATGTCACCAACCTTCTCTTTTAATTGTCTAGCTCCAATGAATTGACACATGGGAGTGTGTCAAAAAGGGGGAGTTGAGTTTGAACATCAAACAATGGTGATATGAAAATTTCTATGAGTTTATTTTTGTGTTTAATAAATTAGCTATGGTAAAACTTAAGCTTATAATGTGTTAGACTTAGAAAGGGTTCACTAATTTTTGATTTCTTTTACACACACATAGATTATGATTAGAATAAGTCCTGAACATAATATTTTAAACCAAATTTGAATCATTAGAAGAACAATGGATAACAATATTAGATTATCAAGGCTAGGGAGAGAGGTGTTTTGGTTTTCTGTCTCTTGCAGAGAAAGGAACAGACACCAGACGGGGACCCGGAGATGTGAGGACCCTTCACAGCAGGGACAGATGTAGGGACTGCCGAGACAGCAACTGGGGTCAAGTGTCATGACGTTTGGGCTCCTGGAGAAGATGGATCCCACAAACACAGCAATAACCATGAAGGGGTTGGCGAAAACCAGGAACACCAGACCAACGAGGTTCAAGAGGCTCTTGGCAAAAAGGGGGACACGCCGGTGAACCCAAAACACACAGATCCTTGTTTGAAATCGGGGCAGAATAATCCCCAGAACTGTGCAATGACTAAAGGGTGGTCTAACCCCGGAGGTCGAAGAAAGAAGCTGAGAATCACCCAACTGGAAGACACTGGTAGCTGCAGCAATAAAAATAAAGGTTAAAAGCTCCTTAGACAGAGGTTCTAGTCTAAGTACATTTGAAAGGTATAAGGGGGCATTAAAATGGGAGTGGAAAACTGGAGCACCAAAATAAAGCTGTGGGAGAATTGGGGAGTGATACAACCATAACTGCTGTTATGGTTGTAAATCTAACTTTGCTTGCATCTGAACTGCGTGAACACAGAGGTCATCCCACATATGGTCCACCCGTTAAAGGGGGACAGAGGGCCTCAGGATCAAGAAAACTTGGACCTTGCAACCCTGGAGTGCATGTTGTAAGTGATCTCTTTCAGAGATCAAAAGGGGGAATTATTAGATTATTCTGTTATTATATGTTACCTTATATATGTAATCAGAGTAGTTGAATTAGAATACTGCTGTAGATCACATTATACCCTTTAATATAGAGTGTGTGAGCTGTATGTAGTTTAGTTCTCATTATACTTTTGAGTTAACAGAACATATTCACATATTAGTTCATTAGATAAATGTGCATCACTCTGTATCCTTGATCTGCTGGGAATGTGTTACACTGTTTTCTTGACATGCTTAATTGTTGAATCATGAAGAGAAGGTTGTAAGCAGGAGACTCTGTGTCTAAAGACAGGGGAGATAGATAGACCACATTCCATACCCCCACCTTACAGAAAGCAGAGAAACAACTGCCGAGGTCATAACTTAGGCGCTGTAACAGAGAAAAAATGTGATGTTTTGGCTTTTACGACTAGCTGGGGGCCACTAGAGACTATAAAAAGCTGAGCAACCCGTCACCATTTTGAGACATGTGCCTGACCCTCTGGTAGCATCTCTCCCGTCCGGACGTTGTAATGCTCTGACTGTTGAATTGTATGGAAATAAATGATTGTTGATTGAGCATTGATACACCGAGTATTGTCCTTCCTTCAGCCCAAAGATTCAAAGAATTGGGAGATTTCAACAATTTCTAAACAACTGTTTGGTGAAATTGCTGCAACATCAGTCAAATTTAAAGGCCCAAACATGTTCTGGACTGCCTTTTCTCTCAGTCATTCACACCCCCCTCCCCGCACTGGATCTGTGGCTCAGCCTAGGAATCCGCCCCACGGTTTGAGAACCGCTGCTTGTAGGTGATGTTGACCTTGAAGTCCAGCCTCAAAGTCTGACTACTATAGTGCTTACTTAAAGTAGACTTTACAATGCCAGACTTTGACCTGTATGCATGGCATATTTATTACGCCGTGCATTTCTTTACTGAATGTTAAGTATGTAAATGTCCAGATCCTTTTTGTGGAGTCTGGCTGATAGTGACCGGGCAATAATTATCAGTGACTAAGGATGAAAGCTGTTGTGACTAGTTAGGATCTGAATGTTCTCCTTATTACTGAGCAAACTATTTAGTGCCTGCTTAGTATTTAGCGTTTTATAAGTCCATGCCCTTCATTTTACAGTAATTCCCATCATCTTCAGTGTAATGCATCGATGTCTGATATATATGACTAATATATTATAGCAGACCATGCCAACATGTCAAGCCTTCACCTCTGCACTCTATTGGAAGACACTCACCTAGAAGACTTTATAAGAATAAGGAATAAGAACATTTTGAAAAATAAAATACATAAATAAGCAAATAGATTGCTTATTGTCAAGCTCTCTAAAGCATCAGGCACATACAAAAAAAATATAAAATACACGCATACTAAAAGCAGGAGCATGAGACAGGAAAATATTTAATATAGTGTGGCTATTGTTCTATAGAAATAAAAACAGACTGAACAACACAGTCTGATTAACAGTCTAGTTTCAGTTTTTAGTCCATTCAGTCCAGGCAACATTATAAATAATCTACAAAAGTGCTGTGTCAACATTTTCTATTTGTATAAACATATAATTATCGTCCGTTCATACTGGCATTCACTGCTAATGTTTTACCAGTTCCCATCATCCACTGTCTGAGCATTGCAGCTATGGTGAAGGCTAGGGACACGTTTTTCTGATCAACGATAAAAACTTTGTCATTCACTTCCTGCCTGAATGACGGGACAAGATAAAGAACAAAAAGCTTACAGTAAATGTTCATGTTTATGTTGTATGTGGAAGACTTTCACTCCTTTTGCTTTTGTCGTTTTAATACTATTTTTAACAACTGAATGGAGGTAAAATGGAAAATGGCCCGATAAAACAGATGAAACAAACAATAGCTATTAGAGAGGAGAAAAAATGTCGATATGAGTGCCTATGTATATCGGATACATTGGGTAGCCATTTCACATTGTGACAGGGTATAAAATGGAATTAATTCGAGCATATTGCCTAATGTGCTTCAGTTACTACAGTTCATACATTCCAGTATAATTTGTCCAATTCCCAACTTACTGTAAATCCATTGCGATTTTGCCTGTTTTGCTCAACTTCATCCAGAATTGTCCCATTTCAGTTCTGCTCATACAGTGTAAGCAATGCTTTTATGAACCTCTCCATTCAGCCCAGCTTCCAGCGGTGAGGTCATTATCACCAACACGAGTACAACGTGTCATTAGTTTTTCACAAACACACACACACGTTCACACAAGGCTTCAGTTAAACCTCAACGAGTGAGGCGTTTATTAGCACGATGTTTCGCTGCGCTGAAATTAGACTACGCAGAAAACTTTTGCCGAAGTAGCGAGGAAAATGCTCCGTCCTTGCCGGTGTTTTATATTTACTCCGGGGCCGGTTCAGTGGTTTCTGGGCAGAGGGAGCTGGCACTGTGGGGACATCTGGACACAAGAGGGGAGCGTCCATACAGGCAAACTACAGGGACAGCCGTGCCAGAGAAACAGGCCTCCAGATCTGACGCCAGTGTTATGTTAATTTGATTTGTTAATTCAGTGGCCCTGTTTGAGGGAAATCTGCCACCAACACCTGCCACCGCTTCCAAAGGCAAGGACGCAGATCCGCTGTGACACTGGCTTCATTAAATAAACAAACCAGGTCCCCCATAACAGCATTTGGTGGAAGGCACCATCAATTCTTATACATTTAGATCACAGGAATTAGAGATGACACTGAGAAGCTACATCCCACTGTTTCACAGATGCACGGGGTGAAGCGGCATGTGACTAAATGTATCTCTGTGTGCTGCGTCTATGTCTTTCTCTGGCTTTTCCCCCTTTGTGTGTGCCATGTTGTTTGCGAACGAGAACGTGAAAGGGTTTGCCAAGTTTATTTTCATTCTGTCTCCCAGCCTCTCCGCCAGAAAAGATGGCGACTGATGTATTTTTCAGACGTAGTTCCACAATCAAAGAGGCTCTTGTGGCCTTTCTGATGCGTCATGTAAATTTTATAAAGTGTGCAGCGGAGGAGAGTCAGAGAGCAACTGCAGCTCTGGAAAGCCTAATGTCTGTTTGCCTTTAACTCTGACGAGCTGTCTTTGCTCCTGTCTATCTTACTTCCCCTCCACTTACTCTCTCCTCTGTGGATCAAGGCCGGTCAAGGAGCATCTCACCACAGGGCCCGATGTCAGACAGAATGTGTGGACGTGTGTGGATGTCAAAGCTCAACTGGCTCTCAGAAATAGAGGGAGCGAGGTGAGGGGAGACATCAAGGCACAGAGCTTTCTACAAGCACACAACCTAATGTTGGATTTGCATAATGGAAGAATGTCATACTGCATGTGAAATATGTGTTTTAGCCCGTGTCACCATGTTTGCATGTTTCATCTCAGTAACGGTCTTGGACAGGAAATCCAGGCCCTCACATATTTTCCTCAGCTGCAGTTCTGGCAGGTCTTCGGCCTACTGTGTGCTTTTCTAATGATTCAATTGGCTGAATGAGCATATGCTCTCCGCTGCATCATAAACCTCAATTAGATGTCTTGTAATGTGATTTGAGTGTGTGTGCTCGAGTGTGTACGGTTTAAGAGAGAGGCAAGAAAAGATGCTGTTTAGTCATTTAAAATGTGCTCATGTATATTTCAAAACAAAAAAGTTGCCATCTGAAATAATCTGGTTAAAATCATTATCCGTGTATGTATATATGCTTGAAGTCTACCCTGCTACTGAGAAATGTTGATCTGGTTTGTCAGACTGCGATCGTTTGGGTTGCCAAGGTGCCGTCGTATTTCATTTTCTACCATTCACGCCAAGTGGGAACTTCAAGGGCTAAAAATAAAGCCAGTGCTAAAGTGCAAATAACTGACGCTCCCCTAATGACCACTCGAGGCTGGCACAGACTGTATATGAAAGGTGGAAAAAGCCACCATGATGTCACAACGTTGTGATTGCTTTGCAAAGTCCACTTGAAAAGCTTCATGCTTAGTGTTCTCGTTGTCAGTCTTCTGATTGAGAGACATTCATTGGCAAATGGTTTGCTCATCTCTAGTCAATAGTCAGTGTGGTTTATCTTCATTTCTGACTCTATTCAGGACTGTAAATTACAAACTGAGCTTCAAATTTTGTTTCCCATGACTTTGAACTAGAGACAGCACCCCGAGGACTGCTCAGGAAAGCTGTCCTCAACTGAGGATTGCTTTTCTGTAGACTTTTATGGAGCTCATAGACAGTTTAATAGATTGCCGTAGATACTGAGATGTCACCCACTGGTTTCTGACGACCCATTTTAAAGGCTCGAGATGAGTTTTTCCACTGTTGCCATCTTGGTCACAAAAGGAATGTATCTGAAGAGGAGAGGTGGGTCTGACTGTAAAACTCATTGGCTAATTATTTGTGATTGACAGCTCATTAGCCAATGAGCATATGGTTTCATACCGCAGATATTACACCATTGTAAAACATGGTATAAACAAGATTTATAGAACCATAAACTCAACAGGAAAGTGTTTGCAGATGTTAGGTCAAAAAGCCATTCTTCCATAGCTCTCTTCATAGGGCTGGAAGTCTTTTTCACAACCACAGCTATCATCATCTGGTGGCCTTCACATGAAGGTTTATGGCACTTTCACATTGGTTTTCGTGATTCATCCCCTGCTGGTCATGAAAAGTAGGGTTATGACACTTCTGCATTTCTTTCTCTTTTCAGACGCCGAAGTTATGCCCATCTTTTATATACAGTATGTGCAGAAGAAGCTAATCAGATCCCATAGACTCCAAAATTGTTATTGTAGAAAAAAAATCTTAATGTGGGCTGGAATTAAAAATAAAACTGTTTTGCTCCTGCTTTCCCCCTACTTAACAATTGGGAGTGTTGCCTTTTTAAACTGTTTTAGGAGTGGAAGTTAGCCATGTTGCTGCATTGACTGATAGGTCCATGAGACGTGGACACAGGCTGCTGTAGTGCAGTGAGAGCTAGGTGCCACCTTGGCAGGTCTGAGTCATTGAGCTGGACCAGTACACTGTGTTCGTGGTGTTGGTACCTTGGTGAAAGTTGCTACACATTTATTTGCTTAACAGACAGTCTGAGAAGTCTGTGCTTCAGTTTATTTATTTTTTTGTTACCGCGCACTAATTAGCAGGTACCTGTGCAATGCTATCATACGTATGTATCACCTAGCTAACAAACCATGCTAGCAATAGCCTGGCACTCAGCATATGCACCACCGTTAGCTCAGCTGTGGTTTAAATAAGAAGAAAAATACATATTTTAGCGTAAATGAGGGATCATAACCTCTCAGCATATAAATGAGGGCATTGTGCAAAGCAGAAAGTATTGTTTGAACGTGGTCATGCTTGTGCCCACAGTATCACAAGAGGGCGTAATCATCCATTTGTTTCTCCAGTCTTGAACAGTCTAAACAGGAACTTAAGCATGTTGGGAAACAAGGCTTTTGGCATGTGTGTGGTTAAAAATAGAGGTGAAATTTTTAGATGACCTAAACTTATTCTTCATACCAGTATCAGGTAACTTTCAGTAGAATTTTCTTGGGAAAAATCCCCCCAAAAACTCCCTTCTGCCAGCAAATCTATCACAGCTGTGGTTGGCACTGTCAGCTTCAAGGAGGCTTTACCTTCCAGTTTACCCGGTTAAAGTGAAAATCAACAGTTCATAGCTGCACCACCTCATGCTCTCAGCTGCCACGTCTCCCCGCCTGCCTGGGATGTTTACTGCTAAATATTGATAGACATCTGGAGCACCATTCATCCACCATCAATCTTTGGCGTTCCAGTGAAGTAGGCCCAGCCCTCTCCTCAGTGTGTTGCACACGTGCAGACGCGCATACAGACAGACGCACATGTACATGAACGCACCTGGTGTTTGGCATCGGCGCAATGCAGGGCCTTGGCAAAAAAATTGAGCCCCTTGAAAATTGGCTGCTGTCTCAAAGGCACAGTGTTTTGGCAAATAAGTTTTATTGTGATTGGATGAATATGCCTTTGCCTGACAGCTGTATTAATACAGATTCTACAAAATATTCATAAGCACAGGTGGTTATAAGACCGTGTAGCTCCCTGCCTAACTAAACTCGGCCCGTGCTTCGCAAACATTGTTATGAGAGCAAGGCGATTGATTTTGGATACGGCTCTTGTTTCTTTGCTAGTCCTTACAAAACAAACCGGTGTTTCAGGCCTGTGCCATTGAAGTGGCATTGTTTGTGTTTGCTTTCTAGAGCGCTGGTAGGGGGAAAGACCTGATGTTGGAGGGAAAGGCAAATTTCAGGATAAACTGTCGAAATGCATCAGCGGGATTGACAGAGTTTGAGCAGCTCTGTTTTCGCCACAAGCCTCTTCACGTTAGAGAGAGATACTTGTACAGGGTCAGATTGGAAACATGTGTTGTGTGAGCACCATGGAGAGAATGATCCTCCATCTTATTAGTGGGGAACTTGCAGTACACTACACTGGGGTTTACTAGACACGCAAAAGAAAGAGATACAGGAGGAAAAAAAACAAGGCTCTTTTGTCTTTTCTTAATTATTCATGCCCGGGAGGGATGCTCTCTCTCCTTTGTTTCTGTCAGCTGACACATGTACAGGTACGATGGTGCAGGCTGTGTGCATATTTGTGTTACTCTCTGTGTTTTTTGTAACTGTCGAGATGTGCCAGTTAAATGCATGAACATCTCTTTGTCTGTGTGTTTGTGCGTGTCTTATGTGCACATGGGCGACACGGAGCCGGTCCAGCCACATTGGAAGCAGCAGCTTTTCTCCACAGTCCAAATCAAAGTGAGGAAGGAAGCACAATGATGAGCCCAGCAGTTTGAGCTGATGGGCTCTTTAAATCCACCACAGACGACGGCAGCTCTGTGACGACCCTGCCCCACGCTCTAATCGCTTCAAATGAAGTCATGAAGGAAATGCAGCACAGCCAGCCTGAGCTCTCCTGTTTCGCAAGGTGCAGCAGCACTTGTTTGTGCAGAATGTCTGGCAATTAAAAATAATTGGGAAGCAGGTTTGCCCGCGAATCTTCCAAGAGTGCCAGTTATGATCTAATGAAGCTTCATTAGGCATGCTGAAAGCTGAGAGCGCCGTATGACAACGGCAATTAGCCAGGATCATAGGCAAAAAATAATCATTAAAAAATACCTCGGCCAAGATTAGCTTTTCACTTAATGACCAATTCATTAGCTAATTGATTTCTTATTAGTTACAGGCAGAGACGACTGTTTGGGGTACTGGTGCTGGTAATTAACAGCATTTACGCCATTAGTCAATTGCCTAATTTTCCAGGAAAACAACTTTAGAGGGGAGCATAGCTGGAGGCTTAGGGCCATTTGCTTTTTGCTCCTCTGCTGTGTTATCTCTTTAATATGGAGAGGGGAATTGTCTTTCAGCTCAGGGGTTGTTAACAGGCACTAATACCTACTGATTACCCAGTCATATCATGTGACCAAGTGTTTGGTGTCTGAATCCATCTGAGATTGGATAGATAGATGAGAGGATCTGAGGTAGGGAGCGAGAAATCAGAGAGGTGATGTAATTAAAAGGAAAACGATCAGGAAATGCGCTACAAGTTTGTCACATTTTAGATTTCACTTGACACTTTTTAGCGTATCACATCTGCGCTGCTTGCACCTGCAGATTACAGGTATTCCAAATGAAATTAGGGGGGAATTAGATTAATTATTGCTCTCAGCTGGTGAGGTCTTCTGAGGGGTCTTCTTCCTTCCATCAGCCCTGAGTTAAAGCAGATGAAGATGGATGGATGAGTAGTGACAGGTGCTCCCTGCCTACAGCAGCTCACCGAGCTTTCAACTGGCAGCTTATAATGACTGTCTGGAGAGGATATAAACCATTTTACTAACATATGGAACAATATTGAAAATAAAATCTAAAATGGAGCTGCATACCAATGTTTTCACAGATTAGCCAATTACTCCTGCTCTGCCGTCTTAGATTTCCCTGAGTCGGAGTGCATCATGTTGTGACCTTATCGACCGTTTGCAAAGTTGCGCTGTGCCCGTGATCCTCACAGTACCATACATATGACATTTTGCCTGCTTCTGCTAAAAGGAAATTGCGCTTTTTTTAAATTGCTGTCTGTCTCATTCCTCCTTGTCCACCTGCACCTGACTGCATTTAGTTTAGACAGCTCACCTTGCAGGGCTAAAAATTCCTTTTTCCTCACCAGCGGCACCACTTGTCTGCGTGTCCAGCAGATGCCCAAAATGTCAACGCTGAGGCTCGCCAGGATAAGTCAAAAATACTACACGCCAGTCTTAGCTGCTGCAAGTGTCTATATGTCATCTAAAGATGTCAAACAATATTTGAGATGTACAAAAAAGCAGATTCCGGTTTGATTGTAGTTGCTGCGAGTTCTGGCCTCTGTCTCTTTGGAGCGGAGATGATGGATTTAAAAGGATGAGGATGATGGACATGTCTGATAGAAGCGAGGCAGTGATTTGGCCCATCAAAGCCTGCCTTCAGCCAACATACAGCCTGCGGCATGCCGGATCAGTCTAACACTGAACACGCTTGTGCCCTTCTTCTAAACGGGCCATTTGGCATTGTGCAGCTAGTTTTAGTGTTCAACTGTAGGTGGTTAACCGGGGATTTATGTCTTTATGTGTACATGCATACCCCTGTCAGAAAGGAAGCTCAGAGTATATGTACGTGAAACTGAACAACCTCTACTTACAGTCCTTATAAGTAGAGGGCACTCGTGTTTGATCACATGCTACCCTTTAGAGAGAAAAACAGGCTACTTCCTCTTCATGTGTCACATCCTAATCTCTGGCATCTGTTCTTCATTCGTGTCTTCTCCCCCGCTCTACCTCTCTGTTTTCCCGGGTAGACCTCTTCTCTGTGTTTTCCTCACCTTGTTTTCTTATCTCTAAATCTCCCCTCAAATCCACCAGCGACCCTTCTGTCTCTCCGCCGTCTCCTCTGTCTGTGTCAGGTCTTTGGCTCTGTTAATTAATTCTAATGAAGTCATCTATCAAGGACTCTTCTTTCCTCAGCACCACAACATAAATCACCCCGTGTAAAAGATGCTATCCCTCTTTCTCCTTCTCTTTTGCTCCCTGCACTACAAGCAGAAAAGAACTCTCTCTCTCTGCAGACCAGGCTTTAATTGTGTGATTGAGAAAGTGTAGCATCACTCCATTAAAGCCAGTCTGCCTCAAATGGCTTCTCTCCGGCTGACACCAGAGGGACCTCTTATAGCCTGCTGTGGTGAGACACGCACATACACACACAAAGCAAGCGACTTAAAACAGACACTTATTGTAAATGGGCCTCATTGGTCTCTGAAGACGTTGTTAACATGTCTGTGGGATGGTCCCCCTGCCAAGAGGGAACTTGATCCATCTCCACATTTACAAAATTAATTTTTATTACAAGCTGTGACTGACTAACACTGCCCAAATTGGGATTTATTTGCTCCCACCACACACAATAGTAATTTCAAATGGACAGCACTGAAAGAACTGACTGCTGCGTTGGTAGTTGTTACATATTTTCTTTCTTCTTCTTCTTTTCTACTAAACGAACAATAAAAATTACAACATTTTCTTCTTATCGTCTCAGGTCACCGCGCTGTGTCCCCTCCAAAGACGCTGATGCAAACCCGATGTAAGAAAATGCACACGGAAAGCCCAGACATGTCTAAATAATGTATAAATGATACATCTTGTTAGCCTTGACTCACAGGTTCAGTTGTGTTCTTGTGCACCAAATGATCAATGTCCTCCTATTATCCTCATGCACTCTTTCCAGTTCCATTCCCAATTCTCCCCGCCTCTCCCCGGGTCTTTCATGTTGCCCTCTGGGAGCAAAACAAAACATGGTTTTCTACTGCAAATAAGGAGCTAAAACACCATGTGATCAGTCATGAATTATTTGAACGCTATTGATTTGTATAAATTGTTGCATTTCCCCAGAGCCTCTGACCATAAGGATAACCGCATCTCTATAGGTACTGCATAGAGTAAAAATGGTCTTTTTATACCTATAAAGAAAGAAGTCAGTTTTAAGAAGCTGGCAGTAATTAAAGAGTAGATTCAAGAGTAAACAAGCTTGTAAGCGAGCAAGAAATATGTGTTTGATTTTCAAGCATTGTCAGTGGATTACTGTGTTTTCCCTGCAAATCTGTGCTGTATTTAAGGGTATAATATCAATTTCATGCCTTTTTTTCCCTTCCCCACTAAACTAGAGGCCTCAGTGCCCTGTGGGTAGATAGCTGTTAGAGAATACACAAGGAAAAATAACAATCCGAAAAGGAGAACCAACATATTCCCAAAACATCCCACTTGAGTATGAGCTAATTTTTAGCACATTGTGGTATTTTCATGTTGAATTTTTTTTTCTTTTTCTTTTTCTATTTTTTTTTTTTTTTTTTTGCCCCGAAAGCCTCATTTAGATGGCAGACAAGGCTTTTGAACACAGAACAGCCTGTAGTCTCTGTGGACTGCTGCAGCACTGCAAAAGGACCTAAATGAAGGCACCAGACAATGTAACAACCGTGAGATCCCGGCACTCGCAGACAGGCCAGAGAAGTCTAATAAACACACACACAATCACTGTCATTAACACGACTGTGAGTTCAAATCTTCTTTGTCCTCACAGGACACGTTTAAATTTCTCGTATTGGGGAAGAATCCAATTTTCTGTTTCTGTGCAGGATCGCATCTATACAGCAGCTCTGCATTGTTGAATCAGATTGAAGTAAACCACCTTATTGAATTTTTTCCTTTTTTGCTGTTACTCTGTCCCTGTAGAACCAGATGATGATATTTGGAGTTAAGTGCATTTCTACAAAAAAAGGCTTTATGTTCATGGAAATTATATTAGAAGCCAGAGGTGTAGTAGTTGCTTTTTAAGTTAAAATTTTTAAAAGTCACTGTATCGTCTTGGGACAATCACAGCTGTCACATATCGTGGCTTTACTGGAGCGGTGTGCGAAGAAAAGAGGATGGACGCATGTTAACACACAGCTTTTATCGTCTTTCTTTCTGTTTTTCAATCTCACTGTTACGCACAAATAATACAAGTAAGCAACGAAATAATATAAGTCCTTTTGTTCAGTTTAGGCAGTTGAAATATTTCATAAATGACTCTTCTCATGAGTGAAAACATTTTTGGCAAACTTACAGGACGTGAGATTTGCATTTAGGCTCTACCCCCCCTTCACACACGAGGGATTAGTTTGGCAGAGGCAGCAGGTTGAAGCAGTGCTGTGGCATTTTGCTGGAGGTGAGACTTGTGTCCAGGCAGACACTGCTCTGACCCTCTCAGTATTCCCTACTCCTCCTCTGTCAAAAGTGAGTATTGACAGCCCAGAGGGATTAGACTCCTCACACATGCTTCACAGAGCTCCAAAGCGGTTCACTTCTAATATTTAAACGATGACCAGATGTGTAAATTTGAACTGTGATCAATGGGGGCAACACAATCCTGTTTTGCTCATTGCTTCGCATTGCTACAGTATTTCCCCACCTTATCACCCTCTCTTCCAGCCCCTTTCTCTTCCTCTCTGTCTCTCTGTCTCTGCTCTGCACCAGCCAGCACAGACTCATTTAAGTCTGCTGATGTCTTGATAATGTTCCAAAGCCTTCACATGCAGGTAGAGAAGGAATTCCTCAGCTCCCTGATCAGGACATTATTAGATTTATAGACATTGTTAATTTATAATAGCAACACTGACGTGTATATAAATGTCATTAAAATGAAAATAGTAATAAAATGTGATCATATTAATGTTATGGGATAAATAGCTAATGATCAAATGTAAATGCAAATGTATATACAAAGTGGCATTAATAACATCAAATAAAATAAAACGTTATTCTTATACATGTATGCTTTAGAAAAAAGAAATACAAAAAAGTACAAATTTTAAATTAATTAAATAAAATAAATAATTAAATTACTGTGTAATAATAATAATAATAATAATAATAATAATTAGTAGCTTTTATTTGTCTCCGCTAAAATAACGATTCCTGAACCGATAATAATTAAGTTATTGGATAGTTAAAAATAAAATAAAATACGTGTTTTCCTCCGTGAAGCAGGAAAGGAGGGGGTGTTTGAATCGTGGGGAATGAACGGCAAGTGTAGTTATGATTGAGGCCCCTTTAAGAGGTTTTTTTTTGGCCACTAAACTGTAGCGACACCAGCGTTGGTGCGTAAAGAGCATCCCTCCTGGATTTCTTCTGATATTCCTCCAGGCTGCTGCTGATTGGCCGACACATGGCTCATGTCTGTCAGATTACATGCAGAAACATTTCTGTGCAATAAATATTTAGAGAAAGTGGAGCTAAGAAATGTGCCTTTGCTTCGGTTATTGTTTATTCAGCAGAAACAATGAAGTGGCATAAAAACGTGGTAAAACATTAAGCAGATACACGAGAACACGCTGCTATAAGTTGTCTTATTTTAATTGGGCGCCGTGCTCGTCATTCATATTAAACAGGCGCTGCCTATAGGCCCTCTGGCAATATGTTTTCCTTTATCATTCTGGGAAAATGTTTTGGCGTGTTTTTTTTGTCTCACTGAGAGAATGTTGCATAGGTATAGGTGTGACTACACCATCCAACAATACTTTTTCAAAAATCATCTGTGGTAGCAAAATACTATATTTCTAAAAACTGGTTTATTGTGTCTGACTTTTTTTAGTTTTTGCATGCAAATCCAATCTCAAATCCAACACAAATATCCTTTAAAGGACAAAATAAAGAAATAAAAATAAAAAGTGTATTTAAAAAAAACCTCAAAGTTAGATGGAGCGCAGGAGTTGTGCGTAGAAGTTCAATATCGCCTTTAATTCCGTTTTATAAAACCCCATTGGTGTTTTATTTCGTTACAGACACGTGCGTCTTTTGTAAACCCCGCTTTATTGTGGGATGATATCGAGGCACACGACTGGGAGCGCAGATTTACGTCTTAAAGAGGATTTAGGTCTATTAACAACAAAAGGCGCAGTTCATGGAACATGGGAGAGACCGCGACTTGTGCGTCAGCCGCAGTGATGTGAAGCGGGCTTACTGATAAATGGAGAGACATCAAACCGAGTCATTAGAGGGCTGAGATATGAGACTTTCACAGTGGCGGGCCGCTCAGGGCGGCAGACCCAGGGGATCGCACTCTTCTCTCGGCCTTTTTGTGTTTGTGTGCTGGACTGATGAACGACTTAGATAACGTTAAGCCATTATGGGCTCACTTATTCCCATGAAAAAGAGGGCACATTTTTTCACTGCTGATATCTATTGATTTCTATTCCCTATTTGTAAACGGAAACCGCGAAGGATTCCAGTTGAATACTCAAAAGAGACCCGAATTTAGAGCACCAAAATATTAATTACACCATTATCCGATAATTATGCATCTGTTGCTTTTATATGCGGCTACTTTCCGCTGTTTTGCTGTATGCATTTATATGATATGCACTTATCTGCAGTAGGCAGTGGAAAATAACTTCAGAACTCCAATCAAATAAATTTTGGCTGCACTTGTTTTTGAGGAAAATAAATGTTTGGAGGAGGGGGTCACTTGTTTTTTTCAGACATTACTTAGGCATTATTAATATCTATTGTAATTTTCACTGGCTCAGCGTTAGTACCCGTTCATTGTGAAGCAAGTCCTCATATTTTCAGTTCACTCGCAACTTTATAATGCTGATCGTTGCCTCCGTGCCTTTTGCTCTCAGGAATCTTGTGTGCTAATTCCAGTTCAGACAAGTCCAGAAAGCATGTAAACCAGAAGCTATTGGTGACTCATGCGCACATAAAGGTTCAAACACATTTGTCAACAAATGACAAAGGAAATCAAAGCGAAATTCCACAAACCCCGCATTTCTATCTCCTAATCGCGTTAATTAAATTTTCGCCGAATTAATTAGACACAACAGCCATATACAGCCTCCTCACAGGAGTGAGCCACCATAGGCATTTTAATGACCCCGTAATTCAATTAACCGCCTCCATCAGTTCCATCATTGATTTGTGGAAGAAGAAGAAGAAGAAGAAGAAGAAGAAGAAGAAGAAGAAGAAGAAGAAGAAGAAGGAGGAAAAAAAAGCTGCTGAAAGTTGAATTCTGCAAAGTCGAGCCGGCCTGTAATTGCTCGAGACACAGAGATCCGAGGGAAGAAGGGGTGGGGGCGCTGGGCTGAGGTGGCCGTGTATAAATAGTGTGCTCTCAAATACACAGTCACAACAGCAGGAGTGATCTCACCTCCTCTCCACCCCTTCTATCTATCGCTGCTGCCAGCCTCCTAAAAGAGCGTATCCGTGAGCTGTACACTGGTATATAGAGACGGTATATGCTGAGAATTCACGGTGGATTTCCCTGAGCAGGAGCACTACTGAGCGACAGAGCTGACCATGGAAGAACTTACGGCATTCGTGTCGAAATCGTTCGATCAGAAAACCAAGGAGAGCAGCAAAGAGAGTATCACGTACAGGGAAGTTTTGGAGAGCGGCTTGACAAGGGCGAGGGAGCTGGGCAGCCCGGAGACAAACCTGCAGGACATTACGGAGAGCAACCACTGCCCGGTGCATCTGTTCAAGGACCACGTCGAGCTGGAGAAGGAGAAACTGAAGGACTTTAATGTTACGAGGGCGACAGAGGGTAAGGTTTTCACTTTAATTGTGAGAAATGCTCCCGCGTGATGTCGGGGAAAATGTCTCAAGTTCGGCTGTCTGGTGTGTCCGGAGCGAAGCATTTTTCTTGTTGTTGTTTTAATTATTATAATTGTACAAAATCTACGCGCATAAAAAAGAGTTGAATTTACGTAACCGCGTTTAGTCAATGTAGTTCCCCAAAGTTAACGCATTAATCTGTTATTGCAATGATAATTTTACAAAGCAGGAGGCGGGCCCTTCGCCAGACCATCGCTTTAACTGTTTAATGATAGTTTGCAAACGAAAGGAAAGAAAAAATACAGCAAGATTTGTTCTGTAGAATATAATCGTATTAAATGTCTAATGTTTAATAATGATTTTAGCTTTATTTGGACTATATGTCATCATTTTATGCCGGTATTAAACTATCCGGCAACAACCTACTTTAAGTCAGCACTGCAGTGTATTTTCTTTTGCCTTTATTAGTAAATTATGTATTCTTGTACATTCTAGCAGGCGTTGTTTAAAAGCTTAAATATAATGCAATTATGATGCAGTGTATAAACCCATAGCCTGCAGGACTGCCGATTGCCACGCTACCTTAGACTGCACACTCTAGAGTAGCAATAAATCTTTTTATTTTTTCAGTTGCAAAATCGTGTGTAAGCTGAAAACATAAATAGATCTACCTTTTAAAAATCACTTTATTCATTTCCAGTCTGTGAAGTAGCATACAGCAGGAGCACAGGCCTCCTTTCACTCAGCAGTCACAAATGTGCAGTGGGCAGAAAACTATGATTTAGTGGATTTGTTTCTATATTTATCCTGTAAGAAGAGTTTAAAAAAATGGAGTCAGCACTATGGGGCAATAATCAGCCCTATAACTTAAATTAAATCTGTCTTTTTTTTTAACATAAACTGATCGGATTTTATTTAAGTTAAAATGACTTTCATTTGAGAGAAAAAAAAGCAGTTCGGCGTCAGCAAAGTACAAACAGTAAAATGAGACAGAAAAGGCCATTAATTGCAGCAGTTGTCAGCTGTGTTGCTAAAATTAACACTGATAACACTTAATAGCTGCTTATATAGGCTGTTCTATTTTTATTAGGCTATAGTGTACTGTCAGCCACGCAGCGTAATGGTGTGATTAAATAAAAAAATCTGTTGGCTGATGATTTTTATGGATATCCTAAAGGTCTGTTTTATGGAGGTGAGTAATTAGGCCTAAATCTTCTCCGTTTAGCCGGGACTTATTTCTCTGCTCTTTAAATCGCTTATACCCTTATTAGGCTTCCATATTGACTGATTTACTTCCATTACGGCACTGACATTGCACGCTGACTTATGGAGGCTGGAAATGCAGCCACGGGCCTCTCTATTGAAGAACTAAGCTGTGTAATGTGTGTGTGTGTGTGTGTGTGTGTGTGTGTGTGTGTGTGTGTGTGTGTGTGTGTGTGTTGCTGTCAAAGTGCCAGGCCTAAGGCCCCCTGTCAGGGCCCAGTGTTGACTATATGGGGGGGAACCCTTAATGCGCACTTGTGATATGTGTGTTTTGAGCTTGGAATGTGTGCATGTGTGAATTTTAAACGCATCTTCTCCTTTAAAAAACAATAATAATAATTGTTTCCTTCCCCCACCACCCGTGGGCCGTTTAACAGGGATATATGAGTGTAAGGAGAAAAAGGAGGACGTGAAGTCCGAGGATGAAGATGCACAGGGCAAACTGAAGCAGCGGAGGAGTCGCACTAACTTCACCCTGGAGCAGCTCAACGAGCTGGAGCGGCTCTTCGACGAGACGCATTACCCGGACGCCTTCATGAGAGAGGAGCTGAGCCAGAGGCTGGGACTGTCCGAGGCCAGAGTGCAGGTGAGGATTTCCCACATAAGTTACTCACTTTCTTCACTCTCGTGTCTGTGATGCAGAGCGGAAATCGTGCTGTTGCTGCTGCTGTGTGAGGAGCGGCCAAGAAGCTTTGCTGTCTGTCTGTCTGTCTGTCTGTCTGACGGCTGTAGTGTGAAAATATTTCTGCTGTTGTTAAGCAACACTTGTAAGCTCGCGTGTGTGTGTGGGTGATTTGTTAAGTGGCATCACTGCTTTGTGGGAAATATGTTAGTGATCTAGCCAGCCCTTAATTTGTTCTATAAGGAAACCCCACTGTAATTAACCGAAAATATAAGAAAATATATTTTTAGCTTTTGAGGTGGAAAACCGGACCATGTGGATCCATCGTGAAATAATTTTGCTATAAAACACGCATATTGCTATAAAAACTTGAAAATATATTATAAAACTGTGCAGTCATTTTGGAGCCTTTAAATAAACCTTTTCTGTTGTGTTTGCTCGCACACTGAGCACGTTTAAAATCCTTTGAAATGACTCGAAATACGCAAGACTGCGTGTGAGCCACGTGAAAAAACGACTTTTTAAAAAATTTCTGGTTTCTTTTGGAACATAAACAGGTCGCATCGTGTGTCCTGAAACATACAAGTAAATAAATAAATAAAAAACAGAAGAATAAAAAGCTAGGAGCTCATTAGTTTAGTGACAGGTTGACCACTTGACAAATAAATGATCCAGCTTGTTAGTGAAAAAGCTCCACGTCTGAAATATTGCTGTAATATTCCTATGGGGAGGTTTGTAAAGCCCCGTCTAGCTTTCTCTGTGGTGTCCTAATATTCCTACAGGGAGACGGTTTCACTGCGACATTTATAAATGTTAGAAACATGACTGCACAATTGCCGCAGATTTGACTATTTAAAAAAAATATTTATTTAGGAAAATATCAAATGTAGAGGGTTCACCATGCCCTCTTAACAAGGATGACAAATAACTATTTTTTAAAAGTGTGTGTTTAATGAAAGATTCACGTACAGTAGCAGTAAATCAGTTGTAAACCGTCCAGGATGGATAGCCTCAGAGCCAGCTGAACTTGCAGCGGTAGGCCTGTGGAGCCTTGTGCCTCCGATCCGAGCATCCTTGCGGGTAGAAAAAAAGAAGAAAGAAATCCAGCCAGTGATTAAAATGAATGAAGAGCCTGAATGGCTGCTTCAGGGGACGCGCTCTTATGTCAACTCGTATCGCTCCTCATTTTCTTTGTAATATCTGCCATTGGCTTGATGTAGTGTCCCCATAAAAACAGATTAGAAATAATTCAATTCTGGGCCAACTCTGCTGCTGTTCAGCTATATCTAATCGGATGAATAAGCCGCATCATAGAGCTTTATAAGCCACCGACTACCTTTTTTCCTGAGCGGACTTAGTTGACAGCAGTACACTGCTATTATCGCTAATAAAGTGCGTGCATTAAAATTATTTATGGAGGAAATATGACTGATAAAGACCGAGTCTGCGTGTGTGTGTGTTTTATGTTATCAAATAGACACTTGGAACCTACCGATGTTCTCTTTTGGGGGAAAAAAGATGAAGGAAAAAAAAATAAAGCATTTTCAGGCTGTCTTTTGGGGGGGTGCGCACTGGCACATGTTTTCTCCAGATTTAGTGAGAGCGAATTGCAGCAGGGCTGTTACAGGCTGTGAACCTGCGCTCCGAGCAGCTGTCAATGAATCTAATTGAAAGTTATGAGAGCTTGGTGAGGAGCAGGCAGTAATTCGGTTAGGACTAATATCTTTGGGTTTCTGGCGCGCTGCTAAATTAAATGTCATTATTCACTGTCTCTAATAAAAAATCAAAAAGGAAATGAGATTAGGGTATTTGTGAAGCGCATCATTGAGTGGCCCTTAATGAAGAAATAACTGTCTGAACCAGTGTAGTTCACTTTGCTTAACATACTGGCACGTAATTGGAATTGATCTCGGGCCCGTCTAATATTAGCCTTGATTTATCTGAGGGATTACTGTGCGTCTATGCAAAATCACCTGGGATTTTCATAAACACCTTTCCTACCATCATTTACCGCTGTAGAGCTAATAACTCACGGCGTAAACAATCGCAAACAATAACGACAATGTGCAGTGTTTAGCTTCAGGCCTACACCACGATGATGATGACAATAATAATAATAATGATAATAATAATAATAATAATAATAATAATAATAATAATAATAATAATAATAATAACAATAATAATAATAATAATTATGTACTCTACGTGGACAGGATTTATAGACATTGATAATGCATTGACAGGAAAATCTCACTGCTGTGGTTTTATTGTAAAAACTATATTTGGATGATATTTTGTGAAGCTGAGAGCGAGACATTTGTTTTCCTCGTAATTTTCGCCTCGTTGTTATCTCCTGCTCTCTCGCCTCGGTCCCTAATGGACGCTTTATCGACTTCCCCTGTTATTGCAGTCCCATCGACACGATGTTGCACGTCGCTCCCCCGCAGCTTAAAAACGGCGTCACGGCACCCCGAGTCGTCAGCAACATCATCAGTCGGCGCCCTTTGTGGTCCGCCACCGGTCGCTAATTTTCGCATCTGTAAACGATAATCATCGCGGGGGTCGAAGGGGAGGGGAGATAATGTTATTCAACGAGGCAAATTAAGTTGATGGTGATTAACAATAGGCCCGCAGCCTGCAGCTTCAAAGGCAGTCAGCAAATTGGAAGGTAGTTAATGACATTTATTTATTTATTTGAAGGATCACAGTATCCTTGTAAAATTGCTACACTTTTTCTTACAACCCTACTAGAACTTTGTTTAAGTTACAGTGACTTTAAGTGGCTGTAGCTTAGGAGATAGAGGAGGTCATCGGAAGATTGGTGGTTCGATCCCCATTTGCCAAATATCCTTGGGCAAGATACTAACCCCATGTTGCTCTGTGTGCATGTTAGACAGAGCAAAGAAAAAAGTGCTTGTATGAATGAAGCAGTTGTGTAAAGCGCTTTGAGTAGAAAAGCGCTATATAAGAACCAGTCCATTTAGCTCAGTTTTGAAAGTATGTTTTTTAATCTATAAATTAGTTTAGTCTCATTTACAGTCTAATATTTTTTTTCCTCTTTGAAAATTATTACAATTCGTATTTATTTGTGAACACACGTGACTTAGGTTTTATTTGCTTGCGTGTGTTGGATTTCCCCTGTTTTTATTTGCCTGGTTCCAAAAAAATAAATACATTTGTCCATTTATGACAATCTAATTTCACTATTTAAATATGACAACAAATAGGATAGAAACTGTTTGCATCTATTCTAATCAGTTCTTTTCTCTTTCGATTGCAGGTTTGGTTTCAGAACAGGAGAGCAAAGTGTCGAAAACAAGAAAACCAGATGCACAAAGGTGAATGCAATTTGCTCCCTTTATTTTGGCCTCTTAATATTATTATTAGTGAATTTATTACTGATTACATTTTGACACAGTTTCACCATTTTTATGACTGCATGTGAAAAAAAAAGTTGTGACCTCCTCATCTCACATAACAACAACTGTCTGGCTGTCTGACAGACATCTTTCCCTTCTCTCCAGGTGTTATTCTGGGCAGCGGCAGTCCCCTTGACGCATGCAGAGTAGCACCCTATGTCAATATGGGCGCCCTCCGGATGCCCTTCCAACAGGTAGGCCATGTTTTCATATTTGCGGTAATTGACAAAGCTTGAAAAATCTAAAAATAATCCAGAAACCAAAATAATCTTAAATGTAAAAAAGGAAAATAAATAATCCAGTGGTGACAAGTAATGCGTCATCTCTAAAAAACCCCATCAAATAAATGTAAAAGTTGAGACTGGACTGTTTTGCGCTTGGATGTGCGGTGGAATTGGTGTCAGAGTGGGCCTTCTATATTTGTGCTTCCACATGCATGTATATAAGCCATGTGCAGCTATTAGACTGAAGTGATGAAAGAGTGCATACGTGGAGAGGGGAGTGAAAGGGTGGGGGTGGTAGACCTCAGTGCACCTTTCACCTTCTGGCTGTGGGGAGAAGGTTGGACCGTACAGGGAGAGGAAAGGTGGGCAGACATTTGATCTGCTGCTGTCTGCTTCTACGTCCCGGTTGCTGTGTTGTCTGCTTGACCCTGGCTAAAAGCAACGGCCTAATTAAGCCAACAGTGCGGCGGGCGTGAGCACATAAAAGAGATGATGAAAGCGGGGAATGAAGTGGGCTCTGATGGATATTGGCGTTGAGCTGCACTGGCAGGGGTGGAGGATTGAGGCCTGCATACTGAGAGAGAGGCACGTTGCACGAGGTTGAAACAGGCACTAGGCATGCATGGACTCAGATATTACAACGCTGCATATGCATGGGAAATGAGGAGATGGCTAGCGGCTGGTGGATGGGTAAGGTCGTGACCTCTTGTCAACAAAAAAGTAAAGACTTGTGTCTTTTAAAGCAATGCAAAGTTTGTGTGTGTGCCGGGCCGAAAGCACACAATCACTCTGAACCCACGTCACCTGTTCCATTTTCAGAGACAGATTAATTTCTGCCATAACCCACAAAATCAAGTTTCATAACTGTGATTTGTTTTTCCAGTGGTCCTTCTGCATTGTGTAACCAATCGCGTTCGCACTATACAATTGGAAATTATCAGTCACGGCTGCAGTTTGTTCCCCGATTCTTTCGGTGAACGCGATACGTGGAAAAATTTGTTGTTTTGCAGAAGGTTTTGTTCGGATGCCGCTGCAGCGCTTAGCAACTACAAACTCGCGGGTACAAATTAATTTTCCCTTTCGTTTAACAACTTCGATTTAAATCTCCCTTTTTGCATTTTTATACTAAAATACAACTAAAAATAATATTTAGTCAAGTTAAAACTTTGACTTTCTATCGTGCTATTTTGGTTGGAGAAGAAAGCTAGAAATACTTGAGTTTTCCCACTTCTTCCTGTGGTGTTTGAAACACATGAGACACGGCAACAGGCTCAGCTCTCTCCCTCTGAAGTAAGTGGATGCTTAATTTTCACCTACTTCTTATAAAATAATTGCCAAGAATGTGAAAACTGATATCCTATGCTCCTTATGGTTTCTTTTTCTTTTTTTTCTCCCCTTGACTCAGGAATATGTCTGGATAAATATTTATAACTCCAAATATGTGAATATCTTTTCAGTGCAAAATAGTTTATTTATGCAATTGAATACATAATCAGGATAACAAGACTGCGTATTTCCAAGGGTATACCATAGTCCTCAGTCTGAATTAAACAAATCTGTTCTGGGTCCTAGAAAGACTTTGATTCTAGGCGATTAAATTGGATGTGGTGTCTGAGAGCAATGTATGATTCATTAACATTTAGAATAGCTGACATGAAGAAAGGGCTAAAGCGCAGAGTGCAGCCCTTAACTATTTTCATAGAAAACACACTGTAAGCAACAGCTTTGAGGGGGAATTTAATAGTGTCAGACTGTGAAACCTAAATCCTCCCTACACACACACACACACACACACACACACACACACACACACACACACACACACACACACACACACACACTTGTCCTGAGGGGCTCATTCTGACTTTACGTTTTCACTGTTCTGCAGGTCCAAGCACAGCTCCAGTTGGAAGGGGTCACCCACTCCGCCCACTCCCACCCTCACCTGCACCCTCACCTGGCCGCTCACGCGCCCTACCTGATGTTCCCGCCCCCTCCTTTCGGACTACCAATCGCATCTCTGGCCGACTCGGCCTCGGCGGCGGCGGCGGTGGCAGCAGCCGCCAAAAGCAACAGCAAGAACTCGAGCATCGCCGACCTGCGACTCAAGGCAAGAAAACACACCGAGGCTCTGGGACTCTGACCCCACCGGGCTGCCCCTCCGCTCGCCTGATGCCCATAATCGCCTCTCACACAAGACTGAGCCTGTGAAAGGGCCGTGACACTCACAGCTAAAACTAAAATAAACAAAAACACTGAGTGAGAATGAAAGAGAGGAACACATAACAGAGGGGGAGAGAGAGAGTGGGTGTGAGAGAGAAAGGGGGAGAACAGTGGAGGAAGAAAATAAAAAAGAAAAGAAAAGGAGGAGGGGAGCGAGAAAATTGTCACAAAACCAGCTGCCAAAACAAACCACTTGTAGAGAACGGTAATTAAATACCAATGAAATCACCTTTTACTTTTCGCCCAACAGGCAGGACTTCTGCGGGGCCAGTGGCTCAGTCCACTCCAGGCACAGATCACATCCCAAGGACCGTACAAACACATGTGGATGTCTGTCTGAGGGCCAGGCCCGGGGCCCGTCAGACCAGAAGATGTTAGAACAAAGCAAACTGGCAGGCAGCAGCAGGGCCAAAAGCAGAGCCTCGCTGACGCTGGCTGACGCCATGTTGACAATGCAAAGGGTTAAACTTGTGTGTGTGTGGGGGGGGGGGGAAACAGACCCAAACATCACCCCACCGAGGTATTGGAACGGCTCTCACCTTCACCCGCCTCCCCAATCCCCCCTCCCTCCCCTCGTGCCCCGCTCCTCACTAGAGAAACGAAAGAAGAAAACATTTAAAGAACAAAAAAAGGCCATATTTGTCTCCAACCACTGTGTTCCCTGCTGCTGCCAAGTGCATGAGCTCTAATGGAGGACCGTTACTGGGACTGGTTTCCATCCGCACCTGACATTAACACTCGACAGCTGTTTTAAACACTGCCATCCAACATGCTCCCCCCGACACCTTCAAAGTCAAAGGCCTCCATTAGAGCCTGATACCCTTCTTCTGATGGACTTATGCTCTAACAAAAGCAACAAATCCGTTTTTTTTTCTCCCTCTTTTTGTTGTTGTTAGTCGCAGACTGGAGAGACGTTGCTCTGTGTTGTCGGGCATGTGCTGGCGAGACTTTTGGTTTGCATTTCTCCCTCAAAGTGTGCTCTATCTCTCTCGCTCTGTCTTTATTATTTTCTTTCCTTTCTGTTTGTTGTGTTGTATTTTTGGGTAAAGAAGTGAAGATCGCCTTTGCACTTCAGGTCTCACACGTGGGTGTTTACAAATGGCACTACAAGCAGATACTACTTTATTAATTAAAGCGGGGAGCTGGGTTTGATATCGTCACGCGATCAGCAAAAAGAACAATTATCTTAGATAAAGGGTATAAATGGGATTTTCCTTTTTCCTCTTTTCTTCTTTTGTAATTCTGAAAAAATATGAAGAAAGCATCAGTCAAACTGAAATGCAATGGTGTGCAGTTTAAGTGCAATACTGTAAATAGCAAAAAAAGAAAAAAAGAAGTAAAAACAGCTAGCAGTTAGTCCTCAATGATAAAGAGACCCAATGACTTTATTTTACTTTTATTTTTTTCATGCACTGTTGGAGTGTTCAGTTTATTTGCCAAACCCACCAGTTTTTCTACAGCAGTGTATATTTTGTTTAGTTCGAGAAAACCCCCTTAAAGACCAGGTGCCATATCCCTACATAACCTCCTATGTATTCAGACAATTTTCTATACATCAGGCACAGCTTTTATGAGGAAAGACATGAGCACATTTTTGGATTCAGCAGAAATTAAGGTAGATGAAAATAAGCTCTCTTAAGTACTCCACCAACGGTCGAAGAAATCCTTTTTGCTTTTTGCATTTTTAGGAAAAAGTGTTTTATCAGCAAATCAGCACCCTAACCCAAACCGAGCAGTTGTTTATGATACGATTAGTTTAATTTTGCATGTTGTATGTGATTTTTTTTGTCTTTTTCATCCTTAATTTCCAAATAAATTCAACGTGTATGTTACAAATTGTTCCAGAAAAAACATTGGGATGAAATATCGTTTATTTTGACAACCTTTTAAACACTGCTGTCAGACCCGTGCTAAATATATGGATCCGCTTCAGGTCCGCGTGACCTCGATCAGTCTCCAAACAACATTTTCTGTCTTACCAGACCTCCATTTAGAAATGTTTATTAATGTCTCCATTTTAAATTAAGCATATGGGTGTTTTATTTATTATTTTGTCTGAAAGTTTATGAAAGATTAAATAGTTGAACTACAAGTGTACATTTTTACATGGCTTTGCATTTATTTTTGTATGTTTTTATTAAGTGTTTCATTTTGAATTGGGGGGTGGCGTGGGGGGTGTGGCTGTAGTAAGTTGTTTGCCTAAAAAAAAAAAAAAAAAAAAAAAAAAAAAGTAGCGTGTCCGAGTTTACAAACATTTCAGGGACGGTTGAATTTAACAATCCATGGAATTTGTTGTACCCATTAAAATGATTACCATTTCATATGCAAGCATGCCTAAACATGAATCATCGTACAGTTTGTTTTTTTACCCTTTTGAGTCACAAAATATGAATGTACATCTTGTACAAGTAAACTATCAATAAAGTTATAAATATTTGTACACGACTTTAAAAAAAATACTGTTCAAACTTGTTAAACTGCACGAAAAGCCTGGGGTTTTGCACATGAACTAATCCTCCTGGGGAGTGTAAGTGTAATTTTCCTTATACCCTCGACAAACGAACAGCACTGCAGTCCTCAGAAATTACTTGGATACACAGTGGTAACCACGTTTCCAAGATAATAACAGCAGCCCACGACTAATCCCCTCTCCCAGTGTTCGGGGTATTTGCGTCATGCTCTCTTCGTGCCTCACATCATGTTGCGGCTGATCCTCAACAGCAGTCTCAATCTGCGGATCAATATTAATATCGGTCTACAGTTGACATTCACGCAGACTCCGTGTTAGCCGGTCCAGCTCTTCACATCCAATCTGTGCCACACACCAGCAGAGAAAATTGAGCTGCTATAAAATCCAGATGCAGCCCTTTTTTTTTTTTTCTGGAGCCTCTTGCGCGGCACATCTCTCTCGCAGTGTTTGTCAAAATGACACGGATAAGATTGGTATGGAAAGTGGGGGGCAGTACAGTCGTCAAATAGAAGCAAGATGGCTGTAACTGGAGTGGGAAGCCTGCAAGCGTGGAGGGAAAATAGCAGGCGAGCAAAGAGATGCGAGGGTTACTGTACATCTGACAAGTGATGTCCTCTGACCCGTGTGCTCAGAGAAGAGCTTTGGTTTGTGAGGATCGAGAATTTCTGCACGTTCGTCAGCATTTCAAGTCAGTCCCTCCACTTGTCTTACCCACACATACTACATTTTGCACTTTAAAATGGTCAGCGGCTTGTTTTTTCTCAGTGTATTAGCTTCCTCAGGGAGCCTAATTCCAGATGTGTGTATACAAAGTAATTATACCATGTGCTATAGTGGCTTATTGTTTGAACCCCATACAGGAATTATCCCAAATGGCGTCCTGTTGAATGCGGTACCCCCTAGAAGGTCGCCGCGCGTTTAATTTGTACCTCTTTGCTCATACATCAAGATTGAGTGATATGGTCGCAGACTGATGGCTCCATATTTACCCAGTGACCCCTCTGGCTGAGGCTAGGTCTGGAAATAACAGCATCCTTTTATGTGTACTAATAATTAGCAAGGCACACACAGCCATCCATCAACCACCAATGAGCCATGGCTGCTTTGTCAACATGTTCAAGCACATAAAGCTATTTATGTTGGCCACAAGTAACAAATACACAATAATATCTTAATAGAGGAGAGAGAGAGAGAGAGTGTGTGTGTGTGTGTGTGTGTGTGTGTGGGAGGGGGGTATTTAGTGGGCTCCTGTGCTTGATATTAAATGTACATCTGGTTTTATTGCTAATGAACGTTTCCTTGGTTCTTACAGGCTGCAGAATGAGGGCTCGCTCCTTATTGTCCCGACGTTTCGTTTTAATCCTCTGTTGAAATGTACTTGGATTCCCTATAGTGATCTCAAATTCTGCTATAAACAAGTGCTTCGTCAAGTAACTGTTGTGATTTCCAAAAAGTACAGATCATCAAAAAAATTTTTCTCCCCCATACGTTCCTTTCGTCGTCCACTTCTCGTCACGTCTGGTTCGGGAAGAATGAGCTTCGCAGCTTGTCCCAGAAGTCTGAGGCTCAGTGCTACGCCGCGCTAGCCCATCAGAGGTCAAGTGCTCAGGGGTCACGTGAAAATAGTTTTTTTTTTTTAATCACATTCTCATAATACTCTTTGAAATGCCACACACAACTATGATCAGACGGAATGTGGGCTGTCGTAGCCTCAACATAAAGCTGCGCGGGGCACCGGTAATGGTGTGAAATGACAGAGCTTATGGGCCTGAGAAGACAGTATATATTTAGCTCAAAGACATGAAGTTAGAGCTTTTGTCATGCTATATCACAATAACTTGAGGGGCTACTTGCAACAACTCTGAAAATAACAGGCTTGTTTGGTTTAGTTTGGAGGTTTTTTTTCTTGTGTGTGTGAACCAACTTTGTGGTTCTTAAATCCCGAGTAAATCCTGTTCCTGCAGTTTCAGCTGTAACTTGAAGTGAAGCCACCCAGAGAAACCTCAGCTGAAAACAATCGAGCTGAAGTGCTGAAGTCACTACGGTCGGCCAGGGATCAAAGGGCGCCTTTCATCCCAGTTTGTTTGGGCTAGACTTTGCTTTGCTTTGTTGGCTAATGCTCATAAATGTATCTGGAGTCATCAGCGGTGCGAAACTATATTAAAACCAACATTTTAAGTCTGGGTCAACACTTGGTCTTTCTTTTTTTTCTTTTTAAGTGAAAGTGGAAACTGTCAAGAATATAAATTCTGGGTGGAAAAAAAAGAGGCATTAAGTTCAAATTCTGTTCAGCTGTTTATGTTATGTTCATTAGCCGTTTACTTTCACTTCAAGCATTTGGCTTTTGTCGTTGCAATCCAAGCAAGTTATCTAATAAAAACACATTATTTTCTGTCCTATTGCAGCGTCAATTAGAGGTGATTACGAAACTTATCCGCGCCATCTACAAACACTTTTTCCTAAAACTTTGCATGAAAACAAAAAATAAGCTAGAATTAGAATAATTAGAATTTGGGATTATTCGAAGATTAATCCCAAATTGTTCACATTCTTTAGCTGCCTTTTATTAATACCCGTCATACTCTATTATTGTCAGTGTAGTCACTTACAAATACACGCAGACACCAGGATCTCTATAGAGTGGCTGCGTTTAGATGGTTTGGTTTGGGATTTAATCGTCTGGTCGGTTGTAGCTAGATAAGAGAGACTTTCATGATGTTTAGCTCCATCCAGTGGGCTTCAAGTATTTTTGACCACATGTTCTCTCCTGGTTTCACTCTCTTGCTGCCAGGAGGATCCACTTACACGTTTGAAACAATATTAGATTAAAGACAAAGTCCAGGGGCATCCAAAACAAAGTTTATTCTCAGTTTAATCACAATCAAACATGCACACATGGATAATATAATAGTTTGTTTAAGGATTTTTTTTCCAGCCACAGTATCAAAGGTCAGCAATATTAAGTTTGAAAAAGACATAAGAAAATGGCCTTTTAACAACAGCCACATTAGAATCAATTCAATTTGACTGCTTCATTTTTAGAGTCTTGTTATTTTGCATGTTAGGTTATGATGGTAAGCTGGGATGCATTAGTAACACTTTTTTCACGGTGACAAGTCAAAATATCTGAGCAATGTATCTGTTTTCTAACAAGACTCATAATTTATTTGATAATTGATTCTTCTTGTGGCGATGTTAAATGAAAGACACAGATGTGGATGTTTAGGTAATGGGATCTGCTGCTTTATATTTGGACCAAACCACAAACTTTGGGACCAACAGGAAATGCCAAAAACTGTAGTTTTACTAATGGCCACTAGAGGCTTGAGCAACGCTGAGTCATCGATTGCAAGCTTAAAATCTCAAAATTTGCAACATAAATAAACGGGTTTACAGCCTGGTCTCTTTAACTAATTCTACTGGTTGAGGGGGTTAACTTTAAATCATATTAATGCAAAAAATTATGCCTAATTAACAGCATGGCTGTTCTGAGTGACAGCAATAGATGTCTAGCGATCATAGCTAGCTGCCTGCTAGGTGTTATCACAATTAATCTTAGCCACTGAATTGGACTTCAATACTGTGTTTTTGAGTTTGTTGCTGCAATAAAATGTTGTAAATAGGATTCATGCTATGCTCAGAGTGATTTTATAGTACTAATTAGGAGATAACCTATCTGTGTGTGATGCTCTCATACGACTTATGGATCTTGCTAAGTGAGCTAACTAGCATTAGCTAGCCACATGCCCTACGGTTCTGGCTTCAAAAGAGTAGTCCACAAACAATGGGTGACATCATGGTGGCTACATCCATCTCTTATGTACAGTCTATGATTATAACACTTCTGTTTCATTAGCAGGGAAATTATGAGGAAGAAGTAAAGTGTTTTGTGATGATACTTCTCCCAGCCTTTGTGTTTAACATGCTAATCAAAATCTTTTTTGTACATTAACTTTTTATGTCTTTCTCTAAAGAGAAAAGTGTACTTTGGGCTTCTCCCAGTTTAGTTATGTTTCCCGAAAGAAAGATTATGCGTATTTATGTTAATAATACAAAGCTAAGCTAATTTCATGTGCCTGGTTGCAGTTTAACATAACTGTACTGTGTGAGCATATTTTGAATGTGATGACATAAGACATTGTGGTCTTGGTTCTTGTTGTTCACATTCTTCGCACTCTTTGAACTGCCCACAGCCACTGAGAACATATCAATTCTATTATCAAGTGGCTTTTTTTCCCCTTCAAAATAAAATAGATTTTTTAAAGAAATAAAATCCCTAATGAATGATGCACCATTGTTTTCCTTTTCTTTTTTAAAAAAATGGTAGAAATAAGCATTCATCTGCAGTTTAAAAACCATAATTCAGTCTGAAATATCCTCCACTGAAGTGCTGAGAAACAAACACTTCAATAGCTGTTTTTCAAAAATATGTTTCTTAAAATGTCAAATCCCTTTGCTGGAGTCTCTTTCAAAGCTGTTTTTAATTACACAGCTTCAAACTACTATTTAGACAACAAATTCACTCTGAGAAAATAATCATTGCATATTAATGTGATCAATAATCTCAACCAAACGGCAGTTTTATTTCCAGCCGGGCTGCCTGTTTATCTGAGCTCCACTTCCTACCGCGCAGAGAATTTAGTCAATACTGTTCACTTTTTGTTCACAAACAGTTTAGGTTATGTTCATATTTGCAAAAAAGAATGAAATAAATATTTTTTAACTGGAAAGCAAATAAGCTGAAAAATCGAAACAGATGTGGTAAACATAGCAAAACAGACCAACAGATCATCAGATTAAATTCCAAACGTGTTACCTTTAGTGAGTTCTGATCTCCTGGAGGTCTCACATTCACATTTCTCTTCTCAGTGCAAGATGCAGGGTTAAGAAACAAGTTTGTCACAGTTTAAATCTTATACTAAACGTTAAAGTAAATATGTCCTGTGTAGGCTTTCTCATGAAAAGACGATTTCATTAATGTTGCACCAAACCTTGAAATCTATATTAATTAGCCTGGCAAAGACTCCAATTCAGCTTATCAGACAGCCTTGGAAAATGTGAAGAAATTTTTTTTGTTTTGTTTTGTTTGTTTTTTTAAAGAAAGTTTAAACTTTACACTCTATAAAGTATTTTATTATTACAGGACAGTCTGGACAATGAACTACCTGGACCTTTCCTGTATTTTTACACATTTGTTCCTGGTCTGCCCCACTTAAGATCAAAGTGGACCGTATGTGTAATAAAATGATCTTGACGCTCCTGATCTATATGATAATGCAGACGTGCATGCTTTGCACTTATCTTAACTATCGCCGAGAAAAGGACACCTGAAACAGCTCTCTGTTTCAAGATCATTCAGAAACGTTTGGTTTTGACGTGGCCCAGAAAACATCAGCCTGACAGACAACTGGCTCCAGTCCTTTTTCTAAAGACAGACAAAGAAATGAGTCCTGGTGATAAGATTACAAGTACAGAGATTTAAATACAATTTGATGGTTACCCAACTTAATTGTATTATGTTAACTGGTGACACATGATTAAATTAAGTGTATTTTAATTAAGTTAACAAATCAGATCAGCAGATTTAAGTTACACACAGAGCACATGAATAAAAATAGCAAGTTAAGGGAACAGGTTATAATTTCAAGCTCGACTACAGCTCCGATGCCATTTTTATAGTGAGGATAAAGTTCTCCTTTTTTTTCTTTGTCCTGTGCTTTTTTTTACAGTCACTAATTAATTTGTCCTGTTTGTGTCAATAGCTGGAATACCCACTATATGTACATTAATACTTGAAACATTTGCTGTGTTTGCTCACCCTTGTTAAACAAATCTTGTGCTTGCCTGGTGAGAGACAGACAAAACAGCTGTGCCCTTTGACGTTTTAGTAGTGGTCACGTACTAAGTAACAGAATCTGAATACAAGCAGTGAGCTGGACACCTCAGAGACACATTAGACACAGGTGTCAACAGCAATACACAATTTTATAACCAGTATGAACTGAGTTGTTGGTTGTGATCTGTTTGTCAGGACACTGTCACATGTTCACATACAACAGTTCAAAACTTTATTTGCATTTGCAAAAAACTAATTTTAGGTTGATGCTACTTATTAAAGTATCATTTGGTGTGTTCTTTTAGACTTGTCTGATAATTTCAAATATATAAATTAAAGTTATATAAATTAATGTAAGTTTTGACTTAGGCATCTCTTCCATAATCAAAGTGTCAATGATATACAAAAACATTCTGATCATTACAAGGTTAAAACAAAGACAAACAGACAACTACACACTCTCGCTTCCACACCGGCGGTCAATTTTGAATCACTGCCTAACCCAAGAAGCATGGTTTCCAACTGTGGGAGGGACGCCCATGCATTCAAAAAAAAGAATCTGCACTGCAGCAGGTATAATGCATTAATGCATTATACTCTCTTAACTGATGTCAGTCAGAATAGATAAAAGCCAAACCTGTGCAGTTAGCTGTCCTCTGCAGGGTGGTGGGAAAGAGATTTTAGGAGCAGCCCTACAGATTTGTGGCCATCATGTAAACAGTGAATGTTAATGAAAAAGCAAACAGCCTACCTCTGCAAGTTACGCTGGAAAGCAAGTTTGAACAGTTGCGATCGCCCCTTTCCCCCTTCAAACAAGGAGCACTGCAGGGGAAAATAATTATCTGTTATTTCCAGTCTTTGGGTTACATGCATTTAGATGCCAATGAAAACAACTTCCAGTTTTGGAGTTTTGGTAAATAAATGGAAAGAAATGCAAATAGACAGAGCAAAAAGCTTATTTATTTCATTGTGATCAAAACTATCTGATGGGAAACTATAGCAGGCAAATTTGTGCCAAATTTTGGCTTCTCAAACTAAAAATAAATAAATAAATAAAATGCTCATGGTGATTTTGTTTGTCAGCACTAACGTAGAAGTGCAAACAGAAGTGCTCTAAAATAGAAAATGAAATTTACCTCTTATTTCCATGATTAAAGAAACATTTGTCACTAATGTTTTAAAACTGGTGTAAATCCACAAAGTGTGGATGAACAGATTAGGCCCCCATCACTGGTCCAAGGTAAAAAAATAAAGTAACCTAACACCTGGTCTCTGTGCGCAGTAAGAAAAACTCACTTTGATTTCATGTGTGCATATATCTATGTGTTTATGTATGTCCTAGACATATGCATGTACTTGAATCTGTTTGTCAATCGAATTTAATTTGCAGTGATGGCGTTTTATTATTTTTTAAAGAGAAATAACGTTTTTATATAAGGCGAATTTCATTCAATTACACTTTTTTGTTTTGCAATTATTTGTAATTTGTATTAACTGACTGCATTTACAAGTAGACAATGTAAATTTACAAAAGCCAGTCCCACTTCTTACACTTTTCTAACATATTAATTTTTTTTAAACTATATGATGTGTTCACTGGAAATATAATAATCTAATGTTAAGTCTTATACAAACATTTTTCTAATACACACAGATATTGTAGTCTATCAGACTAAATCTTTAACATGCATTAATTAAACTGTTCACCACATCTTTCCCCAAATAAGAAAAGATTCTCCTCCACTTTTGAAGTTTTCATACTAAAATTTGATTCGCTGACACGATAGCTTGTGCTTATTCCCCACATTTGTGCTTAAAAACTTCCCTGCTCAGTAGGAATTCATCATGACCAGCAACAAAATGAGGGCGAATCATGCAGCTGGTACAATAAGCCAACACAATGTGTAACAAATTAATCAGACTTGGCCCAGGGCATGCTTTGGAAAAATGATCTCATTTGACCAGACGGGTCGTGGCTCCTCTCTAATGATATCAGCGTACAGCACCGTGACTCCTCATCTTTGTTGTGGTCATTAAGAAAATAAAAACAGCAGCCTGACTGTCAGATTCTAAACAAGTGTGAACATGGCTGAATTCAGAGTGTAAGATCGCTTCAGTGACGCTTAGCAACCAATTCATATATTTAATGATTATGAATTATGCATATTTTCCCTCAATGGAAAACAGATGGACAGCAAAATGCACTTCAGTGAAATAAGACAGCCCCCAGTTTCCTACAGATCAACATGCACTGCAACGTTTGTTTGCAAAAACCGACGAGGTTATGATATATGATTTGTTTATATACAGTGCACGATGGAATAATAATAATTAAAAATCAATAAACACATTTTTGAATCCATCAGTTCAAGGTATAACACACTTCGTGTATATCACACACTGCTACCATGGCATTTTGACCTCTTAGATAAATCAGAGCCTTAACCTTGGGCTTTGGTCGTATCCTCAGCATACTACTGAATGCACTGCATGTGGCAAAATGAGATAAATCTGAATTTAAATCACACAAAATACATTCAAGACAACTAAACAATTCCCATGACAATGATCTGGGGTTATCTACAAACATGTAAAGTAACAGTATGTCATACACACAAAACTGACCTCTCACCTTGCAAGGATTTGTACTGGTGAAGAGCAGTGCCCTTAGGGGGGCCTCGAGACTTCCAGCACATGCTCTCTGCACAATGTGGAACTTATAGCTTCCCCTTAAGGTGTAGAATTGGAAAATATTTCATACAATAAAGGCAAATGGGTCTATAAATTGCCTGAGGGGAAGCTAGCTTTCCTGATTGCTTCTCATCTCACAGTTTCCCAAATGTTTTATACTCTTCTGACTGGTAATCAATAGCTACACATGCAGCCTCTCAGCCAGCACTGGTCTTTTATAGTATGCCTAAGGAGTAGTTGTCAGTCATTGGCAACCTTATAAATAGATTGAGGCTGCATGTGGACAGATGGATGCTTTCCCTGTCAGCTGTGTAATGCCACAGTCCAAATATTTTTATTTGATTTTTTTTTTACAAGAGAGGATTTAACCTAAAGACTGTTTTTAAAAATGATACCATCTAATTAATTTAAGTGACTGTAGTAAAAAAAAATATTAAGTTCAAATTCAGTTCAATGTGTGCTTTTTATCAATTTTCCACATGTTGATTGGTTAAATGATCTTTGAACAACATATTGTCCACGTGATAACCTTTGGGGCTCAAAGACCAAGAGCAAGTCAGTCCTGATAGCCTCCCATGTTATAATGTCTGACTTTACAGGAGAAATGACCATGTTTACAGCCTGCTACATCAAACAGTTTTGGTGTCCCTACCTCTTCTAACCCTTCTTGTCAACTCTACATGAATGATTTTTTAATTTCTCACCAGTTTAAATTATATTGATGCATTATTATTAGGGATTAGTTGAGTCAATAAGCTGGATGCCTCGATTATGTTGGCTGTTGTGTTTTTTCTTGCTGCCACTAGTTGAAATTAATTGCAAAGAGATTCATCATCCTGCACATGAAACTCTCTTTACAGTTGCTTCAGTTGCTACATGTATCTGATTGCATGGAAGTTGCTGACTTGTCTGCAAACACTAGGTAATGACTTTTTGCAACGACTGTTGCAAAATTCTGAAGAGGGCGAAGGAAACTGGAAAGTCACCAACACATTTTAAAAATTGCACCTTTTGAAACATGCTGACTTCAGATCATTGCAACTCAGCAATTTGAAGGTGAATGGTCATTGTTTCCAGGTTTCACTATAGCTCAGAGGATTAATGGCAAGTGTTTGCAGATGAGTTGGCAGCTTCCATGGGCGACAGTGGATATCTGCTAAAAATCAGATCATTCTTAAAGAGGTTTTTCTTGTTGAGCACTGTCTTTGTGACCAATTTACCGCAGTAACATCTGGCAACCTCCAGCAATAACTTGCCAACCAGTCTCTAGGCCCATGTATCAGAGACAATATCAAACTCTCTGTTTAACCTTTACACATGCACTTTTAGCAAAAGGGGCAATTTTTTTTATTACAAAGATTTTGGTTTGCTTTGTTTGTCTCAGACTGCTGAAGCCTCGTATAACTTGATGCATGCTCAATGGTACCTTTTGGGTGTTTTTGCACCAAGCTTTTGGGACTACACATGTGCCCTCAGTAGAAACAGAAGGATGGGTGCACAAGCATTATTGTCTCTGTTCATAGCTAATCTACAAATAATTTATGAATTATTTATCAAATTTACAGAAATCTGCAAACTTTTACAATAAGTGCTGCCACATTTGCTAACAAAATAATTATTAGGCCATGCTTGTCAGCTTTGCAAAAGCTCTATTGTGTGTTGGATTGTACAGAGATTTGTAAGGACATCCTTGATTTCAGTCACTGCGGTGATGATTATCCACCCGTGAAAGAGACATCAGTAAATCCAGCAAGGCTGCTGTTTGCTTTGAAGTAAACAGAGTACCTAATTACCCTTATTTACAGGACGCTTCGGAATAAAGCATTATATTATCTTGCTGTGACAGATTTACTTGCCTAATAAATGTGATCATTAGGATTTTCACTCCTCCAGCTATGCCGTGTGGATATTACTGCTTTGCTGACAATCAGATACACGCAAAAATACATCTTTGAAGTAAAGGGCAGAGAACCCCATCGTGAGTTATTATGGATGTGCTGGTGGAATTTATAGAGTGTTATTGACGCCTGCAAACCCACAGGGATGCCACAGACACACATACAGATTAATGCACTAACAAAAAAAGCAACAAATAAATAAATAAATAAAGCCCCAAAACAAATGTACTGTATAATCACCCTCAGAAAGCATTTTTTTCCCTGGCTGAGCCTGATGGCTGCTTTTGTGTGAACAGCAAATAAGTGTGGCAGGTAGATAATGTGGCACACAGTGATGAAACACAACTGGTCCTGTTAAGTTACTGTACTGCCTGTCCCTACAGGCATGCTTTTGCTATATTGATGAGCAAATGAACAGAGTTTGATTTGACTAGAGAGGATTCCATGAATTCAATTTTGATTTAAATAGCACAGCCCACGCCAGATGACTTTCAGTGGGAAGCAGGAAATTGGCTTGGGCTAAATTGAGTTGTGCTTGTTATGATGAATGCTCAGCAGCATATCAATTTGGAATGAATTTATCATCACACAGAGTGCTTATTACAGAAACTCTGAGGTAATGCATAACCCCTCTGCAGGAACAAACACCTTTATAATCTGTTTATTCAGTCAAACATGCGTTTGTCCGCAATCCTCCGATGAATCGTTTGGCTGAACCTGTGCAGTTTGGATGCTAAACTTGATGAACTTTTCCTCTTTCTGCTGTTATTCGGAGACCCAATTAGACGCACATATCCCACACAACGCTGCGGTTGGAGGCCAAAGTGCGTCTGTTTGTCCAAAGGGAAGAGACGTGGGAGAAACACATAGTGGTTTTACCCGCCAACACGCTGCATTCGGCACGGCGCATATCAATACAAGCAGTAACTAATAACACTGGCTGCAGGTATGTCTCTGAACATCAGAGGGAGACGAGTGCAAAGGTTGTTTCATCTTTTATAGATCCTGTTTGAAACCAGCAATTGCCTCAAAGAAAGACTGAGTGAAGAACCAAAGCCCGTGTGTGAGTTTGTGGGTTTTTGCGTGTATAATCATGCATGTGTACAGTTTATGAGTGTATAATCGGCCCCAGCAGTGTAACTGTCTGTTTGCAACAATCTTGCCTTGTCTTTGAAATTGTTTATGTGGGCCCAGATCCCTACGGTCGGATAAGCACGGGGCTGTAGAGTTCCCTGTGGAGGTCAACCTCTCTGAAGCCACCCCCTCCCTCATTTGTGATTGCCCTATGTGATATCACCCAGCAGGCCTGTGAACACAGGCCTAATGTTCTGGATGGATTGTGTCATGAAAGAGGACAATTATCAGGCAGTGAGCGAGGTCTCCCAGGGTTATGGCTTTAGTCAGATTATTTATTTTATGTAGTTTTTGAAGCAGGAGCTTTAAAGTTTAACAGCCCTAGGGTTCCTTGTTTTTTGTTTTTTTTTTGTTTGTTTTTTTGGGAGCCCTGGCTGTGTGTATTTGTGCGAGGGTGTGTTGCTGGGAATAAGGTTTTTGATGATCTAATTGGCTATTACTGGGGGTTTTCGGGCAATAACATTGTGCTCTTTTGTTTTGTTTTAAGGTGTAGTATATGTGATATTGAATCGACTTCATGCGAGGCCTTTCTACACCCTTCAGCATGTTGGCCATAGCAGCTGCTCTGTAGCAGAGAAATACAGATAGAATTACACAGAGAAGTATATTCTGCCCTGAATGCAAGTTTAGCTTAATGAGAAAACTATTTCTTCATTACAGAGGATTTTAACAAATTACATACACTTGTAAAATCAGAATGAAATGCACTGATCTTCATTTTTATTCTTAGTTTATGTGTGGATTAAGCAAACACACCAAGCGTTAACACAAGTGTTAATCAGAGGGCTTTAGAGATGCTTTGACTCCTACCTGCAGATGTTTAATGCATGTATGGATAGAAATGAAAGTGTTTTGACACTGCCAGCTAATTCTTGGGGAAAAGGCATTATTTCAAGGTTTTAGGACGTGTTTTTAGACTGGTGTGGTAAATGATCTGGGTATCAGGATACTTGATGATCCAATTTAAAACACATCAGCATTTAGGAGGGATTCTAGTAACGTATGGAAATAGGGTAAGAGTCAAATTTCCTTTGTTCAAGTGGTTATCGCTGAGGTTGACAGTCAGAGCACAAATAAAAGGATTTGTGCCACATTGGATTCGATTAAGACTACGCTCTGTGCCTACACTGAAGTCAACAAGAAAAGGATGAAGGAACAAACAGTCCTGAATGCTATTAATTGTATATAGTACTGTGCAAAAGTCTTGATTCTCGCCGCCCCTCCTTTCTTTAAATTTAGCTTTCAAAAAGCCACACTTTCTTGTAATATTTCTCCAGGCTGCTTTTTCACTTATTTTAACTCTAATCCCAGTACCTGACACTTTTCAGATATTTAACACTGACCTATGAATAACAGGGTTTGACAAGTATAGAACACTATTTTTGTACAACAGATGGACGAGGAAATCAGATCGTCCGTATCTAGAAGTCATGTCCTTAAGAAATAGAAAACAAATCCAGTAAAGACCTGACACAGGACCTGAGAGATGCATCTGACTCTTTAGATGATCCGTCTACTGTTCGTCAGAAATGGTCTCAGTGGAAAAGTGACTGTCAAGAAGTCACAAAGAAGTGAAACAGGGTGAAAAAAGAATATAGTACGGCAAAGTAGAAGTGTGGCATCATCCAAAGAAGAGCTTTGAATGTCCTTGGAGCCTGGAGAACTGTTCCTGAGGAAAGTTTAGGCTGTGCTGAAGAACAAATGTGTTCTTATCAATGTTCTGGTGCATTAGATGCATGCTCAGTTGCTTCAGGATTTGGGGAGTTTAATGGTATTTACTGGCTTCTCCCAAAGTGGGCCTAAGCAGTTTTTGTGGTACAGCAGTGTGCACTGACCTGTTGCTGGAGCATGCTGCCTGCCTGGGCTTAAGGTTTCCCAGCAGAACACTGCATTGTAACAACTTGACCAATGTCAGCTTTACTTCACCTGTCAGTGATTTCAATGCTGTGGCTAGTTGGTGCACAGAGGAGGCGTGTGCAGGATTCTTGGGTTTGTCCATAATTAAAACTTAGCCTGTAAGACTGTTTAGTGTGCAGGACTCTTATTAACTGACCGATGTCAGACTTAAAGAGCATGGCACGACAAGAGCACCATTACACTCTGAAACCTACTTTTTTGACATTTTGTCAAGATGATTTTTCACTGAATACCCACAGTGGAAAATACAAATACATGTATCTAGTCATACAAGGAAAACAATGGACTATATGAGGCATGTTAGCAGTTTTAAATGTCTGGTAGCTTACTTTAAGTTGGCAATCTTTTAAATATATTTGAGGTTTGTTATTATCTTTGCCATCAAAGCTCTGCAGACATATGAATTCAGCAACAATATCAATATTCATTGTTTTCATGTAGAATATTTTCTTCTGTCCAGCTAATTTTAATCTGACCTTAGTGACTCCTTCCAAGAACGTGCTAAATCCTGCAGCCAACGCAGTGCAAGCCATGCTGTTGTTTGAAAGCCCCTAAAGAGAGGAGATCATATTCATTTGCTGAAGATTTAATGCCTAGGAATCCATGCTTTTATCTGTATAATATCCTATTCTGTTGTGTCAGAGGATGTAAAAGGCTTTTTGTAACAAAATATTACCTCTGCAGGATATCTGTGCCTTGTGTGTTTCTCAGGCAGAACGAGCTAGCTTAGAGTGTGTGTTTTTATATGCCTTGTGGCGCGCTTCAGGCCATGAGCTAAACTGCTGGATGCCCAAGAGTAGGAAACATTTGGGTGTATACGCATGCTCAATTCAGTGTTTGTGAATGAGCTCGAGTCTTTGAAGTTAAGTTTAAACACTGAGCCATATGACCTCACTGGAGATTCACAGGTTCATAGTTTCTGCAGATCCTCCACTTGTGCTACATTACAGCAGCTACTTGTGCATGACCAATAATACTACTTCCTGTGCAATCAGCTCCACCGCTTTGCCAGCGAGTAACCCCACGTCTCCCGCAATTACATCCTCCCTCTGTAATCTGTACTTCCACCCAAATGAGACCAGCCTGAGTAATTTGCGTGAAGATTCGCCAAATTAAGAAATATAATGGGTGAGAATCCGGTCCGTTTTCCTGGTTATTGAATAGAGCAGCGCCAAAAGCGATGCTCCTGTTGTACCCTATTGTTTCTTGTGGCTAATCACATTCATGTCCCAACGCTCTGAGCACAAGCTTCTCCCAAATGGAAAACAAAGGTGGTCATGACAATCTGTAATATTAATCTGATTGGGTTAACATTGTCTCTGGGGCTGCTCGAGTTTGACTTCCTAGCTACCTGTGGCTGTGTTTTAATCCAATTCCACTAATTGCATATTCAAAATCAGGAGTCTGCCACCTTCCCCCACTTTTACACATAACCCATAATAGAACAGCCTGTATTTCACATGAACACTCACAAATTTGTAAATAATTACTATCACATGGAGGGAAATAATAGGCGGCCCCAATTCAAATTCACTTGCTCGAGGCAGTGTGGTAATCACGGAGGAGAGCGGGACAGGGAGAGTATGGGATATGGGGTAAGGAGAGAGAGGAAGGTAATCACATCGTATAACAACCATAGAGTCTGACAGTTTGAAAAGAAAAAGAGTTCAGACTGAATAATGAGCAACTTTGTACATAGTACTTATGACTATATGTGCTACATCATTTGTCAGTAACAACTGTGTGTTCTTGCTTTAAACCTCCTGTTACACATAGTTAAAACCAACTTGGCATAATGTAATGGATCCATTGTTCGTTTATGGATGGCTCCTTACAAATACGCAGGTATTTCAGTAGCTATGGGGCTATATTTGTTACTTAAAAGCAAACAACACATGCATTCTGGGAAGTCGGTGATGGATTGGATGTGTTATCTGCCTATTAGCACAACAGCCCATTATCAGTGTGCCCAGGTTACTGCGCTAGCTGTAAAGCAATAAAGACAGCCTGATTCCAGCCACCGCTGAGTAGGAGTTCAGTGGCTGCCTGCGTCCTATCACTTTCAAATGAGCACCACAAATCACTTCAGCGGGATGCCTGCACCAGTAATGTGGCCATCAGCATATGAAAATACTGTATGTATGGGAGACCATCCAATTTGCTGCCAGCAGATAGCAGGAAGAAACCCGCAGTGTGCTGAATGATTGTTAGATGGCTGGCTGCTGTGCATGCATGCAGTTTGTGTGTATGCATGACCCTGTATGTGGAAAGTCTTGTTCCCGGGGCTGTTAATACCAGCAGAACAACACGTTACTACATGTAAGCCACGTAGACAACTTTTGCTAAATACATCAGAAAACAGGCATCATTTGTCGCATTAATAGGCAAATCATTTTTTTCCCAGGAAGAATCACAGCGTAACAAGACAACCAGCGGAAAAGTTGGGCTCCTTCGGTGTCTCTGTTCATGTACAATTTGTTTTTCTGGTGTGTGTCTGTGTGTATGCATGTGTCTGCTCGCCAGCTTGTGATGATGGTGATGATGTGTTTGTGTGCACTTCAGTGCGTGTGGCTCATATTGTGTGCAAAAAACAAAACAAAAAACGCAGTCCAATTGTCACAAGGGTGTTTTGTGTGCACTTTGTTCTCCGTGCTGATCCTGTCCCCGACAGAAAATAATTACAGCCCGTTGTTGCGAGCAGTGGAAGGACAACATAGAAACCAGCCTCATTTTGCCGCTTCAGAGGACGTCACATCACCCAGGAAAAAGAGGACAACAACAAGAGAGTGAGATAGATGAGAATGCTAATTACTCCACCTTTTATTGGACATCTGTCAAACCGACCACTTCACAGCAAACTAAAATGTTGTGTGCATAACGCGCTCCTAGCGGTGGCAAATTACATCTTGCAGCTTCTTCCTCCAAACAGCTGGAATATTAAGGCTAGTAAAAAAAAAGGAAAAGAGAAAAAAATCAGACAACACAGTGTTGGAGACAATGCTGCTCTTTTATAAGGATTTATTACAAACACGCTCGCATACACACCAACAGACAGCGCCAACCCCCCTCTCGAGCCCTCAACCCAAGGATTTACATATTGCACACTCAGACATGCATACACACTCATTAGGAGAGGGGGCTCGTGCGTGCTATATGCTAGATGACGGTAGATGATACCCACCCTCTTGACAAGAGATCTAAGAGAGATCCCGGTGTAAGAGAAAGCAGCGTTGAAGGCTCCTAATATCTTTGATAGCATCGTTATGGTAATGATCGGGCGTGATGCAAAATTCATGAAGTGTACCAAGCATTTGAGGATTGCCAATACTTGTTCTGCTGGCGGATAGGAGGAGGATACAGAAAACATGTTAGAGAAGTCGTGCATGCAGATGTTGTTATGTTTTGCCCTAATTGTTTTTCGACAGTTAAGTGCAGCTAAATGACTTTCATGTGTTGGCATGTGTGCGCAACAAGGGAATTGCTTTTTACCTTTTCTTTCAGCTGTCTGGCAGCGTGCTTGTTGGAACAAAACATTACCTTCCTAATTACTGCTACCATTAGACCTGTTAATTTGCCCAGTCAAACAATCCAGACAGACATTGTATAAAAATACCAACAATAGAAATATTGTGATTTCCCAGTGAACATCTGAGCGCAGCCAAACACACGAAAATGCAAAAACAATCAGAAAGGGGTCTGCAGCGGAAACCTGGACCGTTCTGTCACTTCAAAAAATCTCCGCATCAACTCGTCCATCACTGACAGTTATGGGTTTGGACTCTCTGTGATAGTCATTGCATACGCTTGGCGTGTTTGTGAATGCGCGTGTGTGCGCGTGCCTCTCTGAGGAGTGTCTTTCAAACAAATTTCCATTGAGCACTCATCAGTAGGAGGTCCAGGTCCATTGGAGATGGCGTATTCACTCTGAAATCACATAGCTAACCAGGACTGTCAGCCAATCAGGATGTTTTTGATTTTTCTTGAAATCCACGCTCAGTTCAGATTAACCTGGACTCCGACACAGACATCAGAATGGGGAGTGATTAGATGGCTGTGGATGTTCACATCTGGGGAACAATTAGCCCGGATGCACAGCCGAGCTGGAGTGAACAGAAGTGACAGTGCTGCCAGATTTGACAAGTGACTTGAGCTGTTCCAAATTTAGAGCCATTGAAGTTACAGCAGGGGTGAAATCGGGTCAAAGACATGTGAAACGAAAAAGGGTCACTTTGCCTTGGGAACCACTGTCAGCTCATAGGAGCACATAAAAGAACTGTAATAAATGTAAATGCCAAATTTGTTGTGGATTGCAAGTGGAAAAAAAATACTCCTGCTGACTGCTAAGTTTGGTCGTTTTGACAGTGCAGGATATGATTTCCCCAAAGGTAGCACTTTACATACAGTATCCAGTTCTCTAAGCATCTGTCAGATTTTTGATCAACTAGAAGAAACGTGCACATCATCCCACATTTATGAATGCAGCTGACTTAAGCCTGTTCAGTCTGTCTTGGGGAGAACTCCATATGATACATTTCCAGGTTCAGCTTATTGAGGATGACGTGAGAACAATGGAAGGACTTTCAAATCCTGAAGGGTAGAAAAGTCCTAGCAGAGATGGCCTCAAAAGATCTACAAAACATTTTTAATACACTCAACTGGAGTCATTCAGTGGAAACAAAGCTGCAGGGGCTTCTAATAGCTAAGGTGTCATGCACAAAATATTTTTCACATGCTTTTTTTTTTTTTGAAGAACAGCTGGTTGATATGAAAGTTGGAAAAACAAAAAGAAGTGGTATCCTTTCAGAAAATGGACATTGGTGAATTACCAGGATGCCAATCAGCTGGATGTTTGATGCAGTCGCAGATTGAATGAGATGATGCGAGCAGAGAGAGAAAACACTCTTTGAAGTACATTATTTGATGACATGCTGTCTTCATTAGTGAATGTATGAAAGAGAGTCAGCATTGTTCTTCAAGATCGTCCAAAAACTTTAACAATAGAAATTAGAATCTGCGACCCCCCCCCCCCCCCCCCCCCCCAAAACCCTCCTGCTGTCTGCTAATTACTTCTCAGCAGTTTTTGCCTGAGGGAGGGGTCTAACCTGAAGGGCAAACTGATAAAGTCTTGAACATGTGACATGTAAAAATTTGAAACTTGAACAACACTGTCTTCTTTTTTATGTATGTGGTTGATATACAGTGTGCACTCCATGCTGAATTATAGAGCCTTGCACATCGGCCACACGCATGACTGCAGATAATCATCACCTGTGGCCCACTCTTAAGAGGGAAGAGCAGAAATGAAGTTTCTATAATAATTTGTATTTCTAAAATAACATGCCATATCTGAATACCAACCACAAGTTGCTCTCAATGTATTCACTGCAGTGTGAATGTGGGTAATAAAAAGCACTTAGATATAGAAAAGCGTGCTTGTGTGAATGACATGTTGTATAAAGTGCTGTGAGTGCTCAAGTGGAGGAGAAAAGCATTGTATGAGAACCGGTCTTTTTAGCATTTACACTTGTAGTTCAAACTCAAAGGTCATTGGCACTTTAGTGTTTTTTTGTTCAAGTGGTAACATTCATGGATCATTTAGCAGCTAAAGAACTGGTATGGCTCAATACAAAAAAGTCTCTCTCTCTCTCTCTCAAAATAAATGCTCACAAAGAAGATAACAATAAGCTATTTGAACAACTTTAGCAATAATAATCTTTACCTCCCGAATTCACTGCAGAGCAAACGCAAGCCTCAGTTTAAACAGCATGTCTGAAAACCAGTCAATATAATAAATATAAATACTTCAGACAGACAGACAGACAGATATATATATATATATATATATATATATATATATATATATATATATATATATATATATATATATATATATATATATATATATATATATATATATACACATATATATATATATATATATATATATATATAACACAACAACACCCAGCACGCCCCTGCGGGCGGTTTATCCTTCAAGCTCGGGTCCTCTACCAGAGGCCTGGGAGCTTGAGGGTCCTGCGCAGTATCTTAGCTGTTCCCAGGACTGCGCTCTTCTGGACAGAGATCTCCGATGTTGTTCCCGGGATCTGCTGGAGCCACTCGCCTAGCTTGGGAGTCACCGCACCTAGTATATATATATATATATATATATATATATATATATATATATATATATATATATATATATATATATATCTGAAACCCTAACCGAAAACAGCAACATCAGGAAGAAGGAATACGAGAAGCTTGAGAAGTACCAAGGGCGCCGAGAAGATTTGAAGGTCGAAGGTAACAGGGGTCCCAGTGGTAATTGGAGCACTAGATGCAAGCTAGCGAGGGAGTGGCTCCAGCAGAACCCAGGAACAACATCGGAGATCTCTGTCCAGAAGAGCGCAGTCCTAGGAATACCCAAAATACTGCACAGGACCCTCAAGCTCCCAGGCCTCTGGTAGAGGACTCGAGCTTGAAGGATAGACTGCCCACAGGGGCGACAGGGGAAAAAAAGAAAATTATAAATATATATACATATAAAATGCATAAAGTTATTTTTTTTTCAGGAGGACAGAATTTACATTAGCTGAAGATCACATAAGCCTGATGAACTTTTTGTACAGAATGCTCATTAGGACATAACACTGCCCTTGGGGTAAAAATATAATAATTACTTGCTCACAAGCCTATGGCAAAATTCAGGAGATGAAATTTGCTCAAACAGAATTGCCTACAGTGACCAGAATTTCAAGTAACAGTTCAACATTTTAGGAAATGTGATTATTTCCTGAGAAGCTACCACTCCCAGCCTGTAAATATACCTAGCATAGCTTTGTATAAAGCCAAGAAAAGCTAAGCATCGCATCTGTTTAAATGTCAGCGATAGAGTTACTGAGTCATTCTACTATTGGAGGAAAATTCCGTTTATTATTATTATTATTATTTTATCAGAATGATAGAAATGACCCCTTATTTTATAATTTTTTATATATAAATTGTTATGTATGTTATGTATTTAGGAAAAACAATTAAGATACCATAAAAAAAATTTAGTTGTTGTGTGCTATCTTTGGGGCAACCATGTTATTAATACTCTAGAACCTGAAAAAATACATTTAAAAACTATTGTTTAATAAATTAACAATGATTAAGTTAAAGGTTCGTACTGAATACTCGTTCTGTACTGGATAAGGCTTAAATTGTCAACTTTTTTTTTTTTTGAAATCTCATGATTTATTTTTAAATTATTGCTTAAATACACTGTTAACATACAAATTCAAACTAATAAAAAGACCACAGATTAAACACTTAGATTACTTTAAACATGGTGTTAGCAGACATCACAATCTTCCGGGCTAAATAGGTTTTGGGAGCAGAGCTACATTGTGGGACTAAACTTGCAGTACATAATTGAATGAAAATGAATGAATGAAAACAAAACAGAATTTCTAACTAAGATTTCTAACTCATTTTAACTTTTAGTCAAGAAGTTGGAGCAAGAGAAAAATTTGGGGGCACTCTCGAGAGTTATTTTGCATTTTAACATTTCAGAACCACTTTTTGAACAACAAGGTTTACATTTTGTCTCAGAGCAAGTGCAATCTACACAACAAATGTATGTTTTTGTATTTTGTCCATGGATTACTTTCAAATTCGCAAGTGGGACAGAAAAAGTCAAGCATTTGTACAATAACCTTACGGCCCACAGACAGATCCATGCTAACTGTTTTCCTCACGCTAAGCTAAGCTAGCTGTTGGCTGTTGCAAGTCATGTGCATATAGACCTGATGCAAAAAATATGCTTTTGACTGCGTTTGTGTGCAGTGGGAGTAAACCGTGTACAGAGGCTACAGCAAATAAGCATGCTTTGCATTGTAGCTTATTCCCCAGTTTAAATTCATTGCTTTCTTATTGTTGCTACTTCTCGTCTCTACATGCTTTGCTGTCACCTTAACTGCGCACCACCCCCACCTCCTCTCCTCTGCATCACTTTGACCTGGTGGGGTCCAGCTGTGTCTGCTTCCACACCTGTGCACTATTTTACCCTCATCGTTCCCACTGTGGAAACACGTTGACTGACAGCTGCACTTCAAAGATCTGCTCCCTCTCTCGCACTCATGGTTATCATATGTTGTTGGGAGATGGAGAGAAGGAGCGAGAAGGAGAGAGAGGGGGAACTAGTCTCAGGCAGCCGGATTGTGTTGTGGGGCCAATTTAGATGATTGGCCTTGAAATGCAAGCTGAAACGGGCTTCCCTGTGTTCCTTTAAAGTGACCCGTGCCCGGCAGTGTAATGTAAAATTATCCTTGCCTTGTTTGTGTTGTGTCAGATGTGGTGACTGGCAGAAACTGTTAGTAATTGTCTAAGTGCTCCGGTGTGTCAAAGCTGTCCGTCACTCATCCCTGCCCCCTCCTCCTTAGTTCTGCTTCTTCGGCTTCTCATAATATTTTCACTGAGGACAAACTACTTTCAGTGATGGACTTGTCACATCGGCGCTTTGGCTAGGAAAAATATTTTACCTTGGGAAGAACACACAGCCGACTGACATGTGTTCCCGCTTTTTGGGTGAGAAAAAAATGAGAGAGGCATACGTGTTCTTTCTTTTGTTCTTTGATACTTCTACAAATTCAAGACTATGAGCACTTCTTGTCATAACTCATTGAAGTCGAAGCTAACCTGAAATGTGACATTATGAAAATACATTCCTGACTGTATCAACTGTAAAAGAATGGACACGCGTACATACTCTCTTATGTATGCACTTTAAATGGAAACTACTGAGCGAACATCTGAGCAGCGAGAGATCATGAAAAGACAAGAAGACGAAGTTTCGCTGGGTTTGGTTTCACCGCTTGGAAATTATTTAAAGGCGTTCAAACACGTCGTCATGCACCGCAAAGAGTACACATACATGCAACGCACAAAGGCCCTGCAGTGTAGACACAGAACATTCAGGTGTATCTAATTAAGCGCGTGAAGTGTAAATGGCTATGGTTATAAAGGTTCCTGTTAATCAGCTGTTTATTTAGGGAGACAGATTGAGTTTATTTTACAGTTTTTGGAACACAGTGGTGAAGTTTTCCTGGAGTCACATCAGATGATTAAATCGCCTTGACTTCTATTTTTCTTGTTTTAAAAAACCATTCAGTTCTTTTTAAAAAGTCGCAGTGATCAGGCCGATTACACTCACCAGCCAATCACATGGCAGCAACTCAGTTGTTGTAGGGATGTAGACATGGTCAAGACGGCCTGCTTAAATTCAAACTGAGCTGTAAGGTGACTGACTGGGATTTTCCCACAAAACAACATCTAGGGTTTACAGAGAATGATCTGAAAAACAGAAACTATCCAGTGAGCGCTGGCAGAAATGTCCTCTTGATGCCAGAGGTCATGCTTCAAGTTGATAGGAAGGCAACCGTAACTCAAATTGTCACTCATGGTGGTTGGTGGTGCTTTTTTTCTTGGCACACTTTGGGCTCTTCGTTTCCCCTCTAAGTCATAAAGCTCAAATAATCTCAAACTGATTTCTTGAACATGACAATGAACCTCACTGTACTCAAATGGCCTCTACAGTCACCATGGGGGATGTGCTGGGATGAACTAATTCAATTTCAATTCAGTTTAATTTATACAATGCCAAATCGCAACAAGGTGCTTTATTTTGTAAGGTAAAGACCTACAATAATACAGAGAAAACCACAACAATCAGATGAGCAAGCACATGGCAACATGGGGAAGGAAAAACTCCTTTTTAACAGGAAGAAAGCTCGAGCAGAACCAGGCTCAATTTAGGGACAGCCATCTGCTGTTGGGAGTGAGGGGAATGGAGACATGATAGCTCAGCGGACCCCGACCCCCGGGCCACGGACCTGGGGGTCGGGGTCCGACCGGTACCCAGATGTTACTGGTTGAGTCGTTTGTTACCGTGCCGTGAGATTGAGGCTCGGGTGTGAAATTTATGGTTTTGAGGGTTTTTATTGGGTCTTTTCCCGTGTGTTATGAGTAAATCTTTTTTATGGTACCGGTACTGGTTTTATTTTGTTGTATTTATCTGCGACACCTTAAAGGCTGGTCCGTGACAATATTTTCGGACATGGCGGTCCGTGGCACAGAAAGGTTGGGAACCGTTGTGATAGATGACAGTACTTCCTGATTCCTGGTTCCTAGTGGACTGAATCAAGATAACTTAACTTAACTTAACTTAACTTAACTTAACTCAATAATCGGAACAAAGTGAAGCTTGGGGGTAATTTTGTTATGTTTTTTGTGATTTGTGGTTTTATGTGATGATCTTATCAGTCCAGTTCTCACTATCCTTGAACTGCTATCACAGCAATTTGTATAACCTCAGTGTCATGTTCAGTGGTACAAGTTCATTACATTCAGGCTTGCAAAAAACTACACAAAATGCATGTTAATTTGAAGTTACTAAGGCTGTTGGGGTTTGTTGATGGAAATGAGCTCATGGAGTCACAACAATAGGTTGAATAAGAAATGTACATTTCATTTTGGATTGATTTTTCATCAGACTTTACATATATGAGAGTTCAACCTGTAAAAGTTACTAAAGTCTTTTCTCTCAAACGGTCAGATGAGGGTGACTCCTCTGGCTGCAAAAAGAGGTCTGACTGTATTAAAGAGGATCCATGTGGTTATGTGATGTATCTGTAAAACCTTCCTCGTGAGTGTATGTTCTCAAAGTTCTCACGTTTCAAGTTTTATTGGTATCATGTGGATGACAATACAAAATAAGACAATAAGTCAGGGTATTATTTAGTACATGGATGACTTTTGGATGAAAGGTCGCTACTATATCAGCGTGCAGTATCCTCGATCAGTCAGTTCCATCACTTGCTCATCACAAATGCAAGAAAGCAACAGCCAAAATATTCAGTATGAAGTTGTAAATAGCATGAGTGGATCCATCTTTCCATCTTTGCCCAAAATGCATTTTTAAATCTAAAACTTTTCTTTCCTCTTTAAATGGTTTGTGAAATGTTTGTTTACATAAAATCGCAGCTTGTTTTCCAATTTATTGCGTCCTAATTATGCCAAAGCCCAACACACACACACACACACACACACATAAATATATATCCTAAATAATTTCTCTTTTCTGTATTTTCTGTCTTTTCCTATCCTCACATGTTGGAGAGTCACTGGGCTCAGGATGCAGGAGTCCTGCAAAGTCACAGCATAGTCAGCCCCCCTCGCCCTCCCCATCCCTTCCTGTTCAAACACACCTTCCCTGCCTTCCTCTAGGGAGGCGAAAAATCATTCGTTATTTTAATGGGTGTCAAATATGTTTTCCAAATCTACTAAAAGGTTATCGTTGTTACACATGGACAAGTGCTTATATCTGAATCAATGTTAACTTTGTTACTTGGGAAATTTACTGCTTTCCCGGCCGACCACGGTGCACAAACTTAATCGGCATGTTTTCACAAAGTGCAGCTTGAGGGTGATTTATACGGCCGAGGTGACTGACTGCTCTTTGATAGAGCGGGAGAAAAACATACATCCGAGAAGTGCGATGAAGGCATAAATAACGCTCCCTGTATTTTCATTTGAATGTCTGACACATGAAGATTATGTATTGTTAGTGTTAGAACGGCAGGGGGGTTGGGAATCGGGGGCAGTTGGTGGCAAATGTGGTAATATAAATGAATGACATATGACTCTGAAGACAACCTCTGGTGGTTTACACAGCCAGAAACTGATTTAGCCCAACCTCAGACCACATCCTACCCTCTGGATCTCTCCTCACCTGACACCATGGAGGTCTTGCCCTCCTTACAAGCATCACTGCGAGATGGATTTATGAGTAAAAAAAGCAAAACAAAACAAATGTATTTAAAAAAGACTAAGAAAGAAAAAGACACAGAAAGGCAAAGAAAGAACGAGAGCACTGCTGTTCCTCCAGTGCCCGAGCGTCACTATTTGTCTTGGGTGAGTTAGCTTTATCTAATAAAGTGTCTCTGTATTAAGATGGATACTTCAAACGCTCTTTTGTCTCTATAATCACAGAGCAGGGAGGCAGAACTCACACATTCCTCGCTCAATTTATTATTAATAAGTACATCACTGGGAGAAAGATATCCTGGGGACCAAAACACCCGCAGAGCGTAACATTCATCAAACGTAAACGAATATCACAATACACAGGATACAGAGGCTCCAATAACAGATAATTGATGAGAAAGGTCTTTGGGTGCACTGGATCACTGTTGATGGTTATCATTATACAACATCATTTTATAGTTTACAACAAAGGATGAACTGGTTGTTGAAGGGAAACATTTTCGCTGCCTTGTGTGTGCAATTAAGAGGAATGTTTGCGGGACAGGGGTCAGTCCGCGCTCTCGTGATTAAGCTGTGGTTAGCGGCATAACTGCATCCTCTCAATACTTATGTTTTCTCGCAAGACCTTAATCTATTGCAACCGCAGCAATTACCCTTCTGACAGGATAACAAAACACAAACACAAACAACACGATCACATCTAAGGCATTTTTTTTAATAACCCCTTCATCTTCTGCGGGATGAGACTTTGAATTCTGTTTTCTTTTTAAGATGCTAAATAAAATCTCAGCTGAAATATGCAAAGTAAAACTCAACAAACTCAAAAGATAATTCAGGGAGATGTTTTTGCTTACATTTGTAAGTGATAATGAGGCTCGAGTCTGCGTCTGACAACAGCGAGGCACTGTTTCAGATGACAGATGGGACCCACTGAGTGACTTACAGAATAAGCCACTCCCCACCCCGCTGCACAACCTGTGCTCCGGTGTCGGGTTTCCAGCAGTCAGTAGCAGCTCTGACACATGTAGCTATAGGTCCCCCCATGTCTGAGGGCAGGAATTCAATCAATAAAGCTCACCCCTCAACGAGATATACCGTGTTACAGCACAGGAACGGAGTGAGGAGTGGGAGCCATCTGCTCCCCCTGTCACATGTCAATCTGTGCAGCTAATGTCCAACATATTGGGTCATCACTCATATAGCTTAAACCACCTTCGCTGGCTTTATGTAATGAAGCTGTAACTCAATTGGCATTAGTTTACCATCCCAGGTGCCTGCTCTCAAATCAGCTTGCATCTGTCTCCCTGCCCTCAGGGACCAGAGATTGTTGATGAGTCATTTTCACTTTTCAAGCTATGCGTTAGTAATTCTTTACCGAGGTGCTGTTAATGTTAGCCAAATAAATCTTGTGGCTCTCATTGTATTTCACTGAAGACATTATGGCTGAGTAGTCATTTCTCTGATAGTTTTTTGAAGTTTGCCTGAGGGGTAGGCTACGGAGTGCAACACAGTCAGGATTCCTTTGCCTTAGCTGGCTTGATATAACCTAAAACCCAGTTGGAGATAACAGGCGATTCTCTGCTCTGGGCTCTGTGCACATTCACACAGGTAGAGTGAGTGGTGTGCTAGCACTTTGAGAAAGCACCGATCCATTTACCACTTACCCTCATGCTTGCAATCTGATGACACAATTTACATCACTTGCACCCAGGCACACTTGCAGAACACACCTACCTAACATACTTTTTGCCATCAAAGAGGTGCATTTGCTAATTATCAGCAGGTGGAGAATTAAAACAGCAAAAAGGCAGCGTCATTCCAAATCCGATTACTCCCCCCCCCCGTGGGGCCTCTGAGCATACTTGCTTTTAAAGAGCTTCTACACAATCAGCACTGCTTATGAAGTGACTACAGTAATCAAATGCTAGACAACCTCAGAGTGCCTTAGAGTGAACCACCCACGTAATGAAAGCATCATTAGCCACAGCCTTGCTTGATCGGTAGATGTCTAACAGCTCGGAAGGTGTTGGGGCTGTATTTTTCTTTTTTTAAGTCCTATTTTTGACTGATATGAAGTATTGCACAGAGCGACTTTACAACAGGAGTGTCATTCTGTTTCTTAGAGGCTGTAAGTAATTTTTTGACATTTCCAAAGGCGTGACATTCAGTGGAAAACGCCGAAAATGAGCAAGGCCTGATTTACGAGCAGAAAAGCAGATTCCGTAATAACATTGCACTGAAAGATGGGTTTCAAACACAACCTGTCATGAAAGCCAGAACTAAAACAGACCTGAGCACAACATTACGTCCTGAATGAAGCGGACTGTCTCAGTGTCCCAGTTCAATGGGACAATTCATCATTCGGGGGTATAATAAGGTTGCTATTGTTTCAGGGGTCTGCATAATTCTGCTCTCATAAGAATATGAATACTTCCCCATCTGTTTGGTATTAGCTTTCAAACCTGCACTTAGCTGCAAACCCACAGCCATGCGAGACATTTAGTGTTTAATTAAAAAAAAAGAAAGAAAGGGAAAAGTCAGAATAAAATTATACTGCTATAAAAGAGTCTTGCCAACAATAACATTATCGTTTGACACGCAGCATGTCAAAAAAAAAAAAAACTGCTTCATATCACAGTTAAGAGAACCGACCTTTGAAGAAAGCGTGCGTGTGCACGTGTGTGCGTGAACCAACTGATTTTAAAGCTTCAAAGATCGCTTTTAGGATACCACAAAAGAATAACCTCTGACACCCAAACAAACAAACACAAGCCACATTTAAATAGCACAAGTTGGAAAAGTCTGAAAGCGCACTTCTCTGGTGTGTGCGCTGCACACTGTACGTGTGTGTCATAAAGAGCAGGGACATGTCTGTTATGTGCAGTTTGATTAAAGCATGATGGCTGGTGTCCAATCTGCTTTCCAGGGGAGTGCTGTGACAGCCAGCAGCTCGTCTACCTGCTGCCTCCTCTGCGTGTTAGGTGATTTACGGCTGACTCCCTCCGTTTATGTACTGCCTTATTTTCATTTCTACCCCGCTGAGTGCCAGGTTCAGAACTCCTGAAGAAATATTATGCTTTGCTGACAAAATACAGTGACAGCCATCACCCAGCCTTAAAAGAGTGCCAGAGTGTTTAACAGTACGAGAGCCTGGGAGACAAGGCGAGGTTGAAGGCATCTGTAAGCGCGCGGCCCATTGAAACAACCATTTGATCTAAACCAGCTCTGATTGGGTGGAATGATGTTTACAGCCGAGTTAGAATCCACTTTCAATTAAAAAAAAATGACACGGGGGGAAAGGGGAGGTCTGTAAAACAGACGGTAAAATTTATTGAACAACTTTTACAAGGGTCTTGTCTGAGAAACATGTGGCGCACAAATGAAATGTTTGTTTCGACAGACGGCTTCGCCTGCAGACGAGCAGGTAACTTGACGCCAGGGACTTTTTCATTAACCCCGAGTTCAAACCCTGCTGCCGTTCCAGGCTTTTGTGGGAAAGCAACAATTTGATGTAAACGGGATGAATATAAATACCACTGTTGTTCAAGCGCCGCCATGTTTCCTATTCATTCCAGCCTGTTTTCTCCTTTACAAGAACTACTCTGAGCTGTAATGAGGTGTTGTAGCGTCCCGAGGCGTTATCATTTGCCGCATTATTATTTCAAAAGCTCAGACAACAGCACAGTCTCTGATGTAATTCTCATGCATATGGAAGGTGTTCCAGTGACTTGATATCCTGGTTTTGGAGGAGTAGGGGACCCCCACACACACTAAATAAAACGAGTGATCACAAACCTAATGAGGCAAACGAGTGTTTGGAGCAGTTGAGACCAGGTGTCAGATGGACATACTGCTGTCTGTAATTAGCCCCTAGCTACATAGATCATTGCTTGTTTTTATTTAGATTCCAGCTATGAAACATAATCATGAATTAAAAGCTCAAAAAAAAGGGAAAATAAATCCACCCACCTCCTTGCATCTGAGACGACTATAAATAAAAATTGTCATTGTAACCTAATCAAATTATGAGACGTATTTTGGTTAGGCTGTCACTTGTTTGACGCTCTCAGTCTCTCTCTCCCTCTCCTTCTTTTTCTCAGCAGACGAGGCAAAGCAAAGTGAATCCCCTGAGGTCCTCTCATCTCTCTTCAGGAGCTGCTGACTCTCTTCTCTTTATGGCACACCCAGAAGGATTAAGCGCAAATGGCATTCACATGATTTCAATAAGCTCAGGGAGACAAGAACCAGCCTTTCAGCACATTAGCTTTTTGCTGCAGAGGACACAAAGCAGACGCAGAACAACTGCGGGAGGGAGACGCACGGTTTATAATGATCATAATAATAGACCGGTCTGGCACTGCTAAAATGAAATTCCACTGTCCCCCCCCACCACCACAGAAAAAGAAAGAAAAAGGCTCAGTGAGTGATGATGTCATCAGTAATGGACCAGATTAGGTTAGACGTGAACCTGAGGTGACACTGTCGTAAAAGCTGACCCCTCCTCCGCAGGCAAAGCCAGAGACTGGGCCTTTTAAAAATAGCAGTCAAAAGAGGTCTTTTTGGAGGCAGTTGACTTATGTCAAAGGTCACCCTAAGTATTTGTAAAAGCAGGATCCAGGACCCGGATGTAAACAAAGGGGTCTCCCTTGGCTGCCAAAAATTAAACGCATGATTGGATGGTTTTTCATTATTAATGACGGTCGACGGAGCATTGGAACAAACTATGACTGAATGATGAATAGTTAAAGCTGCTGTTATCAGCTATTTTTACAATCAGAGTGAAGCAAATGACTGTATGTGCCGTTTTTCTTCGCTTCAGAGCTCTCTATCACTTATCAGCTCATTGCTTTGGTTTTTGATTCAACTTTACTTACCATCTCATCAGTGATGTTTTCAGAACAACACACGAGTTACGATAAACCCACTCCACGCCCTCATCCAGCTCACAGCCAAAACTGGCAGCTAGTTCTTGAAGCAAGCCAACTTCATGGAAAGTTGTGTTATTGTTCTCGCTAGTGCAAAATGCACCGAACAAAAAATCACCTACATCACTTGCTATTTGTTGACGGAGGGCAAGTGCATGTTATTCCCCTCTCACACTGTGGCTATATCTGTGGTCAATAGGGCAAAGATTTAAATTCGGAGGTGGTGAACAACTGTTTTTGTTTTTGTTTTTTGCCTGCGCCAACAGAAATAAAAGATTAATGTTGTATAAATTTATGTCGGAGAGGAGCTTGGTGAACCCAGAGTAGCATTTACCAGCTAAAGAGGCAAATACAATCCATCCAGATTTAGCAAACAGCTTTGCAGGCGCCAAAGATGATTATTTATAATATCAGCTTTAATCCTGGATACTTCATATACTTATTATTTAAAATGCATACTGCTTTATAAACAGCGCTTGGATTATTTTGGATATCAGTCAGACATTTGCTAAGATCCTACAAGTGGTTATCAGTAAACACTACTCCTTTAAAGTTAGCTATCTGTTCTTGTTAAGGTGACATGCTGCCAGTTTAACCAACTATCCAACTTAATCATTAATTTACTCTTTCATAGTTTTAATGTGCAGTAAGGGAAATAATTATTTGATCTGCCAAATTTGTTTGTGGTTTGCTCGATTACAAAGAAACAAACAGTCTCTCATTTTAATGGAGAGAGACAAACACATTACATAGAAGTTATAAACTGCTTTGTATGTCATTGAGTGAAATAAGTATTTGATCCCCAAGCAAGACATGACTTAGTACTCGGTGGAGAAACCCTCGTTGGCAAGCACAAAAGTCAGACATTTCTGGCACCAGGTTGACCAACATCTCAGGAGGGATATTGGTCCACTCATCTTTACAGAAACTCTCTGAATCCTTTAGGTTTCTTGGCTGCTGCTTGGGACTCCAAGCTTCAGCTCCACAGATTTTCTATAAGACTGTGGTCTGGAGGCTGGCTAGGCCACTCCATGACCTTAATGTGCTTCTTCTTTATCACTCCTTTCTTATCTTGGTGGTATGTTTTGAGTCATTGTCATGCTGGAAGACCCAACCATGGCCCATCTCCAGTGTTCTGGCTGAAGAAGGTTTTCATCTAAGATTTTACAGTGTGTGACCCTCAGTGCAGTGAAGTCATCCTGTCCCCTTAGTAGAAAAACAGCAAAGCATAGTGTTTCCACCACCGTGCTTGACTGTGGGGCTGGTGACTGTTGGGTAATACTCAGCATTTCTCCCGCTTCAAACACGGTAAATCAAGCTGATGCCAAAGAGTTCAGTTTCCTCCGAATCATTTAGATGTTACCTGGCAAACTTAAGATGGGCCTTCTTGTTTACTGCGCTGTGCTGGTGTTTTAGTGACTGTGGTTCCAGCTGACTTCAGATCATTAACAAGCTCCTCTCACGATCATCCGCACTCCAGATGGAGAGCGACTGATGATCATGTTATATTTCTTATATGTCTGAATAATCACACCAACAGTTGTCACCTTCTCACTAAGCATCCTGCTGATGGTCTTGTAGTGCTTTCGAGCTTTGTGCAGGTCTACAGTCTTGTTCCTGACGTCCTTTGACAGCTCTTTGCTCTTGCCCATGGTGGGGGAGAGGCTCGATGAAAGAAACTCTGTGGACACGTGTGCTATATACACACAGAAATATCTGTCATTGATTGATTGATTACAATATGCAGGAGCCAGGCTGTGTTGTACAGGATTGGATACTTTGTAACTTTCATATTAGGTTTTTTTTTTCTGGGTGTTTTCTTGATATTTTATCTCTCTACATTAAAATGAAACTACCATAATAACTAAAGACTGTTAATTACCTTGTAAGTGAGCAAACTTATGAACTCAGGGGGATAAAATAATTATTTTCTTCAGTCTACCTGATGGTGTTCATAATTAGACACCTTGCCCTGGACTTTTCCCTAAAGATTGCATTCAGAGAGCTTTTGGTCTCTTCTGTAACATAAATATCAACAGATACACTAAGAGAGAACACACAGCGACCCATTAAAGCAATTTCAACCATTAGCTTGTCAGTATGGCTTCCAACTTCTCCACTTATTTCACTCCTTTTCTTATTCTAGTTTTCATTATCGCCTGATGTCCTTTCTGGCTGTCTTGTTCTCCTTGTCTGCCTCTTTTATCCTTTCTCCCCTGTGAATGTGACTAATCGTTGAGCTCGGTGAAGGTAGAATGGCACTCGGTCCCCTCCTTCCTCCCCTTGCTCCCCTCCCTCCACCACTCTACACGCTCCACTCCTGCACTGTCAGTGATTTTTCATCGCCCTTGTTGGGGCTGTTTTATGCATTGTTTCCCTGATGCAGTGATTGATGTCAGGGGCTGGTAATCTGGGGGAATGAGAGGCTGGATGGTGGCCACCGAGTCCCCCTCTGTCTCTGACACGTGTCGGCTGAGCTGCGCAGCGCTGTGCTGCGCTGGGGCCCCCTGTTTGGCCGCGGCCACTGCTGAGGCTGCTTGCTTCGCTCACTCAGCCAGTCCTCATTTCCATTTCAATCTCGAGCTCATGAATGCAAAAACTCTGGCCGAAAATTAATAACACCACGCAGGGGAAAAGTGGGCGCAAGGGAGAGGGAAGGAAAGACAGAGAGAGATGGAAAGGAGAGTAAAAAAGGAGAATGGGGAGCTGGGGTCTTTTTCACCCCTTTTGTTCCTCCAAAAGTGCCCCTTATTTTATTTCCCTCTCTCTTTCACCAGGATCCTCCAATGAATGGCATTACAGACAAAGCCATATCCAGAGTGACACAAATTTATTTCGGTTGCAGCGCCATAGTGTATTTCTACAGAACCAGGGGCGATTTGTCTGGGGACAATTTGGTTTCCATAAAGGATTTAAATGGTTTCTGTGGAGATAGTGGGGTGAAATTTAATTTGTTTCTCATTTACTACAGCAGGTATGAAAAGGAGAAAAATTGGATGGCTGATGGGCTAAAAATTGGTGCTGTCCCTCTGCTGTATCCCCAAAGGACCGAGGCCCTGCATCATATAGATTGAGTTCGACCCCCCCAGCCCTCCCAACCACAAGCCACGCCAACGCGCGCGCGCACGCACGCACACACAGAGCCTTCCTCCTGCCCAGAGAGAGCTGTAACCTTAAACCAACTTAAACAGTAACCTTTGGGGAGGCTGCCAATCACTCCTAAAACAACGTTTCCATCGATCGGCCTGTCTGCGTGATTTATGGGCTCATTTTACACTAATTGAGAATTAGAGGGCGGATTAGTGGGCCTCAACACTTCGGCCTGATATGCACTCTGAGCAGTGTAATCTGTCACGCTGGGATGTCCGACACTCTCTTACTCACAAAGGAGGGGAGGAGGGAGTAGAGTGAGGGGAGAGGAGGGGAGGGGGGTGGTGGTCCTTTCTAATTGAATTTCCAGATAACACGGAAATTAATTTGACACCAGTGAAATTTGACTACGACTCTGCCGCTGCGCTCTCCTGCTCCCCCATCGTGAAACCTACGTGTTTCCCCTCTTCCTCTCCTTCTTTCTTCCTCTCCCTTTATCTCTAATTTGTCCGTTCTCGCTCTGTTTCTGCTGTGCCTAGCAAACACTATTGATCCAAATCACTTTGAGTTGAGGGCTTTCTGAAGCATGGAATTCCTAAATCATATTTGTGCTCATATTAGAGCAGTTCATCTGCTGCTATCTTCAGCCAGATAAAGAATATTACCTTTCATTTTGTTTGACTGTGTTCAAATTATATATTTTTTCTCTTTCTTCTCTTTCTTTCCCCCCTGTTTTTATGGGGGGAATCTCCTTTCCCGAGCCCTGCGAATGCATGCAGGCGAATGCCCAGAGTCAACAGTTGGAATTGAATTAGGGTCCCGGCTCGCCAGGTCCATTGTCTGGGTAATTTGTCCTATAAGTGGCAAAATGAAAGCACTCTCCACGGTTCTCTGAGCACCTGCTGTTGTGTCACTCATCACTGCAGATACAGAAAGTGAGAAGGAGGGAGAGAGAAGTGTCTCAAAGATCACATGTTCAATTGCTGCGCCATTATCAACTCAGATGTCGCTGCAGCTTCTTTTTTTTTGTCAAGCATGTGTAACGACATCAGAATAATCCTCAGCTGCAAAGCAGGGGAAAGATCAAGTCTGAAAAATCTGTGTTGTTTACAACGCTTAATGACAAAATGGTCTTCCTGTGGAATTTTCAGTTGTGGTTCCAGCAGCTGAATTAAGGTGTATCTCGTATTCAAGCACGGTTGTGATGACTGGCTGCTCTCAGTCTTCTTCCATCTTCATTAGCTTGTACACATGTGTCGGGTTGCAGCTTGCTGAGGCGGAGCTAACGCTAAATATTTTGTTTATCGCTTGACTGTCGAATAAATAAAGACCCATACCTTACAGAGGCAACGATTTTCAGATAAAATATTAATCTGCAGCTGCGAAACAAAATTAGTAAAGCAATTCTCTTTGAAAGGTCGAGTTCTTTCAAATGCAAATATTCAGGTAAGTATCACGAGAGCTAAACCTTTTACCTTTACTGTAAATTACAGACCTCTTTTTTCTTTTTTGTAGCTCGCATTGTGTGGGAGTTAAGTTTGCTCGGGAGCTCTTTAGCAGGCTAAGAGATGCATTTATCTGCGTAATGAACTTTGGACGCTAGCTAACTTAATCCCAGTAATGCCTGCGAGAGTCAATTAGTGCAACTAGATTCAGTGCAGTATTTATCTGATAGAGCAGACCTGGCAACTACACACACCAGAACACACGCACCATATTGACCATCTTCATCTTATCTTTCAGCTAATGGGACCACAGGGCCCATCATCAACTCCGCTCTAAAATACAGTGTAAGGTTTTTTTTTCTTCTCTTTTTGAAAAGCCTGTGGGGAGTTTTGAAATTGAGTAGCTGTTGATTTGCAGCACTAACAAGTCTTTTAAGAGTTGATTTTACTCTCCCCTGATCATTTCAGTTTATAATGGTATAAGTGTGTTAACCTGGATTCCCCCTCAATCAGTGCTTGCAGGATATTATCAGCGTGGCACACAGGTGACAGCATATTACAAGACCTGTAACAGATACCGCTGGGATCTTCATCTCCCTTATGACAGGGTCTACTATGTGGAGCAGGAGCCTGCATAGAGAATAATAAATGACAGGATTTGAAAAGACGAGGCCGTTAGCAGGCACGGTCATGGTCTACATTGCCCTTTTTGTCTCTCCAGGGACAAGTGCAAGTGTGCGTGTGTGTGTGTCTTTGTGCTCGCTTGACTGCGTGTGTGCGCTCCAGCTGTGCTTTCACACAGACCTGCTTAACTTTTGCAACAGCGTCAGTGGTGGCTATTGTCTTGTAGCAGGCGGCACACTGTGGGTTACAGAGGTCTCTATCTGCCTGCTTCCTCATTTCTTATTCAGACCCACAGGGACAGAAGGGAGAGAGCGGAGTGGAGGGAGGGGGTGAGAAAGGAGAGAGAGAAGGGTTTGCAAGGGGGCGGAGGAGGAGGATAACTGAGAGGCTGATGGAGACTAGGTGACAGGTTGGAATGGGCCATCAATAGATCCATCAGGCGGGTAATTTGGAGCGCGCTTAACATACATCAGTAGAGTCGTAGGAGCTGGTATCTGTCTTGTCATGGAATCACAGTAAATAAGAGTTAAAGATGGTGTCAGGCCTGACCTGACTGACCTCCCTGCACACACACACACACACACACACACACACACACACACACACACACACACACACACACACACACACACACACACACACACACACACACACCACTGACAGCACTGGAACAGAGCAGCATGGAGCACGACAAAGACATAACACTTAAATTAACATGTTCACATGCACTCTCACATACACACATTCAGACTTGCAAAAACATCCAATCTTAGCTTTAGAATAACACTCAGCATCTCATAAATAAAACTACTGACAACCGTGGTATAAAACAGCGGTGTTGTGCAAGAATATATTTGGTGGTCAGGGAGATCTGATAGCTGAGTGGTAAAGTGCATACCATCCCACATGAAGTCAGAGGTTCAAATGCTGGCTGGCTGCTCCGTCTGCCTCATGCTTACACTTCCTTTCGCTGTAAGTGTCTGATCAAGTCTTAAAATGCCTAAAATAAGCTTTTAGGCAATATTGCTTGAACTGAGTGAGTCCTTTTCATTTTGTGAAACTATATGACAGGCAAAATCTTAACTAGAAGAACAAACCCGCTCATTGACAAACAGGTTGGAGCGTCTCTCGATGACAGCTAGAAAACAAATGCTGCAGGTGCTTTGAAAACAGTGCATAGCACCAGAGGGCAGGCAGATGAGCCTCATCCCAGTGGAAGATGTGTCTCTCTCTTTGTGTAAACGTACACTTGTGTGTGTGTCAGGGTGTTACAGCGGAGCATGTGACTATAAAAGTGAAACACCTTAGGCTAAGTGCTGTTCCTGCCACTCACACTCCCCACTAACCTTTCGAACACACACCATCCAGCCTTATAGGTGTCATCTCACATTTGGGGGTGACTCAGGGGTGAAGCTTGATGACATTAAGAGATGACTCATATACCAGTTTTTACTATATAGACACTCCTGATCACTTTTAGTGTCATTTTAGTACTTTTTGGCTTTTCTATTTACACTGCCGCTGTTCATACTTTTGCTATACATCGGTCACTTTTGAACAAAATTGTCTCTAGGGCTTGATTTTATAGCTGTAACTCTTGTTTTGCCAAGAAGTGAAAAGTTAAAACCACAAGCCTCAGTCCACAAGGGATGATAAGTTTGACTAGTGTGAGCTTGTTGCGAGAAATATATTTCCAGATATAATTCACTGAAAGTACACACAGGAGGATTGGAAGCGAACCACCTGACATCACAGCTTATTGAAGTTTCACAGCCAAACTCTGCCAGAAGATCCACTGAAGTCAATCAACCAGGTGATCATGTTTGGCAGCATCTCAGATGTAGAGAGCTGGGCATTTGGTGAGCAGAAACCCCTTTTGGCTTTGAGTTTCTCTTAAGCTGGCAGGAATTTGCAGGCAAGCAGTCCTCCATGCTCACCAAGTGTGACTTGATCAAAAGTGAAATGATTAAGTCACATAATCTTACACCTTCATCAAAAAGAACTAGGTTGAAATACTTTATATATCTGAAGATACGTTAAGATTTTCCCTGCTTTTTCCTCTTGGTTCAGTCTTCAGCCACTGCTAAATACATGAATGCGAAGCACCTCATATGCTGTCAATCGACAATAAATGATTCACAACACATGAAGATATAAATGTACAATTCCACCATATATAAATTTTTATGTTAGAGAAACATCATATGTCCATGTCAGATTATGAATCTTTTAGCCAGCGCACAAAACACACAAAAATAACTTTTATAAGTCCAAATTTAAAGGAAAAAGTTGGAGAGCTAAGACTGACCATGCTGAATAGTACCTCTGTCTCCATTTAAGTGTTATCTCACAGAATCAAAGTCCAGCACAGCAGTAATACTCTGCTCATTTCATCCCTTTTTATCCTGTCACATTACAAACTCGCCCCGTGAGTATTTGATGGGCAGCTCTGCCTTTTCACTCTCTGTGAAAACTAAACTCTGGATCCGAGCAGCAGATCTCGGTCTAAATACAGAAATGAAAAAAATCATAACAGGACACGCTGGAATCCAGGAACCATTTATATGAGGTAATTTGACCGCATACAACAAACCTACCAAACAATGCTCTCAGAGTTACAGTGAGGCAACTGTATTAAAAAGCCACCACAATCATGTTATTTGGCCTGTGGCTGAACACAAACATGTTTTCTTTTCTTTTTTTTCCGTCCCCAGTATAACTGTGGTCATACTTTCCCTACACAATAAACCAAATTAGTGGCAGGAAAATCTGATCATGAGCGCTCATGTTTTTGCGCAGTTGGAGTTGTGAATAGAGTTGTGTAGTTATTGGACACAATCTGGACAGTTTGTATCTGTCAGGTGCACCTTTTTATCTGAAGTGTAAATGTATATGTTTATACCCTCTGTATGCCTCGTCTTGTAACCATAAATCAAAAGAGACATGCTCAAATAGTCAAATAGCGGAGCTATATTAAGGATTTTTTACATTTTGTGTACTTAGAATAAACTCACATTTATTTAAATGACACAAAAATCCCTCATAATATTAAAAATCTAACTTAGCCATTAACTATTCTGACTGGTCGAGTTTGTTGCCAGACACGGAGAAAGAATAAAACAACCACCGAAAAGTCATTCCTGCACGAGGGAAAACCTGAGCTCACGGATAAAAATTAAAAAAGGAACAAACGGTGTTGCTAAGTTGATTTTCTGCAATCCAGGTTTTCACTGTAGTGTGCTGATGAACACAAAGAAACATACACACAGCAACACAAACCAGAATGGAGCCACGGCTCTCTGTTCACCTTTTATTATTGAACTCGTTACAGTCCTCTTGGCCCTGCTTTAATTAAACCCTATTAGCTAGTCAAGGTTCACTGTACACTAATAATGTTACTCTGATACAATTTGGCCTCTGCTTTTAGCTTTAGGAGTGTGTAGCTACCTTAATCAAAATTGTCAGTTAAAATGAAACTACAGCTCAAGTAATTAAATTTAATTGGATCTTGTCACTTTTTATGCTGGCGGTGTTTTGATCCTTGTTGAGTGTTTGCTGCCCGCGCTTCATACTGAGCTTTATTAGTCTGTGTCCTCGACCTTGCCAGGACCGAATGCGCATAGACCCGGTTGAAGCTGGAAGTGCTTTGAACCTTGAACGCTGCATGAGTGCAAAAGAAACTGCTGTAATTTGGCATTAGATCATTAGTATTTCTAGGTAATATCTGGAATTGCTCCTGCCTGGTCTTGCACCAGGTTTCACTGCAGAGGAGTGGAAAACAGGTTAGAATAATTCTGTTATCAAGCACCTCAGAAGAAAAACACAGATCAGCTGTTTTATATAACAGAGGTGCTTTTCCTTGTTGAAAATTAGTGGTAAGGAGACGAATGCGTCTGCGCTGGATTTACTCATTATGAATCCAGCTTGTAAAGTTTGTACATAGATTTTCTTGATTGTGCTTGTAGTGGAAGATCAATCGCTTTCATGTTTAATTTTTTGTTTTACAGTATATTTTCACAAAACACTTGCCGTTTTCCTCGCAGCAATCAGATGTCTCTTGGAGGAGAAAACAATTCCTGCTGTCATCTCCTTACATTGCACCTAAAGTAGAGATAGCCTACAGCCTACAGAAAGCCAAAGGTGGAATAGCTTTCCTGGAACGCCGGGTTCGTGGCCAGATTTTTGTGTTGCCAGAGGAATGAAACGTCTAAATGGGGTGGTCAGGATGGGCTTGGCAGTGCTGGAGTGACCTCTCAACCTCCAGACTTAGGAGAATATGGGAGGAATTGAACGCGCGGGCGTTCTACCTAAGGCAGGAGCGGCAAATCTTTATTCACTGAGAGCTGCTTGCTGCTAAAGCACATTCTCTTTCAATCCATTAGAGCGCACCGTCCCCTTCCCCTTCATCACACAGTGCAGCCCTTAATTTGACAATGACAAAGAGCCACTTGCAGATTTTAAATTTCATAATTTTAATCTGTCAAGTCTGACATTTAATTAGTGGCTTCCTAACCTGTGTCTGCCTCGCTCTCTGAAGGGCACCGTTTGTTCTGAGAGCGCTGCGCAATCTCTCAGCAAAGGAGAAGAGAGAGTGGATTAATATATATGTACATTACCAGCTGCTGCAAAGACAATACAGAGAGGGAGGCCATTAGGGCCTAATACAGACAGATGAGGTTAATAATATTTGGGAAGTGTTGCTCTATTAAGCAGAGCACTGATTAAGACCTGAGTGGGATCCCCCCCTTCACGAGGCACTGATTGGGAGCCAGGCTGTCTTTTGTTCTCCTGCTCCCAGAAAGAGGAGAGAGGGAAAGGGTTGCAGAGGAAGAAAGGACAGGAACAATGTTGGCTGACTTTGTGTTCCTCCTGACAATGAGGACGGGTGTAATGAGAATCTTTACAGTCCTGGATGAAGGTTTATAGAAGTCCAACGCCCACTGATAACTTCATTACAACTACTGAGCAAACAGATGGAGGCAGCTTTGGGAATCTTTCTGGTTTGAGGGAAGAGCTCCGTGACTGCTTTCAGTCTGCACTTGATTTCTTTTCTTAGTCACCGCTACATAATGTTGCCAGACTGACCTCATTAATTTATTCCCCTCATTATGTAGCTTGAAGTGTGGAGATTTGGCCCCTGGTTGAAGTTTGAAATTCCTTCTCCAAAAAAGAGAGAGAAAGAAGCAGGTTCTGTGTAACACTATTTCACACAGACAGCTCTGCTGGAGCCACTATTGATTTTCAAATCAATAGAAAGTGAAGGGAGATGGGGTGGAAATGGCTTGGAATTGGGCTAGCAGGGAAAATGTCAGGAGCTCCAGGTGTGGGTATAGCATACGTGTTTTTTTTTTCTTTTTTTGACGCATGTCAGTGTTTAACTTTTAATATCAGAAGCCTTTTTTTCATGAATTCAATTCTTCGCAGAATTTTTGAAAACTCAACTTATCTTTTGTTTTCTCAGCCATTCATTAAGACAGAAAAAAGAGTAACGTGGCGAAGCTGCCGTTCACCATTAAACTAATAAACGAAGAGGCGGATCAATAAATACTGACTGTGTTTTCAAACTCTTTCTAATTACTCACCACTGCCTATTGTGTTCTTATTGAATTGTCTCTCTGGCAACAGGCCCTTCTGCACCTTCCAACACGCAGCGAGTGCTGTTGAGACAGCAGGAGACAAAGGACGGGGAGGAGGGGGTCCGACTCGGTTGATGCAGTGGTGAGACGGCAAGAGGAGTGAGGACGTCTTCCTGGGGCCCACTAGTGGTTGCTCCTTGCCTCTGCTGCTTCATCTGAGGGGCAGAGCAGATGACAACCATGAGGAGAGGAGAAAGATTAAAGATTCAGGGATAGAGAGAGAGAGAGAGATAACCTCAGCCTTTTCTCTCTGGACTTGGACGATGCTCACACCACAGGGAGGAGAGATAATAACGAAAAAGACAGACCCACCTGTTTAAGCGCTGTAAATCATGTGTGTGTCTGCGTGAATGAATGCATGTCTGTACTGCTCAGTGTGTAAATCACTGCTTGGTCTAATTGGTGCCTAATAATACTCATTTCCTGTGTAGATGAAGAACAATGTATTGGGGGGCATATGGGGTCCGTCTGGAGCTTCACACACCAGTGGCGTGCAAGACTGGAAGTTTTCGTATGGCTTAGATACCGAGCAAGGACAGGCCCGGTGTTGCCGATACCAATACCATAGTTTTAACTTATACAGCAGCTTATGTAGTGTGTCTGCAGTGTGTCTGAACACATTTTAATGACCACCGTGATTCACTGTGATTTTTACTTTCCACAATTAATACTACCAACTATACCAAAAAACACCTTTCAGCTTTTCATGTCTTTTGAAACTGGATTTTTTTGGAAAGTTGGAGTGTAAATGCGCCTGTCTCTCAAGTACTTTGGGTCAACTTTGTTAAATGTGCTTCAAATAAAGTAGACATAGAAACAAAGTATCGATTATCTGTTGGGCTAATATCAATCTGATACCAGAACCAATGTTGATGCTATCAATATTTGGATCTTTGTACCTCGGTGTACCCTGCAGTTCATGTGCAACTTTGTGTGTGTGCGTGTGCAAAATTAAGTACGTGTGTCTGTTTGTGTTCGACTTGATCACCGCTTTCCCTTGACAGTGCTCATAGAGAGAATTAGAGAGCTGGTGAGATAATCAGATGAATAAAAAGCAGCCGGTAGCTCATTACAAACCCTATTATTCATTAATTAACATTATTAAAACGTCTAATAGACTGCGGCACTCCTCCCAAGCCCCCCTGCCTCTTTTCAACTAGGTCCCTGCTCCGCGGTCCCTCCTGTTTCTCAACATGAAAAGAATAGCACATCAAACGAGGCCTGGTTTCAATGTGTTGGGGATTTGCAGGTGTAGAATCGCACACACACTGCGCAGGGGATCCGCTCGTCGGTCGCGCCGCGCTCCATAGTCTTCCACTTCGGCCTCACTGTGACACATGCCGCTCACCCGTGCCATAACAAACTCCTCATTAGGAGTGGGGAGAGAACTGGGCCGCATGCTCCCTAATTAGGTCCCCCATCTAAAACTTTCAGTCTTCTCTTCATCCCTCATCCTCCCTCCCTCCATGTCCCTGCATCACAGGGAAAAAGACTGCTGACATTTATGGAAGGCTGTTTAATCAGCTGTATATGCAGGGTTATAAAGGAAAGTTTAGGCCTGCGATATGTGCATACAAAGGAAATATATTTCTTTAGCACTCTAAAGAGGTTGAGCTGTGGCAACTGTCAAAACATGTTGCGACCTATGAAAAGTCTTTAGTTTTATCCAGAACTAAGCTACATTTCTCCCCCCCCCCCCCCCCCCCCCCCCCACCCATTTTCCCCCGTCTCAGTTTGTAGTTCATGCATTAAAATACACAAATTCATCCACGAGATGCACAAATGCGGCCGATTAATTTGGTTACATTGCAGAGACCAATATTCAACTCTGAGGATAATATCTATCAAAAGTTTTTAATTGTGTTCAGTGAGAACCAAATATATTAAACATGCATAATATATACATAGATATGTGTGCGTGCAGCAAGATGGGGAGAATTTCTGTCCCCAAAAATGTAATGATTATCATGCATATTCAAATGTCCAAACAATACACCTTAGTTAAACATTAATATCATAATTTAGATACAATCCGTTTAATGTGTCCAGGAAAAGAAGTATTATTCCTCATTTTGTTCTCATTATTTTCAAATAAACAGGACACTATGTGCGGAAAACAGGGAGCGAACAGACAAATGATGAATATGTAGAAACTCTTGGAGATATTAGTGGGCTTTAAACTACATCCTCTGATTACTTTTCTGCTTTTAAATACTTGATGTTCCAGTTGTACTATGACCTTAAACAAGATTTTATTGGAACACAATATCCATAACATTAGGGGAGTCTTTTATCATGCTGAGAGGGACACCGCCTCCTTGTATCCTTAGTGGAGACTTTGCACATTAAATTACATTAATATTTCTATTTGTGGCACCATATTCACATGTAACGCAATACACCACATGTATATTGTATAACACTAAACACAAATATTTTCTCTTGGGAGATTTGATACTATAATACTTTTTTTTTTTAACTGAATTAATTTCTGAAACACGGGCTCAGACGTGCGTATACATATATGGACGTATACACAGCAAGTCAGAGAGGGAGAGAGAAAAGAAATGTTGGTGTTTGTGGGAAAATGATTTCCTTTATCAAAGCAACTTTCAAATTATTGGCCTTATATTAGCATGGCGACCGCTTTCCCGCTCCTAATCTCTTGTGCTTTCTTCTCACTCTCTTCCCCTCGCGCATGCTGAGTGATGCTTCCTGACAAGTAAATCAGAAAAGAGGTGGCATTTCCCCACGCCGCTGAAGAGCCAGCATCCTTCTCTTTCCTCCCTTCCCTCTCCTTCTTCCTCCTCTCCTCTCCTGATTAAATCTGCTGCTCCCTGTAGGATTATTAGGATTCTAATTCAATCTGAATTTCAGGAACTTGTTTGCTTGGTTACCTGTCACAGCGTATCAGCTTGTCATATTAGTGGTGATCGTTGGCTCTACCTAATCTGCTTTAAACAATTTCATTGGGTGCTGGTCTATAAATCATTCCGTAATGGGATTGACATGCGCGGGCTTAGCTAGGTAAACAAATCAGCTTTGTTTTATGTTAGGCAGCAATGAACTTGGCTTTATCAACTTCCCATCGATTCACACACACCACAAGGTCAAAATCTCTCTGGCTGCTCATCGGGGAAGGGGGGGTGGGGGTGGTTAGTAGGGGTCAGCACTTCAGCAATTAGAATATGTATCAAATAGAAGCAGAGGAGCCCATCGCATCCTGCTACCGCTGTTGCCTTTCTCCAAAGTGTTAATTTATTTCTTATCAAAGTAAAGGCATTTCAAAGTAAAGCTTCGCAGCATTGGAGGGGAAGTTCTCTTTATGGGGATTTAAAAGAGAAAATAAAATGAGTTTGTAGTTTATTGACGGGAAGTCCCAAAGGCTGCTTAAAAACTCATTAACTTTCAAAACTAATTCAGACGTGTTGATTAACATCTAAGGGTTTGATTTATTTATTTATTTATTCCTTGCAAAAGATGGAGGAATTTTTTTCTAGGGCCAGTGTTTTTGCTGACATGCTGTAGTAAAAGTCCTCATTTTGACCCGCTTAGAAAAAGTTGATTCAAATAGAACTTTTCCTAATCATATCACAGTCTCAGCTAGGCTTATTTTGGCAGCACTTTGAAACTATATGCTGTTTCAAATTTCACATAAGTGGGATTTTTCTGTTCCAAAATATCTTAACCTTCGCAAACTACTGTGTCACAAAATCAAACAGCTGATTCTGGTTAAGTATTCAAATGCATAGAAACTGTTGTATTATTATTTTTTAGGCAGCTCAAGAAACATGACAGAGGTAACCAGCGCTGCACATTTGGTATGAGGGACTTTGGCAGGAGCATGCTGTGAAGTCTGCAGGAAATGGGTAGCATGAACCATGTCTTTTGGAGAGCGCCCCAAGTGCTCTGACCAGTACAAAGACAATTACAGATATGAGGCAGAGTTAAGGAATTCTCCAAATGTCCTTAAGAATAAAGGCATATAAATAGAGGGATTTGACTTCTTGTTGCTTCTCTGCTTGTTGCAGACAGAAAGCAAGAGAAAAGGAATATAGGGGGGAGAACAAATTTCACTGAGCTGACCTGTTCAGCAGCATGTCATGGGATCTTTTCACACCAATACATCTCTCTAATGCAGGCAATTTCCTGCAGCTTTTCACCCTAAGAGGGGGATTTGACCTCTGTGGCTAATGCTTAAAACAAATTCGAATGTTTGCCAATAAGGAGGGATTAAGTCTGCCAGAAAAGGTGGGAGAGAATGGGAATGTCCTCTTTGCCATTAACAAACATGCATTTATGCATGTGTGTTAGACAGAAGCGCATCTATCTAAAAATATATTTTCAGTCAAATACAATACATGCATGTAAAAAAGACGCATTTACCATAAGTCTCCAGTGTCAACACGACTGCTCTTAGAATCAAGGGATCGGGGCAGCTAAGAGGTTGCAGGGCATGTTTTGAATGCACATAAATGGATGATATAGTCTGTCAGGTTAGTGGAAAAGTGGGGGAACTTGGATGAATACACATCTGCCAAAGTGGTTGACAAGTCATCTGGAGTAAACACAGACGTGTCAAAACCCGTGCATTGAAATTTTGGGGAAAAGCCTTTTGTGTTTTGATATTTGTGTGCAACATTTTAGAGAGGGTAAACTTTCACCACTTGAAAACCCTCCAAATCATAGCTGGCACGTTGAGGATAATCTTTCCAATTACCCACGTCTCTGTTTCTGAGTGTCTTAGGCTATTAGCCTTGTGATTCCTCTGCATCCAAAGCTATGTGCCGCTGTTGACAATGAGAGGTAAACAAGAAGGGGGGGGGGGCGACTCACCAAATCCTCCAGAGGCCTGGAGGGGAAGCCACACAGCCCAAACTCCTTTCACTGTGAAAAAGCAGCTTCCTTTAAGGTTGTGCTCAGGAGAGACTGACAGCAATTACAGCTTTCTCTTCCCCCCACCCTCCACCCCACCCCAACCTTCTCTAGCTAGGAGAGAACCACATGATGGGAAACCACGAGAAAGGAAAACCTCCCCTCCTCCGCTGTCTTACTTTCTCAGAAAGAGACATTTACCTCCACCTCTCGGTGAGGTGATGATTGTTTACTTTGAGTGATGTGCTATTATGACAGTTCAACAAATCACTGTTACATAGTTTTGTGGCAAATAGTGGAATTTTAGAGTAATCCCATGTAAATTATTAATCCTTTCAGGGGGAAGTTGCAACACAGAGGCATACAGCACATCTCATACACACTCCACCCTGACAGTTGCACTGCTGTGCCAAAACGTTTGACAGCCTGCACTACTTTAGATTTGTTAAGAAGACAGTGGGGCTGAGTGTGAGCCCGATTCAAAAGCTGATCTGAGATCATTGCTGCGTGCCGTGTGCACTATTGTTGGCTGGATTGCAAGGCATTAAAACAGGGGAAAGTATTTTGTTTTTTTTCTTTGTACAACGAATGTTTCATTTACACAGTGTACATCACCGTGAGCCTCGTACAAACTCCAGCAAATAATCTCCCAGTGTATCATATATCATGTGTCTTTACAATCTCAGAGATGGTTACTTTGACACTTTTATTGGTCAGAGAACATTGAGAGTCCATGAAAGATGATATGAGAAACAAGGTAACGGAACAGTATAAGAATGACTCACTGACAGCTCACAACCATTTTAAAACTAGAAATAGATCCACAGTAACTGCTGAGATGTATTTGCCTCTATTTTTCTCCACTTGCCTCCTTCGTCCCTGTCTATGCCTCCTCCCCTCCTTTTGGTGGTCAGTGCAAGGATCACGAGGTGAAGAAGAATCAGAGTGGTACACATATTACTCTCTGTCTCTTTCCATTCTTTTCTGCTGGTGGTTGACAGGGCCTGTCTGGTCTAACCCGGGTGGAAAGTGACTCTAATTGTCATCTCAACAGACAAGATTCTGCAGCCATCCTGGAGGCATGGGCAAAATATACTTAGCTACTTTATCATTTAGACAGAACCCAACCATCGAGGCACCCTATTGACATAGACTTTTATGCAAAGATAGACTTTTTGAATTGGCAGGTCACGTCACCCACTCCTTAGCATGCATACATAATGAGAATAAAACCTTTTTACGTCCTGGCTGAGACACAAGCATCTGACAGGTAGGGTTTGGGAGTTCAAGGCAATGTATATATTCCCTGCCTCTTCTCGTGGACCTGGGCTGGTTATAGAAGATTGTGTTAGCTCAGAGTAGAGAATTTTACCAAATGTTCAGTGCTCGATAGCATTAGTCTGAGCCTGACGTTGCATTGTCTCAACAGTCCTCTCCCAATGGACGCTATCAGGCTGGAATGTATATGCAACTATAGGAAACATTTTGAGCAAAATAAAATAAAATTAAAACATATAAATTAATAATTATATCCAAAGATGAAGCTGTTAGTGTTAGCTATGGCCAGTGTGTTGGCTTAGCATGTTAGCATGCCACTGGCATTCAAAAGCAACGTTATTAGCTATGGCCAGCATCTTGGCTTAGCATGTTAGCATGCAATTAGCAATCAAAAGGAACATCATTGGCAATGGCTAGTGTGTTGGCTTAGCATGTTAGCATACCATTAACAGTCAAAAGGAGCATCATTAGCTATGGTCATTATCTTGGCTTAACATATTAGCATGCCACTAGCACTCAAAAGCAACATCTCATGGACACCTTGAATGCTCATAACCTAGCATTTCAAATATTTTACTCAAGAACCAAAAAACATAACCTTCCTTTGGTGCTACAGGAAAAAACAGACAGCCACCATAGCCATCCTATGCGAACCACGAATTTGTGTACACAACTGTCATGGACAATTGCTGCTAACATGCCTTGGACTCCTTATGTCACATATCAAACCCACAAAATGTTACAGATTATCCTTGTTTCAGTTCCCTTTTCAAACTAGCTTTGTTTCCTTTATTTTGCTCCCTTTCCTACAGGCTTCAGCTGTTGCCCCCCACCCCAAAAGGTGAAATTACCCAGCTTTTGTATGAGGCACAGTCAGCCTTTGAATGTTGCCTGTGAATGCCTGTGGGCCTATAAATGTGCTATGCGAGGGAAAGAGAAAGTTAAGCTGTCCTATTGAATTGATTGAACATTCATGAAACTAAAGTGTGCCCTCCCTCACACCCCCACCCCCTTCTCACATGTGGAAATGACTTCCAGACATTTCCAACGTCCCGTATGGAACACAGCCGTGAGGATCCCTACCTTACAGTCAGGTGCTGAGCTGTTGCCCTGAAGGCACGATTCAATTGTTAAATCTCTTATGAATAGAACAGGAGGGTTCATTTTACCGCTTACAACCTTCCACGTTCATGTTTTGACTTTGTTGGTTTAATTGCACAATTATTTTACACACTATCTTATTTTGTAATCATGTTCTGCCTTGCTGCTTTTAGTTACATAAAGAAGAAAAAAAAGTAAGTCTAAAGAAAAAAGAGCTTTGTAACATTTTAAGTTTTCAGTTCCTCAGTTTAAAAACTCAGTGTCCTCAATGTTTGGCAATCATTTTGAAATGTTACAGGCATACATTATATTGACTGATTCCACTTTTATGGGGCTCTCTCCATTGCACTTTCATTATTTAATCAAAATGCCTTATTGCTTTTGCCCGACAATACACTTAAACCGAATGAATTCCAAGGAGTTCTCATTTTATGTCAGTGCCTGTATATCGTCAGCCTCAAAGATGGCAATATTGAAAGCAATTTTCTGTGTATTTAGGGGCGAGTCAAACAATTTCTGGAAAGAGAACTAATCAAAATGCATCAACCATAATCAATAAAAGTGAGATAAGTTGGATGATAAGACTATGATGATGAATTATACCCATTTTGCTTTCTCCAATACTGTGGGAGTTGTGTGTGTGAGAATCCGCACGCGTGCTGTCAGATGAGCGCGTGTCATCGCCGTGCATCATATCACCAAAGAGCCCCTATGTATCCCACCAACAGGCCGCATCATACCCCTCTATTAAACCATCCGACACCCAAAGGTTGCAGTCACAACCACAAAACAACAACAGCTCAGACAGCTGTGAGACCTAATCATTATTTGGCAGAAGTAGCGAAATCATGTCAGAGTAAGCCCTAAACATCTCGCTTCCCAGTCACATTTGAATCATCTGCAATTAGTTTTGTTTTAATAACACTCACAATTAAAGGTCCTCCGGTTTGCATAATTCATGACACGGCAGCGCCGATGTCAGAAATCAAATGCAACAAATTAGAAATAACAAGTTTGAGACAGTGTGATTCAATTAAGATCCGGGGAAACATTGGGCCATGCATAATTGAGGGGCCGGCAAGGCAAGACTCATGTCAGGCCTGTCAGCCCCGCTGCAGCTATTGGATTTGGCCTGTCACACACACTCAAATCAAGCCTGTAAAAATTACAGGTTACATAGATTTCTTGATTTTATTTTCCGAATGCTTGTGAGTGGGAGAGCTCGTGCATGCGCGCGTGTGCGCACATACGCTTACATGTGTGTATAATTGTTTGTGCATGCACTGCGTGTGGGTGTGCTCACATGTGCTTGTCTCTGAGAGTGAGATATAAATCAGGTGTGGGAGACCATCCAGGGGTTGAGAGCCGAAGCCACATCTGGAGTTGCAAGTTAGAGCCGGCTGAGCCCTTTAGATGTTGAGCGGAGCTCCGGCAAGCTGTGGGCACACGCGCGCGTCTTGCAAACCGCATGATCATCGCCAATTATTACAGTTATGTTTATAGTAAAATCATCAGAACTAGCACTTCCATTCAACTCTGCTGCAGCTTACAAAATGTGTGCCTTTTGGACCCAATTGTGTACACGCATGTGTGAGTACAGTCTTGTGCGTGCAGTCTCTGGATACAGCATGTTTGAGGCTTTGAAGGTACCTTGCATACTGTGCCAAGATGCAGATGCTGTGTTTATTCACCACATTACGCATCAGCTGCAATAACAAATAAATACACAGTGGCTCACAGAGGAGATGACAAAAGTTAGTGCAGCAGAGATATGGATGTGTATGAAAGTGCATTCTTTACTCTGTGTGTGAGTTCGTCATAACACACATGGATATTAATATAATCTGGGAGTTATTATGTTTTGACTTAAAGTTAACTTTGGCCATTTCACTAACATCAGGACACATCTAAGGACAGCACAAGCCTAGGTATGCAGCAATCTTATTTTGGCTAGATTTCCCTCTCCGTAGGCACTTAAGCAGAGAAAGAGAGCAAGTGTTGGGCATTAAATGAGCTCTCAGTTATGAAACACTTACGGGGTTTTAATTATCAGGGATTGTTGAAAGCAAAGGAAATAGAAAACAAAAATTCTTCTTTGTGAGTTTAAAAACATGCTGCTTATTTAATTAAACGATAGCACCCACAGCTCATAAAGACCTCAGAGTTAATAAGATTTCCTAAGGACACCCACATTAACACAGGCTGCTGCTATGTTTTTGATAATCAGCGTTCTCGATGTGGCGTTTGGCAAAGTTTGGGGGGGGGGGGGGGGGGGTGCAGTCGGTGCCACAAAGCAAGAGCTTTATGTGCATGCTTGTGGTAATTTTCAAAAGTGTCACTGATGTCGCACTTCATTTTAAGATATCAATATTGCCATTTGAAAAGGGACCAAATCAAAACCACAATTAGCATATCTTCCAAAGCACTTCCTGCAAGAAGTATTTTCAGATTTGGATCTCGCTGAAAGGCCGCTGCTGCAGGAAGGAAACATGTGTTAGTAAACTACCAGATGCAGCCACACGTTACTTTCAGAGTCAGTAATTTCTGACTGAATAATCACTAATGACTGAGGACCAATAGCTCCCCGAAGCATCATCTTAATCTGTCTTGTGACTGGCTAATTGTAGCCAGACACACTAACCTCCCTGTGGCCTGTGGCCTGGCTCTAACCCTGGCACTTCTTTTTCTCCATTTCGGCCTCTTGCTTTTCTTTTCTCGTTCTGTTTTATCAGCCTTTGCTAAGTTGACCCACTCCTGCTTTCTCTCTTTCTCTCCTTCTCTCCCTTTCGTTTTTGCTTCATCCCACTCCCGCCGACTTTCCTCAGCTCCGACGACATATGGGAAACTTTTCCAGGGTGATTGCTCCAATCTGATTAAGGCAAGCTGTATAACTGCCATTTATCGCCGCTGCTGCTGCGAACCAGCAAGCAGCTCTGAGCTGGCCGTTCTCAGTCCAGACTTATCCATTAGATCCTGTTCAGGCTCCTCCAATTGTTCTAACTGCCAAGACTGTACCATGAATCAAAACCCCTGGCAGACATACAGATCTCTCTCTGATCGCACAGTTCAAAATAATGCCATGCCCACTTAAAGCTAGAGTGGTTGGCGCTCAGTTAATTTAAAGTCCAAGGGAAACAGGGCTGGATATGGAGGAAAGGAGTGCTAAAAAAGGAGGGAAAAAAAAACTTACCATTACATTAATGCAGTTGGTTTGGGTTCAACAAAAGGGGGACTTGGCCTGAGGAGCTGAGCGGAGAGGGTTATTACAGCATTTAGCCATCTCCAGACACAGGAGAGAAATGAGCCTTGTGGCCTTTGTGTTATCTAATCTCGTTTGCATTTCCTTTCAGCATCATGAAAGAGAAATGCAATAGGGTCCTGATTGTGTTTGTTTGGTGAAATTCTCATTTAGGGCTGCTGTGGCTATGTGCCTCCACCAATAATTCTCTCCTGGCTGTATTTGTGTGTGTTTACTAGCCTTATGGCGGTGCGTATAAGTCTGTGGAGCGCTTTGAGACGATAAGAAAACAGTAGCTTTACAACAGTAGCTTTAAAACTACATGTAAGCTGAAAAATGAAGGTGAATTTATGCAGTATCACCACTTGGTTATCTGACATCCGCGCAGCTCGGTTCATATTTCAGAGTGATTGACTAGAGGAAGAAAAGCACGTGCCCGATGACAAAAGAGACGGGAAACGGACATAGAGTGGATTTGACATGATGAGTGCCAATGCCCCCATTGATCAGTACCATTGACATCCCTTCTAGAACCCTGCAAGGTGGGTTTGGAGTAGGCAGGAAGCTGAAGGTTACAGCTCGCTGTCACAGCACTGTCCAATCACATTACACATCATAATGTCTGAGAATCTGCGTGCCTTCCATGCATGATGGACAGATGACAATCATCCCTCCCTCTATTGTTTCTTCCAGTCGCCTCATCTCTGGGATACGTGTCTGAGATGTTGTTCCCATTTATATCTTTAAAAAAGTGTCAAACTGTATTCAAGGTAAAAGTGTCGAGCTGTAATATCTTTGGTATCAAAACTTTCACCAACTTAATGAAGATTAATAGCTGTATTTTGTTCACTTTTTGGCTCTGAATTTGCACAGAGCTGGTAATTTATAGCCAGAGGTCGGACCGGGAAGGTGCTCTCACCAGTGGCCAATGGGCTCTTTGTGTTTATGATGAGGGGAGAGGATGGAAAGGTGATTTAGGCAGACAGCAGGTCTGCTTCTTTTCAGAGCAAACCTCCAGCAGACAGGCCATTAACAGAGGTGACAGAGAAAAACAGTGGCAATCGCTTTGATTCTGATTTACACCACTGCTGAAAAACCCAAACAAATTAGAGGAACAAAATAATACACAGGGAGAAATAAATCACATTAATGATTAGGCTTTGAACGACAGTCGGACATGAAAGCGAGTGGCGGCGGGGGCATCTGGAGGAGAAGATGGCAGATTATGAGATGATATTAGGAGCTGTCTTCAGAGAAAGCCTGAGAACAATCAGGCGCCAGCAGTAACGAGGAGAAATTCTTTGTTCTTCTCTCCACTCAGTAACTAACATGTTGTTATTCAAGTCAACAGCCACTAGAACCTCGTTAGTAGGCCAAGCAGCTTACTGCTCATTAGCCGACAAAGGAATGATATTCATTGACAAAAAATGCAGCTTGTGGAGCTTTTTGGCAATATGTAGAGTACAAGAAAATGGCACATGTAAAATGACACAGAACATAGAGCCTGGACTCAAACTACGAGGATTCTTTTATATATCGGACATGCAGTAAAATACTGCATTTGTCCTCTATCAGTGAATAATTGGAGATATACCAATAATTCTAATGAGCATTTCATTAAAACAAAGCCAAAATTACACACACACAGAGCTTGTGTTGTACATTAAATTTATTGTTATGTTAATATTTTTCTTAAATTGAACATTGTTGAAGGTTTGCAAGTAATTGCTCGGTAATCTATAAATGCAGACAGATTACATGTTGCATAAAGTCTGAATGAGACTCGACTCGACTGGATGTATTCTGGTTACATTTCTACAGAACAGGAAATGTAATAGTTAAATATACATTTCTGTCCGTGTAGACAGCAACAGATATGATATGATATTCAACAGTTTATCATAGTTAATTGACCCCATTTAATTGTAGGCTGTCAGCCGGCAGACTCAGACGATCTCATTTTGCAGCAAAAATAATAACTGAAGTGAGATAAATTCATCTTACAGATATTACAGATATAAAACATATATCGACAAAGTTTCACTTTGAGCACATAATTTGCAGTTTGCACTTGTTATTATGATAATCAGCATATTACAAAATTACAAATTGCACTAATATTGTATCATGCATGAAGTATTGTGATAATATTCTATCATGCTGTGTTTTGACATTCCCACCACTAACATCCATCTATCTCTGTCTCCATAGTGTCCAAGATAAGATGTGCGTATGTTAAGCACCTTTGCTTAGGAGGCTTCCAGTGGGCACTGTAGTTAGATCCCTGAACCATGTTAACTGGCTCCCTCTGATGTGGGAGAGCAGCAACTCTACAATAAGCCAATCCTGAATAACCAAACTCCTGTCACGTACCACAGGCTTGATTTGTTCCTGTGGGGCCATCACCTGCAGGAGGAGGCTTGGTGTTCTGATGCTTTGTGGGCTGGGTGGCAGTCAAAGGCAGACGCCATGGTGTCCAATTCCTTAGATGTGGCACTCTCATTTCAATTTTATGATCAAATATACAAGATTTAAATCTATTGACAGATATGCCATGTATGATATACTGGCATAAAACTGTCATTGTAATAACTTTATTTTCACTCTCACTGTGTTTATAGGAAGGTATTAAAATTTTAAACAGGGACAAAAATGACATGAGCAAAAGATTTACAGACAGTGCCATGTCATCTTAAAGTGTTATTGAGAGCAAGCGAGCAAACACTTGTTTTTAAGGAGTAATTTGGAGTTGAAATATATTTGCTAAATATAAAATCTCCACTGTGTTCTCTCCTGCCTTCAGGTGTCTGTCTAAGTGGGTCGTCATTACAACGGACTCATTTTAAATGAAACAGATATGATCTCCTGGTAAATGGACTGACTTTTTCAAGTCTTATTGACCACTTAAAGTGCATTACAGCAGAGGACTGAATCACTGACCCTCCAATTAGCGGAAGACCTCCTGAGCCACTGTTATTATAATTAATGTAATTATAACAAATTACAGAAATAGTGCTAAGCGATGATGACCACAAGGAACAACCAAAAGGGACAGAAAAAGCTGCAGTGGCATCAGTGCTGGGAGGAGAAGTAAAGTGCTTCAATCAGAAAAGTAACAGATGCCTCATCAGAAAGTTGGGGCTGTGCTGCTCAGAGCAACATCTGACCTGCTGATAGACTGCTGCTGCTATAAATGCTGTGTGCTGCTAAATGAACTGGTCCAGGCATAGCAGTTCACTGCACTGTGGTCCCACTGTGAATTCCAGATGACAGCACTAATGGATGGTGCAATCATCTCTATCCCTGCTGCCCTGTTCAGCAGATGGGCTGTAATTCCAATTCAGACCTCTGAGGCTGAGAGCTCCTTAATTCAGACATGCAAAAGTCATTAAACTTCTTACATATATACTCCTGCTGGAGACCTATGATTATATAATTTCAATTGATGTAAGGAAAAAGAGCCGTCCTCCAAATACTTTCCTACAATTACATTTGACAGTTGGTCTGGAGGATTAAACCTAAGATCATGTTTGCCTCCATCTGTGTATCTATACTACTGTATGAGTATGTTCGTTTACAGTCGCTGGAACAACCGTGTTAACACAATTAACCGCAACATCACAGAATAGCCCAGCAGCACATAACCACTAGCAAGATCCCAGCATGCCTGGCACATTTTTTTCTTTTTCTTTTTTTGCATGACTCAGATCCCAAAACATATTATTTTAGGCATATAGACCTCAAGTGTGTAACTTAACTCAGATACACAGAATACTGGCAGAGAAATGTCATGTTTCTGCTTAATGTCAAGCTGCTCTACCCATTCGGCCAACATTTTCTCTCCAGCTTCTCAAATATACCGTTAGGTAACAGTTACCAAAGTTAAATGAGTTCAGGTTCACTGATGGAGCTAAGTTCAGGCCTCTGAAACAGCAGTGTTTCAAAAAGAGCAGGCGTAAACTTCAGACTCAGTCTCACCGCTGCTGTTTTTTATTTTTATATTTGCTTTGATATGAAGCATTTAACCTTGCTAACTTAGCTTACGTAACCTTAATGCATGATCACTAGCAATTTTGGGAAAGAGAATTTAATGGATTCAAGTTCTACCATTTTTTAGGAGGATTAATTATATTGTATGATACCTTAATTCAAATAATAATTAAAGCGAGTTGATTAACACGCCGCTGCAGCACACCCCATGACCCTGACCCACATCCCAAACCAGCTGTTGAATGCCTATAAAATATAAGGATGTTTAAATGTAAGAGAAAGCAAAGAGGGAGATGATACTTCAATTTAAACCACAAACATGTTTTCACACTTCGTGCACAACATCTGATCCAGTCTTTGTTGAGAAGTTGACTTCGGCAATGAGCTAGTGCAAGATGAGCTGGCCTGAACGTGTTCAGGGATTTAAGCTCTAAATGCACAGATAACAAGTGGTGTACTTCCACCTGTGATTGACCTGCGCGAGTGTCTTACTGTTCAAGCATCCAGCCACAGGGGAGCTTGGCTGCAGCAGAGCCTGAACCCTCTGGGGAGCAGGGTAACAGAATCGCAGGCTTATACAGATATCTACACAAAGGACAAGCTGGCGCTGGCAGGTGGCCCCAGCATAGATAAGTGTGTTTTCTGTTTTGGGGGAAAGGAGGCGGGGGTGTGAGTGAAGGAAAGACTGCTCACTTACTGGCCTGTTTCCTTCTGAGAGTGATGATGCCTCCCGTGGGCGTAACACGCAAGGAGGTGGGACTCTTGAGTGTACTGTAGACATGCTTATGTCTGCGTTAATGCATGAGAGCCTTCCCCCACCCCCAGCAGTCTGAACACACAGTCAGAAGCCATAAACTCGCTCCTTTCTTATCCTTTTTGAAAAGTTCAAGTTTACAGCTGTTTCATTTAAAACTTAGAAGAAAATGCATTAGCTAAAGCAGCATCTTTGTCACCTACACAGAATCTAACAGCAGGCAGTTTTTCATTTAAAATACTTTTTAAATGATTTTTGAAATCCTCAGATCAAATTAGCTGGCATCTTATTTTTCAAACATTTCTTTAAGTAATCATAATAAAGGAATCAATTTGATGCACAAGCTAAGATAACCCCTTTTTATTCCTTCTACTGAAACTGCTTAGGTTTCTGTGAGGCACACTGTATCATGCATGGAACGGCACTTATAGTGCTTTTCTACTCTGAGTACTCAAAGTGCTTTCTTACTACAATTTTTAACTTTCCCCCCTATACCTAAGCCCTAATTGCACACATCCAACCACTGACCTTTGTCTGTTGAACAACCAACTCTACCTCCAGAACCAGCCAAAGTACCTGAAACGATGCACAGTGAGTATACGGCACATGTTGGTCTTTGTCAACCCTCTTCTTTTGTTATTGAGAATTGGTACCACAAAACCTACAGTATTAGCCGTCAAAGTTGTTAGCACTTTTTACTGTTTTTTGTTTATTATGTGCGAATCTCCTCAAGCTCACTAATGGAAATGAAAACCATTGAAAATGCTCAAATATGTATTTGAGAATTACATACATACAGTAGGCTGTAACTAAGCTTGGTATATCGAAACAGATAAAAGTTAACGATACAGCTGCTAACACGCACTTACCTAAGATACATCAAATATTTAGAGGGCTAATATAGAGGCGTATTTGCATGTAACACACATGCTGTTACCTTCAGAATGAACAAAGTCCCGTACTTATAAAATGGGGCTTTCCTACATGCATTTAAAAGGGTGTGTTTTGACTCAAACCATCATCTTATCCTAAAACTAACAAAACGGAAAGCAACATTTATGCCCATTTCGCTCCGTGGAGTTAAAAAATTGAAATGATTAAAACTAGTTGTGATAAAATAAATACGATGGACTTTGTTTCATTGAGTCTCATCTTACTGTATTACTCAAAGAAGAATACCAAATGTGAAAAATAACAGACCCACAGGACCAGAGCTTTGCTTTTTCCTGCTTAGCAACTCTACCGGCAGATCAACTGTTTGATTGTACCCCTTCAGTCTATTTCTCAATCATTCCACCCGTCCCACTATTTAAACACACTCATCTCTCACTGGAGCAGGCTCTGACAGCAGAATTTGCTTTTTTTGCAGTGAGGTGACTTGCAAGATACACAAATAACACAGAGGTGCATTTATGGTATTTGTATAATCCATGAAGTGAAAATTAGGGACTATTTAGATGAAAGGCAATTAGACAATTACAGCTAATGAGGCCAATCCTTTTCTTTCACCCCAAAGAGTCCACAGACTAATTATCAAATTAAAGAATGCTTCTTTTCTCCCTCTGACCCTGCGCTGTCGTAAAGGGAGGGTGCTTTGGGAAAGGCAAACATTGGTCTACTCTGTGGAGGCCGAGGCCGGAGAACAGGCAGGCAGCATTTAGAAAGTGATGGGCGTATTAATCACTGCTTAAGCTGAGACAGCTTTATGGTGTGCCGGGCAGGCGGACACACACAAGTGTAGAAACATGAACAGACACTCTGCTACTCGGTCCCTTATACATCATGCAGGACTGTGCTAAGAGGGCCAACAGCCAAACAGGAAACATGGTTGTAGCCACAGGAAGTAGAGCAGCTCATATGACTAGCAGACCCCGCTGGTGAAACTTCCTACTCTAAGGAGCTCAAAGAACTCCACCTGACATGCACCAAGACCTTCCAACATGTTTGTTCATCCACAGCGTGAAGCTAAACAATCACTATGATACAACAGTAGATGGAACAAAATGTGATAAGAAACAATTGCGGGAGTTTCCTCCAGTCAAGATTCATTTGCTTTCCTCTGCAACCGAGCATCTGTTGGATTCTTATTCTGACTAATCAAACAGTGTCTGTTTTCTCTCTCAGTACTTGGAAAGCTGATCAGCTTCGATGGGATACCAGGGAAAATGTTTCCCAGTGTCCCCCTTAACATGTCTGTTGCCAAGTGGTTCAGTTCCTTTATGGTACAAAGGGTTTAGCTCCAAAACGGCTCTCCAAAAAATTTCACGGTCTGTTAATATCATCCCTCAATTAGCTCTAATTTAAGTCAGACCATACATTATCCCCTCTTCCTCCCCTTCACCACCAGCCCCCGGACTGGCGTCTCTTTTTTTGCTGGCTTGAACTACAGCTGCACCTACCGGCAACCGAGAGTCACAATCAGAGTTCGGCTCAGCTCCTTGTCATTCAGCTCAATCTAAGATGATGATGATGTTAAGCTGGATGTTAGCAGCATAAATATATACCATTTCGTTTTGCAAGTAATTCTCCCTTTAGTGCAATGATACAAGAATAAATCCACGCAAAGCACGACCCCTTTCACACAAAAAAGACCAAGCGTTACACAGGTATCAAATTTCTCCCAACACAGCTCACGGGAATCAGTTTAACTGCTACTTTTCCTTCGTTTTCCCGCTTCCCACTTCAAATTCTTCATCAGACGTGAAGTCATTTTCTGCTACCCCTGTTTTACTTTCTCGTGCAATGTTAGGGTCAGGGGTCAAAGGTTCTTTTCACATCGCCGTGCCTGCCCAGAGCAACCCGGCAGGTGCAGGCTGTAACAGCCACCTGTCTCCAAGGAGAGACTTCTGCTAGAAAAGCCAAAAATGCTCCCAGTTGCCCCGTGCTCAGCGCCAGTGACTGTCCCAAAAGCGCTTCTCGTCATCGCGTCTTTGCGCAGTGGTAACAGCAGCCAGAGGGGTTGATGAGAGTTCACAGCCCCTCCTCAGTGACAGTAACTCCTCCTGTCACCTGCTTTCATATGGCAGGGGTGTCAGTGTATGGTGAGAGACTCCAGCTGACACTTTTGACACGGCTGGACTTGATGAGGACTGATGGGAGGCTGTCAGCAGAGTGACACATTAAGCAGCTTTGTCACAGATCAGCCGGTGAGTTTTATGCAAAGCCAGGCCTTGTGCTTACTTGGAGATGACCTTCCGAAGTTCACTAGAAGTCTTGCAGATGTGGCGCTGGGTCGAGTTTAATTTTTCAACGATGCCACGCAGAGATCGTCAAACACGCACGCACACACGCACCTTTGGACACACACACACACGCTCTTCCTTTAAATTCACCCGAGGAAGTTCAAGTGCAGAAGAAAGCATATGATTTTTAAGTACTAGGTAGTCATTAAAGTTTAGACTCAGAAAGCCAACTCTGCCTTACACGTCCCTCTTGTGAATATTAAAGACGTAAAAACACTGAATGTGAAGTTAAGTTTGTTAAGGTAAACAGAAAAAAATTATGCGGTTTGCATGAGAAGAAGCTTTGGGTATAAGCTCTGTGGCCTTGCTAAGTGTGTGGGAGCTGGGATGATGGGAAATCTTTAAGGAACCAGCACGAGGAAAAAAAAGAACGAGAAGGCTGGAGTTTACCTCTGTGGGTTTTATTTTTATTTTCTGTATTTTGTCTGAAAAAAATAAACTCAGTGACTATATTTTATATTCAACTAAAGTCAGTAAAAAAAAGATGCGCTTCAGAAACAATTTGACACAGCAACTTTTTAAAAATTAGACCTCAAATTAAAGCAGAATTTCTCAATTTATACGTGTATTTCCTGTGGCAATATAACCAGGAAACTCATCTAATAAATCTAAAAATAAATTTGCAAATCAAATCTTAATTTGTCAAATACTAAAGTAACTGTTTACTTCCAGCCGCGACATATTTATAACAGTTTCGTACCTTCATTCATCAAACGCAGATGTTAACTTTTTAAACACAGGCCTCCTCAGTTCCACGCTAGACCTTTTAACATCATAATTCTTGAGAGTCACTCCATTTAAACTAGAAATGTGGGGGCTCCATGTTGTAGCTCCTTAAAACAGTCATATATTCCCATCAAGACTAACATAGACTTATTTGCTCATTTGTCTGAATTGTAAGAATAATTTGTGTGAATGTGCTTTTATACCTCCCCAGTGATCCATAAATCACAAAGGGCTCTTTGTGGCCCACCAACATATATATATTTTCCCTTTTGTTTAGACACTATAATCTTGATTCATAGTGTGACAAATCTACTTGCAGAATTTGTCACGGAGTCACTTTAGATATATGTTTTGACATAAATTTCCTTTTAGCCAGAGCCACCACCATTCCACTTTGATGACTTTGGTGATGACCTGAGCCGCACAGACAGGTCTGACGCTCATCTGTCCGGCGTGCTCTCCAGAAACACAAAGAAATCATGAAAAAAAGGAAACTTCTTGTTCAGCTTTATTTGCAGTTGGTGTCAGAGAGCAGTAAGGAAGTTGCGCACCTTCCTCCAGGTGAAGGAACAAGTAAAATATTGTGTTACCTACATGCTAGCTAAACCAGCTTCAACAAAACACACCTTATAGTGTATGTATAATATACGGCTCTATTATCACTGGGTTGTTTTTTGTTTTGCTTCTAACCGCAACTGTATTCAGAAGAAGTTACCAAATTCAGACATTTTCAGTCATGTAGTTTCCTTTTATTGTACGCGTGGTGGATATTCTCGTGTTATGCTGAAACAACTGCAATTCTTTTGTTGAGAATGCATCGATCGGAGCAGCTTTAACGACTGTTTAATCACCCAACTCTAGAAAGATGCAGCATTTGCAGATGTGTGCGTTAATTCCTTTTAGCCAGTCCTCTTTGTGGTTTGTTTGAAGCCCCTGCCTCGTGCCATAAATCAGCCTAAACATTTTGCAGAAAATTAACATCTTTGCAGAGCTGTTACTGTCTACTGTAATATTACCTACATTTACTCATGAATTATATTTTGAGTTCAGACGACCACACATCAGGACTTTACTTATGCATATAACTGAAAAAAGCATCTTTTTTCTTTGCATATTATGCTTAACTTGACTTTAGCAACATCTAACAAAGCTGATAATACCCTATCCTTGCTGATGAGTCACTGACTCGTGCCTGTATTAGGCACTTGGGGAAGACACTGGATTTACTTCTTCTCCAGTGCAGGCGAGTTGGAAACTATCATCTTCTGTGTGGAGTCGTCTGTGTGTGCATGAGACTTAAAGACAGAAAAGTATTTCGCTTTAGCAGCAGGAGTGGGAAAACAATTGTCCCTGACTGATTTTCCCCTAACCCCATAATGAAGCCCATGTGTACGACTGGCCTTTCAACAAGCTGCAAATCTGTGCGCGGCCCACTCTCCACTTGATTAAAGCAACAGCCACTCACCTGCTCCTCATTAGCCTGGACCAGGAACAGACCCAGCTAAATAAGTTAGCACCTGTATGTTCCAGTTCGGCATGCCTTCTACATATATGTAATATGTGTGTGTTTTAAGCTGACAGCCTTATAAATGATGGGATGGATTTAGCCGCCGTGATGCTGCTGCTGCTGCTGTGTGTGAGAGGGCGAGGAAGAGAGATGGATGTGTGGAGGCAAAAGGGGGCTATGTGCGGAGAAGTAGCAGGGACATGTTCTGTGTTTTGGGTCTGTTGAGATAGATGAGGGACTGGGCTTGGAAACACTCATTAGCCATAATCATTGTCCCTGAAGGGGAGCAGATGGTGGCAGGCACAAAAGAAAATAAAAATTTGTTTTCTATAGAATTATACGTATATGAATGAATGAATGCAAGAAAAACACACACAAAATGACCCAAAGATAAAGAACACAGCCATCAACAATAGTAGGTCATTCCAAAAGTGTGTATGTGTGGGTAAACAAAACACAGTTCATATCCCGGTGTAGATGTATGTTGCGGTAAATGTGCTCAGACATGCTGGTCATTACAGAACAACCCTAAAGGGCATTGTGTGGGATGGGATCATCAGAGTGCTGTTGTGTTTCTGTCTGGTTCCTGGTAACCAGTGACTCCGATGACCTCTGCCTGCTCTGAATGGAAGCATATTAACACTCCAGGCTCTCAGCAACATTTAACCAATTTGGTAAATTATCTGTGAGGCCACTTTTATAGGACTTTCTTATTATTCAGAAGGCGGGGGAGTAGAGAGAGAGAAAGACAGAGGGACTTCATGAAGGGATATGGGCACGCAAAGTCTGCTCTCATTTACATACATTACCAGTCGTCTTCTTTCCCAGAGTCCCATAGAGGAAGCACCTGTTAGCCTCTCGCGGTCTTCCCCCTCAACCCCTCTCTCGTGGTTCTTTCATCCCTCCATCGCTGTAGCTCCTCAGCCTCGACCTCCTAGAATCACCCCACAAGCAGGTGTTCTCAGTCAAAATTTTCCTCACAGCCTGCGTAGAGAAAAATGCAATGAGAGGAAAGTGACCAGGAGGCCAACATGGCCCTTGCATAGGAAGGGGAAGACTTAGAAGCCTCAGCCCCTCCAGTGGGGTAACACTGAATCCAGGTGTTTGATACTATCACTTCTTATTTACCTCATGCGGACATACAGTTGTTCCCTGGGCTTCGACTCAAAACAAATTGCTGGAGTGGAGAGTTTGTAAAAGAGCTGTCTGTTCTGTCGGCAGAGGGGTTAAAGTTAATTTGATCGGGCATGTGTACTCTGGGCGAGGAGCAGAGAACATCTGCATTCAGTGGCATGGCCCCATTTGTTGCAATTTTGGGTCTCATTTCCATTTGCAAGAGAGATAACTGCTCGCATATGGAAGCAATAGATAGAAGAGGTCAATGCAATTTCTTTCACTTGGGGGGCTGATGCAGGGGGAAATACCCTCGTGCAGTAATCTCAGTTGGCATAGGAAGAAACAAAAATCTGGGGTTTGGGGAAAGGAATTCCTTTCAGTGCAGTGACTCCTTGATTCCTTTACCAGGCAGTAAGTATCCCACACCACTTCCAAACACTCCAATCACTCCTATTATTGCTGATGGGATCTGGGGACATGATGTTGTAGGTCCCATCCATGTTCACGCGCTTCCTAGTAATGGCATCTCAAATCATATGTAGTGATAATGAATTAAAAATACCCTCATATTAGAGATGAACTGATTTGCAAAATTCATTTCTGATTCCAGTTTCTGGCATTTTTCCAAGTGTGTCCTGCTGATAGTGATTTTAATTCTAAAAACTATAGCTAACAGCATATGTAAGTAAAAATCTACTTTTATTCATTGCAAAATATATTTTTGTCATGAAAAAGAAATGATCATAGACTTTACAATTTCTCCTAAGCTCCAAGAACTCTTTTTTATTGGGAAGAAACAATTAACTCAAAATGACTTCCTGCACGCGCACCTTTAGCTACTATATTTTACCATATCAAACAAGTGCAGATTCAGTAGATTTATGTAACATAACAAATACAATCAGTTACTTACATAATTTTCTAGTATGTTTATAACTTTAACTGTCAACAAACCTTTTCTGTTTTTTCACTCATCACTGTAATTTTCCTCATAACTGCTTTCATTCTTTGCTGCTAACTGCTAGCTTTAGCTTTAGCTACTTTACATTTGTTAGCTTCTTTAAAATATCCATGGTCAGCTGGGAGATGTTTTTTTCGGTTTGCTGTTATGAACATTTTCGTGGTGGTCCACTTGAGGTTTACTCTGGTGAACTTTGGGTCTTCACTCACAGTATAGATCTTCTACGCTGATGGCATGTTAGCATGTGGCTATGAGTCAGCATCACTTTGCATAAATGTTGCATGTTCACGAAATTAATGGGGCCGGCCGGTCACTGATCAGCCGATTCCAGTTCCAGGCCAATTGATCAGCGCATCTCTACCTAATATACTGCTCTAATATCTCTTTCTGAGGATACCAGCTTTAATCACATGGTAGCCATGCACTTTATCGTGCTTTATTGCCTAAAATGTCTTAAAATAAACTCATGCTGTATTATCTAGCTCTTTAAAATCATGATTTAGAAAATACATTTATTAGAAAACTGTTTACTGTAGTCATACAGTATATTAACTAAGAACTTTGGTCATTTTTGCAAAAAACAATCTTTTGTAACCCCAAAAGTTCCCCTTTACTGGCTCAAACAAAATAAAAATAAAAACATAACAAAAGGTTATGTAACCATCATTCTCATACATGCGCAAACAAAAACCCATCCATCCACGCTGACGTCTGCCCTGATTAGACTCTAAAATAATAGCTTCTGAAAAGCTTTAGCCGCTTGAACGTAAACATATGTTGTTTTAATGGCACTTGCTGAAATGACTGATGCTGCCATTATTCTTTTGAGGACAGTTTCTGACTTGTGATATGCAATGTCATAACTGGTTTGCTGTGGTTGTAGCAAAGTACAATTTCCAGCAACAGGACTGTCATTTGTAATCGATGTTTTCAGTTCTCTTTCCTTTTTGGCGATGTTAAGTGAAAGCATAGCGGACGCACTAAGAGGCGATTTTTATTTCTTTTCTCAAAAGCAAACCACTGTACTGGTCAGTCGTATTGATTAAAGATGCAAGTTGAAAAACATATCAAATGCCGCTACAACATCATAAAAACCTCTCAGTAGGCATCTTAAGACTGTCTGTTACTCACTGGAGCTTTTCCCCTGAAAAACTGCCTAACTAATGGAAAACTCTGGGCACAAATTCCAGACATCATTATGTTACAGACGATAACTTCACAACATGTCGCACAATAATCAAAACAAGGGCCAATTTAATCTCCATATACTGGATGATTCCAATCTTCCCTTTCATAGTAGACAGTCTAAACTCAATATACTCAATCCATGCAGCTCTGCAAACCCTAATAAGGCAAGTTTAAACCCCGAGCTTGCAACTGGCATGAAGTCACCAGAGAGCAATTACGCTTTAGCTTGAAAGTTAGCGAAGGACCAGAGGAATGTCTTTTTCCCCCTGTAATGCCAGGACTTTGGAGACTAATCTAATTGAGAGTCTTTTTTGTGTGTGATTATTTATGATTAGAAAGTGTTAGTGGAAAATCTGGAGGAGATATCTGGAAATGGGGAGTGTTTGATGCAGATCAGTGTCGTGCTGCTCTTCCTGATTAATTATGTCCGGAACATCTAATGGCTGCCTCCGCTACGGACGGGTTGCTTTTCACAAGACAAAAGCCCCCAAACTTTTTAAGGATTCTTTGAACTCAAAATGGGTTTTTTTTTCTTTTTCTTTTCTTTTCTGTTTTTTTTTTTTTTAATTATTATTATTTTTTTAGCCAGAGCTGAGTGAAAGTAATTCCTGGATGGAAATTTGGAGCTCTACATGTCTGGTTCAGACAAACTGATTTATGTCAACAAAAAAAAAGAAAGAAAGAAAGTATTTCTTTGGCAGCTGCCCTGTTTTCTATTAGCGATCCACTGAATATTATCAGTGCATTCTTTTGTTTCACATATGCTCTTGGTGTGCAGTGTATCTGTGGCCCTCCATGTGACTCAGTGTCCTGTCTCCTTACCAGTGCCCCCTGAAGCCCTCATTTCCTGTTGGAAGTTGGCTGAATTGGATAAAGGACATGGCTAGGGGCCTCTTGGGGCCTGGATTAGGGCCTGCAAGAGCACACAGAGCCAGTCTGGACATATCTCCATCCATCAAAAATCAAACCGACTCAAGGACCTATTCAATCCCAGCAGTAGAGAGGAATAATTCCCCAGCAGCTGAAGCAGATGCTTTTCATTTTCCTTCAAGGAACATGAGAGGTGCCGTTCAACCAAAGGTACGGTTAAGGTAATGTTTTCAGCTATAAGAACATTTTCACCTAAAGCAGCGGAACAATGGCTCTCCTCCATCGTGTTTTAGGAAGTGTGGGTTAGAATCTCGGGGTAGGACTATGCCCAAGAGCTGACACAGAGACGACTGTGTGTGTTGGGAGAGGGCTCATTAAGAGGACCCATGTGTGTTTAACAGATACCGAGGGCTCTCTTTCTTCCAATAACAACTCATTAATGAAGGTTTGTGTGTGTAAGGGAATTAGGGTGGCTGTAGTCATGAATCATGAGACACATCAGTCTTTTATTATTGATCAGATCTCAAACACAGGCAAACATAGCAGCAGTATGAGAAGCAGCTGTCCATACATATAGTGCATATACATATATATATGGTACAGAAAGTAGCTTGGGGGAATATTTTAAGCAAGTTAGTTACAGTGTAAGTGAGTGTTTATACCAACAGATCAGTAAAATAAAGCACACAGTGGTTATTATAGAGATTTAATATCACCATCATTATAGTTCAATAGCAGCATAATGAATCCAAGAAACACTGTTATTAATATTATCCTGTCCTGAGTGATGGTCAGTTTACTTACTATATTAACAACAGGATAAAGCAATACATAACAGTAAGAGGAAAAAATGTTTCATAATATACAAACCCAAGCAAGAATAATTTCCCTAAATTATATTGGCGGCTAATTTTATACTTCATAAATAAACACCACAAGTAAAAAGTGCACATGTTCTGATTTCATTTTAAATAAAAGAGAACATTTTTAAATACCACCCATATGAACTAAAACGAAAAAACATTTCAATGCAACTGCTTGTTTACAACCCAAACACTGAAGTCTCATGCCACGCACGATCCCGCATTTCAGCCCTACCGCAGCATTCTGGGCGTGGGACGGGGGAGTGTTAGATAAACTGAGCGGTGGAGAACAAAAATAAGAGAGGAGCGAGAGGAAGAGGAGCTGAGAGTAATCAGTTATCACTGCTGTGATTTATGGCCCGTTTTCCCATTAAGCGTGTTAGCTGTACAATGACAACAGCCCAGTTTATTGCAAAATACCTGCCTGCTTACAATAAAGAAGTGTTCCATTTTTTCCACTTCAAAGAATTTGGTCTGCTGCAGGGAAGGAAATGCAATTATAGAACAATAATAACATCGAAATGTAAAAAAGGGGGACGAATGTGGGTTGTTGTGAGGGGGGGAAGGGGTGGTTAATGGGCACGCAGCTTGGTATTCCTGTCTGTGGGATTCGGTGCCCAGTCGATTACAGAGCTGTCCAACTCATCTCGGAGCTTTCTGTGTGTTATTGCCTATCAAAAAGTGCTCACAGTCTCTCTTTTTTATGAAGTTCTTTAGAAAGCCTTGGACTGAAAAAAAAAGTGGTTTAACGGCTTGCTAAGTCGAGGCACGGACCCGCAAGATTCCACTACTTCTCTGAGAATGCAAATGGGAAACACATGTGCTTTGATGGCATCAATTCTTTTTTTTATTATTAGTTTGTTTTGAATTAGTCTTGTGATTGCTGGATCCTGGGAGGCTTTCACTATCCATTAAAATGTTGATTTGACAGAATAGACCACATTTTGGAGAGGTGCCTTCGAAAACTTTTAAAGGGTAGCATTGTTAATGATCATACTGAACTAATGCGAACATTGAAGGAGGCATAATTATGTAAATTTAGTGTAACTTAAATAATGTCGCAACCTTAGTACCCATTTCTGATGTTAATATATGCCAGGGTTTCTGAACAAAACTGAGTTAAATGCTATAATTTAGTAAAACTGACTAAATTATTTAATTTTTCTTTGTGACTCTAATGCTTAGAGATCTTACAGGTGGAATTTATATAAATCAACCGGAGTTGGACACCTTTTGGTAAGCCGGGCAGATTGTGGGAATGTTTGAGCTAATGTGCACTAAAGCAGGTAGCCATTCAAAGTGGCAGCATGGTCACAACCAATAAGCCAATGGTGATTGGGCCTCTTCAGGCTGGATTTATTTTAATTCACTAATCCTGTAATGGCGAAGCTGTGTATCCCTGACTGTGGGGCTCCTTAAAGGATTGACAGAGCCGAGCAATAGCCAGCCTTTCTCACTGCTTCAACAGAAAACTCACAGAGCCACTAAATGGTATTTGACTCCTTAAGCTCCTAAAGGACTAAGGTTAGGGCTGACAGGGGTGCAGGGATTGAGGAAGGATGCGGGGCTATTTCTCGGTGTGTTGATGGCAGTGGTGGTGTCGAGGCCAGGAGGAGGGAGTGGTGTGGCAGGGACAGAACAGACGAAACATTCACCCAAAAAGTGCATCGCCTGGACTAATGGGGAAATTATTTATGAACTATTTGCAGTGCACCTGAAAATACCTCCAGTGAAATTATGTTTGGCAACCTGAACTGCTTTGAAGTCAATGGAGTGGCAATAAAAATTAGGCCTTCATTAGAGAGCTGGGCCTTTCAAACTGAATTGGCCCAGTCTCGGCGGGTCAGGGGCATTTAGACAGTGCCTTGCTTCCTTTAGCTCTGGCAGCCACAGACACATGGAAGCAATTTGGCCGATTCTCTGCTGTTTTTATGATTTTCCCCTTTAATTTTTTTTCTCACCGCACTGCGCTCCTTTTATGTTGCATTTAGGAAATTAACACTAACCGATAAATTACTTTGTAAATAAAATAAAAAAAAGGTAGAGCTTAAGAATGTTGAAATCACGGGTAGCCCAAGGGCCGCTATTCTCCCAGCAACAAAGAAATCCTTGATAACTGTTTAGATATATCATCTAACAGCCAGCCTTTATTTTATCAAGTGTATATAATTTTTCAGTTGAAATAAATGCAAGGCATTCATCTCCCTTGTGTGCAGTGCTTGTGCTGCGTGGCCACTCGGAAAATAGCGCACTTAAGAAAAAAACAAATGACTCGAAGGAATTCGAGGGTCATTTTCAAATTGCTTTATGCTTTGGTCAAGTACAGATCTCATTCACAAAAATGAAGGCAGTCGGTTGAAGTGAAATTGTGTAATCTTCAGAAAACCAGACGCGCTAAAGTCCAGAGGACTGTAATCTTCAGAGATGTGAGCTAATTACTTAATCGCTTACATTTGTAAATCTTATTATTGTAAAAGAAATTGCTGTAGTGATTAAATTACTGATATTTATCTCCTAATAGCGCTGATTAGGAGGTGATGCTAATCTGTCATTCTGAGAGGCCGATATTAACGGCATCAATCTAACAAAACAATAAACACTTAATATGAAAGAGAGGTTTTGTGCACTAGGGGGACCAGATGGCCCGGCTGCTTTAGTCTGGAATGTGCAATTCACTGGCTTGCTTAGCTACACCGCTAATGATGGGAACCACAAACTGTTGACTTATTTAATTGAGTTGTTTTGCCCCATTAACCTGTTGTCTGACACAGCGGACACATGATTTGGGAATAAGAAGGCTTTTTCTTTAATGCTAAGCAAAAAATCTCTCAGACTTCTTTTCCTATGTGCAAGTTTTTGAGTTTATTTTTATTTTTTTTCATTTTGCCTCAAAGATCTAATTTGTTATGTTGAAAAAACCTTGGCGGTTTATCATAACATAATTGATGTGCAATAGAAACACATATTTCATAACTTAAATGCTATTGCAATGACCCGAACAGATGAACGGCATTAATGCTTTTCCTAAACACACCACTTTCTCTTTTTTTTGTTGTCTCTGCCCTGATTTTGCCTTATTTTGCGCACCACTTCTAAACGCTTTGAAAAATCCCACACTGTGGTAGTGTGTGAAGTAATTCTCCAGTGCTTGCTCTAATGCTACAGAAGTAGCCATAAATTATGCATCAGGAATATGTATATGTATTGACTTTAATAAGTGCTATTTCCTGCATCCCAGCTTTTGTACCTGCTGAAGAATCACTGGGGTGCTTCCTAACACTAGACACGCATGCTTGTTCTCTCACTCACGCGCTCCTCTACCGGCTTTCGGCAGGGGAAAAATGAAACGAAAAAGCGCATAATTAAAACAATACCAGAGACTCCTCTTGTTTGGGGGTTCTGCTTCAGGTTTCACAGTTGCACTTGACAACGTTGGAAGAATTTGCTGGAACTGTCGGGGAGCGTTAGAGTAAATAAGTAAACTCTGTTTTGTTATATTGCGACTCCTAATAAAGTCAGCACTGACAGGAGTTCTCTTGCTCTGTCTTTACCCGAGTTCTCCTCAGGTTTTTTTTTATTCCTGCGCATCCCTGACTTGACTTTCCATCGAGTGTTAGTGCTGAATACCTGATGACACAGAAAAACAACAACGCAACTCATTTAACAAAGCACTGGCCACGCCGCGCACACTCAGACGCATTCAGAAACAAATGTTGCTCTGCTCTACTCGTCCACATTCCCAGTTTTCCGGCCCCTTCGTCCCTCTGTCCTGACCCTGAATGAGGTTTAATGCGCTGCGCATGTCATTTGTCGACTTCTCCTTCCATTCTTCAGCTAGTTGGCCTCTAGTGCTTAGAGCCTGTGAATGCTAACATGTCTTACCTTGCCCTGGGCGAGAAAGAAAGCGAGCATACCTGGTGTTTGGCCATTCTGCTCCGCTAGTCTCTCTGGAAACCTCAGACAATAACATTCATGGACTCTCCCGAACACACATACAAACACACGCGCGACCTGACAGTGAAGCTAAGGTCTTCCTGGCACTTGTCAAAAATCGAAATAAATGCTTGTCCTTTCCGCGTGTGAGCCGGCCATGCGGTGCCCTTCACACTGAGAAGGAGGCTAAAATGGCTGTTGACACAAGTAGACAGCAAACTCTCTGCTCCGACGCGGACGCTCATTCCCTCGTGCTGTTATAACACAATTCGCCGCACAATCAACATTCCAAATACAAGTGGTAAAAAGAAAAGGAGGGGTGGCGGGTCAATCAGCAGCCTTAACTGTGAAAACCACAAAGAAGATGTCATCAAACAAAAATGCTTAGGTACACATGCTGAAAGATGGGTGCTAAACAGAGGAGGCAGGGCCCTGTTAAAATGACATCGGGGACAACCACTCAACAGCTGCATGAGAGTGCCATCTGTTATAAAAGATGGAAAATGGAGGGCAATATAAGGGAACACTGATAGAATAACAGCAACAAGGGGAAGGGAGTCATCACCAGTATAAGCATGTGCTGATTGAGCCTGGCTCTTTTTAACCAGCAGGCCTTTGGAGACCTGCTAGTTGGCAGCGGGGTCACAAGAGTACCCGTTAAGACACAGCGCTTCAAAAAGCTCCTCGTGCTTTATCGAGCAACTGCGTCTTATGTGGAATGCGTCACGCTGAGACTCACTTAGTCGTGGTGGGACCTGTTCTGATTGAGGTAACAGCTGGGATATGACATCAGCGGGCCAGAGTGTTGGCCATGTTTTCACTCACTGCAGCAATTCTGGTCTTAAAAGGTTCCATCAGTACCACTCTAGTGAGTTGCGGAGAGTTGCTTTTCATCTCTTTGGCTGTGCAATTCACCAGCTGGTCAAAGTGCCCCTCAGTGAGAGGGATGGAGACGCCAGAGTGCTGTACTCATAAGTGGCTCATTGTCTTTACACCGCAAAGAAGGGAACAAGTGAGATATATTAAAACACATGCACGCAAGGACATATATTAATAATATATATTCATATAAGGTTACTGTAACCATCAGGAGATACATTTTTTCCATTTATGTGTGCTTTTATAACTCAAACCAAATGGCACCTATCTCTCTCACCCATGACAAAAAATGGCTTTCATGTGTGGGAGATGTTTTGGCAACACTCCCCAAACTTCAGTTTGACCTCTGCACAGGTACTTGTGAATGAATTTTCATGAGTGGTGCTGAGCTGCAGTGAGTTTTGGATTCAGCCTCCAGTCACAGTTTCCAACGGGGGCCTCTTAAAAATACTAAACTCAGCCTCCTCAAAGCACACACTGTGATTTAGCACTTGAATATTTGTAACATAAAAATCCCTTTTCGCCCTGCGTTCTGTCCAAGTATCTTTCCACTGTGTCACACCGAGGGACCAATTGAGACAGAAATCTATTTGCACGGCTCTGTGGTGTGTACAAATCTACGTCGAACAAAAAGCACACATCGCCTGGAGTGAGTAAATCACCAGGGTGGAAGAAAAGAATGGTGAAAAAAAAAAAACTGGCAAAATGCAGCTACAAAGCAGCTTATCACATTTAGCATGTGCTTATTAGGCCTCGTGCCTCTGCGCCGGCTGCTGAGAGACTGAGTTTAGCTATTTGAACTGGTTCAGACTGATGGTGAGTCTGGGGTATTCTGATGAAATGCAGTGACACAGTCAAACTCACCAGGAGGCCTGCTGTTTGGCTTTTCTCTCGGGTAAAAGGGAGACAAAAAATACACACCTCAGATAAACGCTCTATGTTATATTTGTATAACAAACTTAGCGTGTGACTTTAAGTTTACGTGAACTGTTTAGCAGACAGGACTTACATTTGTGTGATAATGCCCCCTGTTAGCCTTTACTGTACGTTAGTCACGATACGGACTAGCTTGTTCTGCACATGTACAAAAAAGACCTACATGTGTAAAAACCTGAAAAAAAAAAACAGGCCTGCAGCTCTTATTTGCTTCATATGTATAAAAAAAAATCACACACATGTTAATTCTGTGAATCTTTTCATGTTCATTATACCACTGTGTATAGTGAACGTCAAAAACGGCAGCTCGTAAACATCAAATCAGAATCAGAATACTTTATTCATCCCATTCCTTTATTCCCAAATGAGGAATAATGGAATTATTGTTCCAAATTTCTCACACAGTGTGTAACGTACACGTGATTTTGCAGATCTTTTTGAGCTTCTAAACATAAAAAATACAAGGATTTTAGTTTCATTAAAAATAATTCCCTAAAAGCTATACAGATTTTGATAACTCTGGCACCCTAGGCAGTTTATATATGAAGTTTTATGCAGATTGATTAACATGTTGAGTTAAAAGTATAGACGTACATCTACTACGATCATTATAGGAAAGAAGTTAGTATAAAACATTCAGGTTAAATTAATTAATTCATTACAATTGGAAAAGGGGTGTGAAGAAATTACAAGTTTGACATTAAGTCAGGGAAACAGGCTTTTATATTCATGTCATATTTTATGAAATATACGAAAATTCTAATGTTAACGTTAGCCCTTACTTGCCTTGTCAACACCTTATATTTTGCCTGAGGAAACAGACCTGAAAAGAACAATTATGTAATGACAACACATGTTGTTCCTAGTAAGAAAAAAGCCCTGCAAACATTGACTTTGAATGTAAGTATGATTATCAGAAAATGGATCCAATGCAAAGAAATTTCGAGTTTTTACACTGTTAAAAAAAATAGTTACAAAAACTTAAAGACAATGTATTTCAATACATTTCCAAGATTCATCCAGCTGTGACTGTTATTGTTGACTAACTAACCTTAAATGTAACTATTTAACCAGGGTTTGGACTAGCAGCGGGAGAACACTAGTTTGTTACTTTTCTGCCTGAGGTTTTTGTGTTAGCATATCAGGCTACGTCCACACGTACCCGGGTATTTTTGAAAACGCAGATTTTTCTATGCGTTTGCACCTTTCGTCCACACGTAAACAGCGTTTTTGGTCACTGAAAACGAAGATTTTTAAAAACTCCGGCCAGGGTGGATATTTTTGAAAACTCCGTTTTTGCATTTAGGTGTGGATGAGAAAAACGGAGAAAACGCAGCGTCAAAGGTGTGCGCATTTTTTGACATCACACTGTGCGCCACGTTATTGTTTCGGTGAAATTAATTTCTACAATACTGTTACTGTTAATTCTACTCTTTGCAGTGTTTAAATGCTTACATATACACACACAGTTACTGTCCCTCCACACATACGACTTGGTTCTGCTTCTATGCCCCAGCTTTGTTTACTTTTTCCCACCGAGGCTTCTAGACTTCTGATTGGCCAACATTTCTGCACGGTTAGAAATATATCGGCACCTGTTCCTTTGGCATGTTCATAGCAGCGTTTTCCTTCATTTCTGCCTTTACGTGTGGACGGGATTATTTTTTAAAACGAAAACGGAAAATCTCCATTTTCAAAAATACCCGTGTACGTGTGGATGTAGCCTCATATCTACATTTTCAAACTATTGTTTGACTATAATTTTATCTAAGGAATGCTGAATACTTAAAATTAAGAGGACACAACTGCAAGTTAGCTTAAATGTGTATTCCCATAATATAGCAGTTAGCTCTCACCTCACAAGCAGAAGATCCCTGGTATGCTAATGTGAGGAAATACAAAGACACCAGAAGCTTTTTGTTTACTTAGCCATAATTTATGTGACTTTTTTTTTAAAACATAGTTCAATTCATTTGAATTTTTACCACACAGAATCATGATAACTGTCACCTCCAGTTGCCATTAAAGCTAGAATATAGGAATTGGGTGAACGAGAATATTTGAATTCTTGTAAAGTGAACAACGACAGTCAGGTTGAGAAACCTAAGAAAAACTGAGGGGGAGGCTAGCATTACTGGCACTATTGTAATTTGATGCATTTTGTTTATATTTTAAAAAAGATATATAATTTTCAATTTCCAGTAATATTTTTAATTCTTGATAGCAAAGCACATTGACAGTGAAAATGCACAGGACCCACCATTTTCCCTAAAAAATCTTGTCCTAAGTATTATTATTTTAAGCATTTATATTCACAACCTATAGATTCTTTTGACTCCCAATGTTACTGTTGAATGTGCTACACACCAGTTCTGGCCCATCAGTTTTAGTGTCAGATTCTCAAAACATGCTACCTGTCCTCTTAAGTGTATAGGGGAATCAGCAGCATTGTGACTGTCTGGCTATCCTAAGCTTCTCTTTGTTTCCTTTCCAAAGTAGGGCTCATAGAGCGGTTGCATGTTACAAGCCCATCCTCACATCATTGCCTTGTCATACAGAATAAAGTCCTTCAATCAGAGTTACAGTGCTGTAGAAAGGTACGAGAGAGAGAGTGACAGAGAGAGCAAACCTGTCTGGGGGTAAGAAATAATTTCTGCTTTGTTTCTGGGCTTTTATATAGTTGCAACTATATTTGTTTGTGTTAACTAATGGTTTTATGTTAGTCCGAATGTTTTTACAAGACACACACAAGCAGGCATATTAATTTCCACCATATTTAAACCTAGAAGCTGCATTTTGGACTGCTGAAAAAATCTCAAAATGCCCAGTTTCTTCTCCACTTTGATCTGTGGAAAGTTTTGCAAATTCTGTGTGCTGAGAGCACCCCTCAGCCTGCCCCCCATCCTCACTCCAACCAGCCTTCATCAGCCCCCTGGTTCATTAGTCAACCTTTAGCGACCGAACAACAATTAGGCCTGTCGTTTGCTTACTGGCTTGACTCTGCCGAATACGCAGTGAGGAATAGTCCCTGACTAATGATTGGCTAAAGAGACCTGACAGCATGTTAGAGCCACAGCTGTAATTGAATACAAGCTCTAACAAGCCTTTGAACAGGAGGGAGAAATATTTCATAAGCTTGATGCAATTTGGTGGGTGCTGTAATGAAAATAATGAATGTGATTCCCTCATATCTTAAACCTAAAATTTGTGTTTTTCAGGATTTTTTTTGAGGGTGGCATCATAAAAATGATTGAGGCAGACAGTGTGGTTTTTTTGTTTTTGTTTTTTTAAAGATTTTGATGCTGTTTCGCTTTCAATGGGGGAAAAAATATTTCCTTGGCATTTTGTAGCTGTTTACATACCAATTTGTTCTGTTTTCAGAATTTATAACAAGGCTGATGTTTTGCTCTTAAAAATAGCCACTGATACGTCAAACATGTGCTGGTTGAAAAGCAGCTTATTATTTCATGTACCGTTCACATCGCAGGCTCAGTCCTCCACATGTCATTAGCTGTCGCGAGGCATGTTTTTGGGCAACGCTGCCATTTTTGATGCCACTGAGAAATTGGGCTGCTTACAGCATTTCCTGCCCAGCCAAAAGCTCAAGAGTTTTACAAGCATAGTATCTCAGCAGTTCCCAAAACACGCACTAATCAGAACACACTAAAAACAAATATTTTGATTATCTAGCTATGCCCACATGATAATTATCTAAATGATTTCTGAATAATTTATCCGTGTGGTTTGCAGGGCAGAGCAAATATGCTCTCTGCACAATTTGCGAAAGTTGGATTGCAGCGAGGGGAAAGTTTTCCACACTGGCTGTGGCTAAAATTGGGACAAGAAAACGAAATTGGACATAAAAGGCTAACTTGATATCAGAGTCCGGTAATCAGGACATCCACATTAGACGAATGTCACCAAGTGAGCAATTGAAAGGCCCAAATGATGAATTGGACCAAATTGGGTAGAAAAAAAAATCGATCAAATATTAAAAGAGGGCATACCACTTTTCTCCTCTGACATCAAGGGTACACAGCAAGTAATCACACGACCGAAATGTTCATCATTGCCTCCATTTAGTGTAAGAGTAATAAAAGACATGTCAGAGCTGGGAGAAGAATCCCAGCCTGGCCTCTCATTACCCACGGGGGACAGAGAGACTTTTGGGCCTAATAAGGACACGATTTAAGTAAATCAGGTCGTTATGATAATGGCTCTGCTGATAATAAGGCAGTTTTGCTCTTGTTTGTTTTCTTATTTTGCCAGCATATTTACGTACCCTACATCGCCACTGAGGGAAAAGGGTGTATCTGATTGGTTCTTTTCTTTGATTTTAATTCTCTAAGCAGTGCGCACTTGATGTGTGCTTTGAATTCACCAGGGATAAATCAAGACTGGGTCTGCATTTTTAAACAAGGTCCTCTTTTCAGTGTATTTTATAGGATTCTCACAGTCTTTGTGTGGGGGGAAGTCTATGGAAGTAATAACCTGTGAGAATATAAGTTTTCTAAACTAGGTTAATGGGCGAAAGTTGAAGACGCTCTCTAAAAGTAAAATTGGTTTGGAATAGCAGGTGATGCGTTTGACATCTTTGTGTATTTAGTCCAATAAAGGAAAGCTGACACTACGCTGCTGCAGTGCTGGTACTATGGAAGCTATCGACTACAAATCCCTCTTTGATTCCCTTTGTCTTCCACAAAATGTTCGGTAATGGGATTATTGTGGATATGTTCAAACTTAGGTTCAGTCGGCTGACTCATGTGGAGCAGATTTAATTATGCAAGTCAAGAATGTGGCAGGTTGCTATGTGGCATCTAGGTAGGCTAAGACCTTGTCAATCCCTTCAAGCATACACCAGGCTCAGCACAGTGTACTCTGGAGAGACTACAAGTGAATGCTGGGGTAGAGTTGGAGTTTATTAAAAGCTACAGTATATGAATAGCAATATCAGCAAAGCATCAGATGCAGAAAGTGTTTGTTGCAGAATCTGCAAATCAGCCAAAAACTAGAAGCAGAAGAAAGACAAAGAGTGGGCAGAATACTGACAACTTCAGTAGCACAGCTCGCTGCAGTGGATTTGCAAAGTACATGTTGCAGCAAGTAGAGTATTGTATATGAAGCAGCAATTACAATATGCACAATTTTAATTCTTTTAAGACCCTAAAGATGATGGTTCCATTCAAAGAAAAAGACTTTGAGTGAGGATGCCGTTCTTCCAGATGTTTGCAAAGAGTTTCTGGCCTGGGTGCAGTTTGCACTTTATCATTACGGTCTTTTCTTTTCGTTCAGTGAACCTGAAATTAATGCTCGTGGATAGTTCAACTATTTTTCTTTTCTCCCCACATGAACTAAAAGAAAAAAAAATTATTGCGCAGATAACTGCACAACTGTAATGTAAGTCATGAAATAACAGTTTCATTGTTAATTGTAATGTAAAGTAGTTAAGCAACTGGACCATAAAAGGATTTTGGCTGTAGTACAGATAATAAAGGTCAGCCAACTGATATATTACCACTTACTGGTTTATCTTAAGATGACGTCTTGATTAATACAGTGGGTGATCTTGTTCATGAGAACTCTCTTCTTACTTTTAATCAACTGAAAAGCAAGTTTGGTCTGACCAATAAGGATTTTTTGAAGTACTTTCAGGTAAAGCACTATATTACTTCTAAATTGAAGGATTTGAATGGAGGGTTCGGTCTTTCTCCTATAGAATCACTCATGGTAAAAACTACCCAACTAAAATGTATCACTAAAAAGATTTATAACATTCTGTCTGATCTTAGAATGGATAACTCTAACAAAATCAAGGGCCAATGGGAATCAGACGTAGGCGCTATAGATGCTGAAGCTTGGGATGAGTTGTGTTGTCGTCCTTTTAAAGCCTTGGCATCTAATTCTATTTGGGAAAGGCAGTTTAAACTTATAAATAGGCTTTATATTACACCCGAGAAGAGACACATAATGTTTCCAGCTTTGCCTAATCTCTGTAACAAATGTCAGTCTGCTGTTGGTTCCTTTTTTCATTGTCTGTGGAGCTGCCCTGTTATTCTACAGTTTTGGAGATCACTCATAGACAAGCTATGTACTATATTTAATTGCCGACTGCATCTGGGTCCAAGGACTTGCCTGTTAGGACTGAACGATGAGCTACCTGCCGGCTTTCGCAGCAAAGATCTCCTTCACATACTGCTACACTACGCTCGAAAGTGCATTATGGTACTGTGGATTTCTGATAAGGCCCCATCTGTCAACCAGTGGCTACAGTCTGTGATATGTATCATGCCAATGGAAGCCTTCTCTACAGCACTTAAGGACAAACCTTTCCTTTTCTATCGCATATGGGACCCTTTTTTGGCCAACCTGAACACTCCTTCTGCTCAGAGGTTGAAATCGGGCTTACGGGATTTAGCCTGGCAACAAAGGGACGATTGTTAACCTTTTTCATTGTTTATTAATATTGCTGTTGGCTTTCTCTTTCTGCCTCCCACGTCCTGCTATACATGTAGATGCATCTTTGTCCTGTGTGTGTATATGCTGGTGACTGCTGTTTCCCTGCTTTGCAATTAAAAGTTCATAAAAAAAAAAAAAAAAAAAAAAAAAAGATGACGTCTTAAAATAATAAAGGCAGTTTATTTGTCACATTAGGCAAAATCATCATCTCTGTTCAGCACACTGATCTATGAGTATATACAGGTGCCATTGAATCCTCCAGCAAGAATCTATGGACGAAGGGTGTTTCTACACATTATACTAATTCATATCAGAGCTGGCTTTTCTTCTGCCAGAAAAGCTGTTATGCTGTTTGACCAAAGACATTCAGTTTCTTGGTTAACGTAACTCAGTCAGCCCATTATTAAACATCAGAGCTACTTCTGATTTTTCACTTCTTGTCGTAATGTAGGCTGTACCAGCTGGGGATCAATGAATTACAGTTCATCTTTGTTCACATACAGTACAATGACTGGTAATGGTAAACAGCTCAGGGTAAAATTCGTTTTATAACGGCATTAAATCACAACATTTTCCTAAGTAACTCCCGATGCATCTTTCAGTATATATAGAATACTATAATGAAATTTTGAAGGTAAAAAATATTACACACTACTCAACCCTAATTCAATCAAAATATCCCTTAATCACATCCCAGGAAGATTAACATTTACTATAATAGCCTGATGGCTTTTAATCTAGCATTAACTTTAGGTCACAGTCCGGATTTTTCATTTTTATGTTCTTTGCTTAAAACAGCAAACAGTCTAAAATAACAAAACACTACTTTGTTCTTTCATTAATAGAAAGTTATTATTATTATTATTATTATTATTATGAACATATTTTGTGGTCTAGAGGGGGCTTTAGACTTCTAGTCTTTGCACAAAACATTCAGAGACATGGAAGAAGAAACAGAGAGAGACAAAGACAAAATAACATGGAGCCACTGCAGCCAATTTGCCATATACAAAGGCAGATGGGAGAGAAAACAGAATTAATTTGACAGTGAATAAGTGACAGTCATTCTCATCCTTTAGTGCTGCACTTTCTTCTCTTCTCCTATAGCATCCCAAGTCACTCTGCTCACTAATTGCACAGTGGACATCTCTGAACACATTGGGGAATTTCACCCACGATCTGGCACAGATTAACAGTCCCACTATGCTTTGTTGCTGCTTTATTTGCATGATAATTAGTTGGTGGCAGTGAGTGCTCTAATTTATTTATTATTTCACAAATATAGGTACACAGGGAGCCGGCAAGAGTGAGCTAGAGAAGGCGCGAGAGAGGAAAATAGAACAATGTGCATTAATTAAAGCGATTAAAGGATTGACTGAACTTTGCCTTGATGTGTTTATTCAATTAATAAGCAAAGTGGCAGATGACTGTTTGACTTTTATAACAATTAACTGTATCGTTTTTGTTAATTTAGGCTCATTCATCTTACACTCGTCCTCTTTAGCCATTAGAGATCAATCTTAACCCATTTCCCAGAAGAAAATTTCCTGTCTTCACTTCCAAAACAGTGTTGCTAAAAATCTATGCATGAGTCTAACACTTTAGTCTTAAAAAAGCTAATTAGTTTGAAAGATTTTCTTTGATTGACGCAGATCTTGTCTTCTAAAACGTGTTAAAAATGCAATGCTAACACTTTATATTAAAGTTCTCATTAGAAGCATTAGTTCCTGGGTAATAAAGATGTAGAAGATTATACATAAAGGGTTTTTTTTAATGGTTTTTACTCATTTTATAGTAAATGCATAAAGCATGTGCTAATCTTAATAAAGAAACAATAAAGATCAGTGAAGGTTTAACAATGACTTAACAGGCATCTCATGAAACTATAGAGGGGCTTTATTACCTAATAATTAATGTTAATATAATGAAGTATTTCTATTTGTAATTTCCTCGTATCAACTGCCTTCATGAAGTCATCAAAGTAAAGAAAAGAAAAAGAAAAAAAAAGACATTTCTGACATTATTTATAAAAGTCCAACGGCATGTTTCAACTTACAAGTTAATAAATAAATGCAACATCATCCATATTAGAGGGGCAGTGGGGGCCTCTGTAAGACATCACTAAATGTGCTAAAAGGTTTATGGGCACTCATTAAAGTCTTTCCTGGTTTCATTTGTTTTCTTCAACTTCTTGTTGTCTTGTCAAGGGGACACTGGCCAGTGCCATATCCCTCCTCTTCTTCAACACCTTCTAAAGGCCTCTCTTAGGATTGGTCAGACATTGGGGAGATGGAGCAGTTTGAGTTGAGTGCTTGCTAAATCAAAAGCCCCTCTTTATTCTGTGCCTCTGTATCCACCTTATTCCCACTGCATTATCCAGAGGTACAAAGGGAACCATCTATTTCTCTGATAGAAGCCAATAGTCGGTAAGAGGTTTGATTTGAGTGTTGAGGATGCTATTTGCCTAGAGAAAGCCCGAGGATGAGGGCTGATCGCACTGGCAATAGAATCGGGCTGTCAGCTGGCATCTAGCGATAATTGCTTCCCATGGCAGGACCCCGTCGGCCGGGAGAAGAAGAGCACAGTGTGGGGAGTCAACGCGGGAATCCATTTCACCACAGCCCTGTCCTAATTGTTTTGCAAGCGTGAGCATACTTGTTGCCAGTCTGCGTGAGGGCCAAGCTCTGATTGACACCCACTGACCAGAGAGACCGGGGGATGTAGGGAGAGAGGAAGAGGGTTTGGAAGGCCTTGAGTATCGCCACGATTGTCACTCAAAGATACAAAGAAGAGAGTAGGTGACGGAGAGGTGAAGGCGAAAGTAGAGGGTTGAAGAGTGGGGCAGGGGCGAGAGAGGGCATTCATTACTGTATCATCGTTTTCTGATTGTTTCCTTTTTCATTATTTATCCTTTCATAATCCAGCCTTCTCCCAGGTGCACGATCATTTACACAAGTCAATAAAGCAGTAACCCTGAAAACAGGCCTCAGTGCCGAATGTAACGATTTTTTTCAGCGCTATAATCTACAGGGGCAAATGTATATTTCATCTGCTTTAAGCTGCGAGAGGATTATTGATTAGTAATTGATAAAATCATCTCTTAGCGTACACACAACTGCTTGTCTGCTTCATCAAAGACTTCCTTAGCACTGGCTGTAATTACCATACCCTCTATAGCTCAATTTGATGTGGGAAAACGGTTCCTGTGCGAGACAGCTTATATCTATGTGGCGAATGCACCCACAGAACTTATCACTCACTGTCCAAAGCTAATACCGCCCCGTGTCAAGCACAAAATTGGATTTAAGGACAGGAAAGTTACGTAGGTCCGCCTGCTGTCAGCAGGTCCCAGAGCCCCTCTTGCGTGTCACTTCAGCGCTCGGTGAACATGCTAAATCCTAAAGAGGCTAAAGCACCATCACAGGCTATATGTAGCCACGGGCAAATCTCCAATGACACTTTCTATTCCCCATATACCCCACAACTTTGGGCAAAGAGGCCTGAATATATCTAAGCAGAAGCAGCATGTTGTATCAGGAACAGGAAGTCAGTGGAAATCCCGACCCTGTCACACTGATGTCCTATTATCTGTCAGGCAGAAAGGGCAGTCTGAATAGGACATATACGCCCTCAATGATAAACAACAACAACAAAGAGCTGACATTAATGCTTTTTTATTTTTTAAATACAAACCCTTCAAATAAGAAGGTCATAGTGATAAACACAGTTTTATAGTGATATTTTATCACTATGGTGTGTTTAGTGGAAGTCGGGGTTCTGTTCATCGGACATGTAATTGGTGCTGTAACGGTGCTGTTTAGAGACTGTTCAGGGTCAAGGGTGAGAGATTACTCTGAAATATTTTTCCCGAGTAGAAATGGCTGCCTCAGTTGTCAGCCATAGCCGGCTCACTGCTTAGCCTTGAGGCATTCAAATTGACAGGTCTCATTATGTCTGAACTCCCAATATTCCCCTTCGTATTCCACGGCCTGTCAGTCTCCACCTGCCTGTCCATCTCGCCGCTGCATCACCTAAGCACCCACTCACTGACAACCACGATCTCCTCCCAAGGTTTTAGACTGGGAACAAGCAGGGGAGCGGTAGTGTGTGTGTGTCCGGTGGGGGGGGGGGGGTGTAAGAGTGTGTGTGTGTAGGCAGTGGCAGGATTTCTAGAAAGGGCCCAGCTTTCTGCTGACAATCTGACAGGGGTCCTGTTGTAAACAAACTGCAGAAACCGGCGCGATCTAACCTATAGCATTGTGCTGCAAATTAGAAGAGGACTCACACCACGCATGCAAGCACACATACAAGCCCCTACACAGGTGCATACACATATAAGCATGCATACACACACACACACACACGTGCACCTAAGCATGATGGCACCTTAGTAGAATCTTAAGTACCTTATGCAAGCTGTATGTTTGTTGGGGAGGCACAGGCAGAGTACTGATGAGTGGCTCATTATGGCAACACCCAGCTACACACTGGGTATCGCATAATCAAAGCCTGGGGGTACGTATTAATTATCCTTTTGAATAGTGATGAAATTTTAAAAAGCTTCTCCTTAAGGCTCACATCACGGATAGATGAAACAAAGCGCAGCACAGCTTGCGCGCTGAGGCTCACATGTGTTTTTACATCTGTTCAGGATATTTCAATTTGATGCTCAACAAGCTGAGACTGAGATTAAAGGATAATAATGTGTCATCCTCCATACAAGCAACTCTTCCAAAGCGAGTAATAGCACATCAGCAGCCAGCCAGGCAAGCAGGCAGCTCAGCTCAGCTTCTGGAGGAAAGCTAGCTAACAGCCATCACAGGCGAAGTCGATCCAGACACGCATGTGTCTCCTGCTTGTCTCCAGTCAAGGTTACTGAGGCGCTGTCTCCCTCTTTCCCCTCACACATACCAGTTGACTGGGAAAATAGAATACCCTATTAAAGCAGAAAGGGGCGGGGTGGGAGAGATGTATTGAGATTTGCTTGAAAGAAATATTTATGAGCTGATTTTTTTTTTAAACACAGTGTTGTCTTTAGTGAACATGTTTAAAGATTTTTTTCCATCATCTATAATGTATATCGATGGGATTTATCAAGGAAAAGGGGCTAGTTACAGTTTGTACGTGTGAATCCCGGATAATGACGGTAAAGCGCATTCTGAACATGTGCTCTGCCGGAGAGGTGTGACTGCTCGACACGGCTGTGGACTCGTGATGTGGAGGTGCTGTGAGCATGGGCGATATTATTCAGTTATGTTGGGTTTTGTTTAGCATTTTTTTTGCAGATTCTCTTTGTGACTGTCAGATAGATACAACCACAGCAGAAAAGACATTTAAGTTATGGGGAAACAATATATAAAACAGGAAATTGCTTCACCGCTGCATCACCAACAATCCAAATTTGCTGCTAAGTTGTGTGAGAAGCAGCTGATTGACACACGCTGGACAAAGGAAACAGGGATTGGAAGAATTGTGGTTATTAAGTCCTTAAACTGTAACAGAGAAGAAGAAGGGCTGATAGGAAGGACCGTGATTCAGTTGAACCCTTGCTGTAATAATCTATCTTTATGTCTGGTAAATGAATTTGATATCATTTTGAGGGGATAGATTTTTAACACTGACAGTTAATATCACAGCATTTATATAACCAACATATTTGAGCGATTTAGTACTGCGCTCTCTGATGACATCATCATGTTTTTGTTTTTTTTCCCTTCTCCACACATTACAAAGCTCCTTCACAGCCGCAGGAGATATTATTCAGCTGTCTTCATCATCTAAGGAGCTCTCTGAGTGTCCAGTTGATTACAGTCTAATTCAATTCCCAACCAGGGGCCTAGCCCTACAGTACATGTACCCCAGGGGTATTACTGCAGTTTCCAGGGGCTCTATGTGAAGACTGCAGAGTAGCTCAAATATTTCCCTTTTTTCAAATTGAAATTAGGGATTAAAAAATTTATACATCAACATATGCACAGTATTACGGAAAAATAAGATGAGTAAACACTTTAGAAAGTTAGCCAAAAGCTAACTTAAATAGCTATATTCATGAAAGTGTAAACAGTAATGGGCAAACAGCTGAAATAATCTGTGAAAAGAGTAACAGACTAAATAGATGGATGGATAACTTGCTTAATTAAACAAACAAACAAACAAACAAAAAAATTGACAAATTCTTAAAAGATTTGGCAAATGTAAACTTAATACATGGTTGAAATATGTGTGAATATTAATGGATAAACTCCTGAAACTGAAAGCTTCAGGGACTTTGCATGCAGCTTACATTAGAGCAACACAAACAGTGATTCAGTTATATGACAAACAAATGTATGACTAATCCTGTTAAATCAATTCAGTTAACGCATTTGGAACATGGCAGGTTAATTGCATTTGTCCGTCTATACTGTGACAACATTACCCACCTGTTTTGTGCTAAAAGTCTGCCTGCTTTTGTGAGCTTTTTAGAGAAACTTGGGGTTTTTTTCCCCTAGAAGATGAAATATGGAACTGCTTTTGCAGATGAGGAGCATCTAAAGTCGAAGAGCCAGCTTTCATGACAACACGCATCAGACTTTCTTTGGTTCAGCAGTGCAACGTTTGTCTGGATGTCTCCTTCTATGACCAGAGTGGATGATCTAATAGCCTGCTGCTGCAGATACACCCTCGGTGACGACAGCATGGGTGAGCAGGTGAGGTCAAAGCCAATTGTCACTAATAGGAGCGAGATCAGCCGAGGCACTAGCAACTGTGCAGAAACTCTAACCTTATTATTTACAAAGCTGTATCTCGAACCTTATCAGTCTCAAACGGAGGTTTGCCTTCAGCGCGCTCGGCTCAGCAGATTATCACAGTCAAAAAAAAAAAAAAAACTGAAGAAGAGAAGAGAAAACAAGCTATACTGTAGCTGTCAAAATGTTCATCCTGTCTGAGTTTCTCCTTTACAAGTGCCTCACTATATGTAAACACAAGCACACACCCACACAAAGACACACATCCAAATAAACAACCGCAAAAAAGTGCACGCCTACTTGCGCACACGCACTGCATTTTTTTTTCCAGTCAAGGATGTTGGAAAACCTGTCAGACTCTCACAAAGAAAAGCAAATTTATTTATTTATTTGAGTTCAGAGTAATTACCGGCATTACCGCCGTGCTTGGCTGTGACATCTCTTTATAAAATCAGGTGTCAGAGTGCGCCAAGTAGAGACGTGCCAGGGAGGAAATGTGACTCTTTTCCTCTTCTAATCTCTAATCAAATTAAATAGGTGAACACTTTTTCCTCCTCCCTCTCTCTATCTCCCACTCTCTCTCTCTCTCCCTCCTCCTCCCATCACATGAGATGGGAGCAGATAAGCTTTGCCTGTAACTGCCAAGTGTACATCTAGATACTATGAAAAATTCTACTTGTCAGCACTTCCATAATTTTTTGGTCCTGAGGAATTTTTCAATATGACTGCATGAGTACACATAGCAGCAGCTCAAGGAAAACACCAGAGCCAAGAATCCAATTGAAGGTATTTGTTTCCATTTCCGGCTATTTGGCAAAGATGAGACTAGATAAATATGTTATTCATTCCCGCCGAACACAGTGGCTTCTGAGGAAATATGTTACTCCTGCCTCTTTTCTTTGACTCTAAATAATTGAACAGAGAGAAAGGAAGGCCTCTGCAGGGTTCATATTGAGTTTTTTTTTTACTGACTTTCCCCACATCTGTTCCTACTAGCTCTCTTCCTTTAACGCATGCACACAGACAACCAAAGCTTCGCACACATACAGATCAGATGCCTTACACGGCTGTCTGAAACTCACTGCTTTGAGCTTTTGACAAAAATAAGCAGGATAAAGCTGAGTGCAGGTACAATATGGTCAGACTCCGCTGGGTTTGCAGATGCTTACGCTCCTCCTTTAGCATGAGCACACCACCAGGCGCCCCAGGGCCCTGACAGAAAAGATATGACACATTTGAAAAAAACTAGAAGAGGGGAATGAAAACAACTTCCCCCATGAAGAAGAAGAAGAAGGCAAAAACAAAAAAAGCTTGTGTTTTACATCTCTCTCACAACGACAGCTTCAGGGACAGTTTATGTGCAAGAGACAAAGACACTTTGACACTGTCAGCTTCTGTCACTGAAGCTACCAACGGTTGCTGGCGAGGAGCTGCTGCAGCAAAGCAGCAGCTCCTCGCCTTGTGTTGATCAGCGGGCGTGTGTGAGAGGCTGGGAGATGGCTGGGTCTTTTGTGTGTGACTTGATGTCTAGAGGCCTTTATGATAATGAATGTTAGGTCTTCCCCCACTAAAACATATCAATAAATAAAACATAGGAACTCCTCCATTGTGGCTGATTCACACACGGAAGGAGGCACAGGCCTCTTTTTAGCTTACTGCCGCTTTAAGGGAGTGTAGCTTAGCTGTGATACAAATACACCATCATGAACACTTAAGATGAACAATCCACCTGAGACTAAGAAAGCAGCCCTTTAAACCACGGTGAAGGAGAACTATACATAATTAAGAGAGGAAAGTGTAAAGATGTAATTGGTACATTGTTGATAATCTTGATTACCATTATTAAGTAGTTTTTAAAGATACATGACTCTGAGCCATATTTAGAGGACCTAACTTATTAATCAGGCAGCTGTTTGCAGTAGCTCTTCAGAGAAATGCAGAAGAGATACAGTAATTACTGCAAGTGCCTATGAAGAGAAAATGTATTGTCGTTTTATGCTAAGTTAAAAACCTATAAAGGAAACTGAGCCGATATGGTCGGCATTTAAACAAAACATTTAAGAGAATCTAAAAAGATGCAGACAGCAAGAATTAGCGCAGTCAAACCACTTTTTAAATCACTCGCTACATGAAACAAAAGTAAGAAATGACAGTAACACAATGGTGCAAACAAAGTTCCCCTTTGTGTCTTTGGTTTTTGTGTTTTTCTGCTCTGACTGCAGAGGTCATGTTGCAGGTCGTACCCTCAGGTTTGAGGTTCCCTCACAGGTGCTGTCTGCCATCTAGGCCGAGCTCACCCCCAGCCATTCCCAGGCTCTTGTGGGTTCTTCAAACACTTCTTGGGGGAAAAAAAACTCCACTCGAATGAAAAAAAATTAAACATTGATTAGCTAGCAAACATCAGTAGAAATTTATTTTCAGAGGCTGAACAGGTGTGAAAGGTTAAAAAAAAAGGGGGGGGGGGGCGGAAAACAAGAGAGAAAGTGCTTGAAATTGATTGATTGAAATGGGATGCTTTTATTTTTTAAAAACAAACAACATATTAGAGAACAAATGACTGTCATAATTTGTATTTGAGTCTTACTGGTCAATCAACATTATAAATAGAAAATTAGATTGGTAGTGAAAATTTGTAACTCTGGTGTGTGACAGATCAGAGAACAGATGGCTCTTCATAAAACTGAAGGGAAACAGCGTTTGAAGTAATAGACTTAACTAATGCCAGGAGTATCATAGAAAAGGAAGGCATGTTTTCTTTTGAGCGAGAACATACAAAATGTTTACAGTGTAAACGTGTTAGAGTGCCACATGTGAATGGATGAAGACACACAGTGCAGTTCATGTATCACGCACAATATACCCCCACAAACCAGGGCCTCACTGTGTGGAACAGAACCTATGTGGTATCCAGCTTTTGTGATTATGCTTGTTATCATAGTCATACTGCCCTCCATTGGTTAAAGCTCATATTACAAAAACCATGCAGAGGGTAAAGTCGGTGGGGAAATTTCAACTTCAGAACAGTTCAGGATTGTTATTTTATCATTTAAAATTGATCACAATCTTGAAAGAGTTCATCAGCAGTTTCTCAAGATCAGCTATGATTTTAGAGTCAATGTACATGATGGAGGTACTACTGGAGGCGCGCTCCATCCGAGATATCGTCATCTTATTTATCATTTTATACAATCACGGTTCAGTAATGCTGCAGTATAAGTTAGTTAGGATGAGACACTGAAGATTTGGCTTCATAGATGATGCATAGCTGAATGCAGTTTTCACTAAAAGCGTTACTTCTGAATGTGTTCAAGCACTTTTGCTGTTCTTTTCTATGTATTTTGCACATTGAGGGGAAAAGGAGACCAGAGAAAAAGTGGTTGCGCATACATTGGATATTTTTAAATTTGTTACTTAAAAAAACCTTAAAAGACAAAGCAAATTTACTTACCAAAGCAAATTTTGAAATAATTTTAAATGCCCTACGCCCACAGAGTATTTGGAGAGATGTATTTTCCCCATTGCTCCCCATTAGTATCACAAATTCTTAGACTTATGTTGCACTCGCAGCCGAGGAGCTACCGCAGTGTCATGCGAGTGCTTCCCATAACACTGCACAGCAAGATGAGTGAATTTACAAAGTGATTCAGCGATTCTGCTGAATGGACGATTCTTGTTGGCTTTTAGGGGGGATATATTTGGGTTCGATTTAGCGTGCTACAGATGTGACTGAGCAGTTTCATAAACTAGAGAACAAGAAGCTCAGTGTCTTAAAAGGTCCTACACACCCATGGTGCTCTAACACACTATCTGACTGGACCCGCCGTTGCTTTGTTGCCCCTGTTTAGCATCTTTATGATTCCACTTGGTGCATGTGGTCATAGACTGATGACTTACCAGCTTTCCCAGCCCAGCACTGTACACCTTCAGCCTGAGCAGAAGTGAAAACAGCGTTTGAAGTCTGTGTGACAAGTAACAGAAGGCGTGAAACCAAATTTACTTTACAAAGCTGCAAAGAAAAATGATTTCATTCGTGCTTAACTAATTCTGTTCAAGTTTAAAAATGGCTCAAGTTTTCTTAAAGCTCCTCACATGTGAAAACAGGCTCATAGCATTTAGTAGTGGCGTTTACAGGAAATGTGGTGCTGATTTAATAGCACATCTGGCACGAGGCAGAGGAAGGCAGCATTATATACCATACAGTAGTTTAATTTGTTAATAGCTCATATGGCAAACACTTAACTTTTAAATGATAACCTCACGTTTAAAAGGTGCTGGAGCTGTTTAACGTCTTTAACTCGCCACATGCACGTGAAGTACATTACAAGTGAACAATAGATTAAAATTTGGTTCGACACACACTGATGATGCCTCACTTTCTTGCTCTGGCATATTTATAGGTGACCTTATAATGCGACTACTGACTCACATAATGTGTGATCATGATATGCTGTTTATGACCCACGTGTTTAGTACCCAGCTGTTGCTTAAAAGGCACTCTTAATACTTTGCTATTGTAACTATTTGTCCGTGTAGATCACTGAATTTTCTTTTGAATTACAAGGAGAAATATGAAGAATGACTCTCATGGTGGTTGTAATAAAAAGTCAGATCATCACGAGGTTTATTACCAGATTATTCTGCATCATATTCACATCGCATACAGTATACACATGATTTAAGGCGATCAGCAAAAACTGCTAAATCGTAATAAACAGTAGACTGCTACAAACCACATTATAACCCTGAACACAGCTCTCATGAAGCGACGATGAAATGAACGAGTGAATTGTTAACTTCAGCATGAGGTTTACTGGTGAAAAAGTTTGACTTTGTGTAGCTGTCAGAGGCCTGACTAGAATAATGAGTACCTAACGTCTGGGAGGCAGGCCGAAGGTAGCTGATTTAAGAAACTGGTCATGTTTAGGATATTGCCATGATTGAAACCAGATGGTACTGAGAAAACACACACTTTTCATTTTTCATTACGCACTCGTTTGGGTGAAAGTCCTGAAGATATTATGTCGTCTCTTTTGAAGATGAGTCATAAAACCATGTCACACTGGCTGCGATGAGTTCCTCAGTGGATTCTGTAAGAACAGTTTCAGGACTGAGGTTTCTGCAAGTTATCTAAAGCTCTGTCAACAAACTAATAGACTCTGATAAAAAAGAATGCTCATTGAATCCGGCTAAAGCTCACTATCCTCATTCACTGACTTGCCAAAGAACTTACAGTTGAAAATATATCAGGGGGGAAAAAGGGGGTTAAAACCATCTACACCCATGCAATGTTTTATGCCTGTGCACATACAGCCACAGTCCCCGAGGGCCCGGGAGATGGTTTGGCAGGGGATCACGAAGAACAGGTCAACATAAAGAGCGAGGGAAGGCGAGGCAAGGCAGACGGAAGAGTCAAAAGAAAGCCGGTGAAGTCTTTGAATCCAGTGGAATTCCTCTCCTCCTCCGTGGCTCCTCTGGGAGGCGTCAGGAGCCTGTGGAGAGAGCGAGGTAAGACGGGGCCTGTCAGGAACAAAGCTCCAAATTCACATGATATGTTTAGCTAAAAGGGTGAAAGAGAAATGAATCAAAGCTTGGCGGGATCAAAGAAACGCAACAATAAAGTCAAGGCGGTTGCCATGGGACCAGCAGGAGATGCATATCATTTATAAGTTGTTCTTCGGCTCTGTCAGATGTGGAGGGAATTGATTGTTATTGTTTGGAGGATGAACTGCTGCTGGAGGGGGTTAAGAGCAAGGGTCATCATCACACAGCGAGAGGAATATATCTTCTCACTTTTAAACAGCAGCCGCCTGTGATCAGTGTCAGAGGCCAGCGCAGAAGCACCTTCAACTTGTGATGAGACAGACACAAAGACAACTTTGTCAACCCCATAAATATCTTATCGCCACAAACCATTGATAGGCTAAACATTTGTTTTGCATCTTACTCTGTCAGAGGTTATAATCACTGTTAGTGTTTGAATTGGAAATCAAATAGACTTAAGCTGTTAACTGGAGACTTTCATTTTTATGCATGCATTACTGTCCTTTTCAAACAAAGAATGCTAATCCTTTAAAACTTTGTAAAGGAATATGGAGCCCCCCCCCCCCCAGATTTGCGAGTTTTTAGGGGATAATTTACCTTAATTACAAAAACAAGATTCTCTAGCAACACCAACACATTGATGAGTGATTCAGTTTTGTATCCTAAACTTAAATGATTTAAACTTTACAGTCGATGCGGTGCTTCCTATATGAGTTTTGACACTAACTATAAACCAAAGGGCTCTGGTTTCAGTCTAGAAACCTTCATTGAATCTTGACAATCTGTAATAAAGACATAAGGAAAAAAAATCCAGAAACTACAATATGATCCGGTAGTACAAAAAATGTATAATTTATTGAACTGAAATTATTTACGGCCTATTTAGTTGATCATCAAAATCAAAATATGTCAAAACCATGGCAGATTTTTTAAAAGAGAAACTAAACGGGCTGTATACCTCTAGAGATAAGAGAGGGAAATTCTGTTTGTTCTTGTTATTTGGTTGGGTCTAAAGCCTCGAAGACAAAGGCAACGTAAAATAACTCGGGTCTACCTGAGAACCCGAGAGCACAAAACAAAACTTATAAAAGAAAAACAAATCAAAGAGTTTCACTATTGCAAGGGATAAACAATGAAGGGTGAAAATGGATAGAGAAAGGTTAGACATAGTAATGTTAAGAAAAATCACCTAATAAATCAAAATGTTGCTGTATTATTGGAGTCAAGTTGTTTTTAAGTATAAATAATATGAATTTCACAACAAGTAGCTTATTCATGTACTTATTTTAATTCCTATATTATTCAAAATGAGCTTTTCCACACAAACCAGTTAGCGACATAAATATTCCGCTTATGCCTTAATTACACACAATTAATGGATTTTCCCAAAAGAAAATCCGATAATATGACTGACATGACAGTGAGACATGATTTTGTATATGCAGGTGCCTGTTAGTGTGCATTTGTGTGTGTGTGTGTGTGTGTGTGTGTGTGTGTGTGTGTGTGTGTGTGTGTGTGTGTGTGTGTGTGTGTGTGTGTGTGTGTGTATGCCCAAGCAATGATGAGACCCAGTCTCTTGTCTGCTCTCTCAGATTGCGCCCATGAGAGATCCAAAAATAACAACAAAGAGCCCTCGGTGGGTGGGATGAAAGCTCTGTCACCAACCATTTCAGCACATAGAGTCTCCTCCCCTACTGTATCACTGAGTGACATCTCACACATCACATGGAGACACGAGAGGGAGGCGGACGCTCTCATTTGACCGCAACAAATATTTCCATATGTTAATAAGATTGCTGTTGGATTTAGTGGGGGCCAAATGGGTTCTGATTCGGAAGTGAAAGGTTGCATGTTACTGTGTAATTGCTGATGTTGACATTTATCATGTGTGGTTAAAAACTGGCTTTGAGGAATCATTTAACACTGAGGTTTTTTGCAAAAATGTAATTTTAAGTTAGATGAGAAGTGACACTCATGTTACCTAAATATTAGGATAAAACCACAAGGTCATTGACTTACCTAAAGACTAGCTTGGCTTTTTCCAGAGTTCACAGCTACATGTTAAAAACACATCTTATAAGACTAGATTAGGTTGTTTGTTTAGGGAACATAAAAATAAGGTAAGAGGGATCTACCTGCAGTAACTCATCTAGCTTTGGCATTACTACTACTAGATTTCATTTAAGCAGGACTTGGTTTCCCCAAGCAGGTAACTCGAGGTCTCATATGGACACTTAAGGCTTATCTGAAAAGTGAGTCCCTCCCCATAGACTGTATAGCAAAGATGGCTTCCTGCTCTGTAAACGTGAAGGTAATAGAGAAGTACCTTAAGCCTGCAACTCTTAAAATTGCTCCGTCAATCTAGGGTAATAATAGAATGGCAACAAAAAATGGTGGTTGCCAGGTGATTTCATGCAATTTTTTTTCATTTTGCAAATGATTAAAAGTAGTTGCAGCAACCACCTGGTTGCCCAAAGTTTTGCCCAAAAACAACCTCAATGTCTGAGTTATCACTTTTGATCACAAGGCAGTTGCACAGGTCACCTGGTGGGAGGCAACCTGTCTCTAAACAACTGCACTCTGAGTTACAAGTTGCACAAATTACAAATTTACATCACTACAAGCATTTCTCAGTCAAATTGGCAAAGCTTTGTAAATATTTGCTGTCTAACTTATAAACAAACCATCAAAAGAGACCAGCAATCAGTCTGAATCACCATAAGCTTATGAGTGCAACACTTCTATGACACATCTTTTTGTAGTAGGGAACTTGACTTACTGTGTTGCCAAACAGTTGTATTCTGACAAAATTTTAATTTGAAAGCAAAGTTGCCGAGTTGGAAATGTCTGTAACTATGTCACTATGTGTCGTCAAATTCCTGAATTTTTGTTTCAAATTTGAGGTTCTGGCTCGAATATAATGTTAAACAGAATTTCTATGTGTGTAGATATTTGCAACAGAATGGAACAGATTTGAATTTTTCTCAGATTCATCAGGTTTAATTAAATGAAAAATTGTTTAATGGTGTTTGATCACTATATCATCACAAGCAGACTGGTCCCTGCCGTCGAAGCAACTATTTTAAAAGGTAATGAGATCGCAAGGTCATTGCACACGGTCATGCCACATCCTCCAACCACTCCTAGCATGACAATAACTTAATAGTCAGCAGGAGCAGATGTCTTAAATAATGTATTATCTCAGTTACTAGTGGTTTTTGTTTTTTTGTATATATTCAAATTGTGTTTTTTTTTTAATTATGATCGCTATAAAAGTGTGCTTTAGGTTGTGCCTATGTATGCATATGACAAATCACTTTGAGCATGCCACTTCTTATACATAGATTTAGAATACCAAGATGGTGATAGCCAACACACTGTTTTCAAGGCTTTACAACAAGACTTCATTAACTACTGGGGGATGGTGGCTACATGCATCTTTAATATGTATTTGCTTTGCTAGCTTAAAAATAACACTTCACAAATGAATGATTCTGTCTTCTTTATACAGTCTACAGGTTTCCCCTTGCTTCCAGGCTTTGTGCTAAGCTAAGCTAGTCTTTCTTGCCTTCAAGTTAGTGTGCAGGCATGAGAGTGGTATTGATTTTCCATTATAACTCTCAGGAAGAAAAAAAAATTAAATTAGCAAACATACCAAAGTTAAATTATTATTAAAGTTACCAAATTAAGAAAAGCAAAAAAAAAAAAAAATCATATAAGCATTAAAGAGAAAATTAGACATGAATCGATTCAAAATCTCTGCAGAATCACTGAAACACTGGAGTAAAGTGACTGTAAAAATCTACTGATCTAATACAATAAAAAACCCCAAAGTAGTGTTTTTCAGAGTCCCTGCTAGTCGTTAAATTCACAGTGAAAATCCCTCCATGTTCTACCACTGATGTCAGGCCAACAAAACTACAAACAGCAATGAAGGACTCCATTGTTATTTCTAACTGGTAGAAGCCCTGAGGTTATTTTTCCTCTGCCTTGAAACAAATCAATGAAGCACAACTCACTTTGAACAACTGCACATTTGCTGAAATCAGATGTGGGTTGAGGAGCCAACCATCATCGCACTTATTCTGTTTGTTGACAGAGGAGGACTTTGATAAACAAGCCTGTTCTTTGAAACAGGTGCCCAAGCATGAGTTCAGTTTTGAGAGGCAATTCAGAAAACTGACTGATTAGAGGATGTTTGTTATTCTACATGCAGCCATTCGGATTCTGTGTATCCTTCTCGAAGTCGCAGAAAGGCTTTCGGTATAAACAGTGATGCTATTTATTTTTCAGCTAAGATAACACAAAGGTTTGACATAGATATTTGCCAATTTTCAAATACCCAAGCAGTCAGAATGACTGTCTTCTCCCATCACTTTGATAAAAGCATCAACAAACAGTAGAACTTGATAAAAAAATCGTACTCTTTCATGGAGGTTTCCTTTAGCCAACGTTGCCCCCATGTGGTTACAAACTGCACAACGTACAAGTTTACATTAGAAATGAACATCCTAAATCTTATGAAAGTTTCCTGGTGTTATGCTTTGATTGCATCATTCATGTAAAATGTAAAGTCTGCCTTCTCAACTGAAAGACTGAAAAACTAAAGTTATGGCTTAGCTGCGGTGTGTTTTTCCTGGCTGTTCTACTACAGTAAACACAACACGCAGCCCGGCCGGTTCACAAACTCAGCTTATCCTCACTATCAACATATGGAAGTGTTTTGAAATTGCTATCTACTAGCAGCAAATGGTCTTAAATCAGTCATTTTAATATCAAAGCACTTAACACTAGAATGATGATTACTTGCAGGTGGAAAGCCATGCTGCTTGTCAGGACTGCATTTGAAGAAAATGACTGAGCTCTTATCCGACACGTACAGTACAGCCAGTGTTCAATAGGCAAGATCGAATTACAGAAGATTACTTTGGAGTTTCAGCAATTTTCCCAAATTACACTGGCCTTTGGTCTCTGGTAAACTTGATTGACTTGAATGGTTTTCATTAGAAAGCCTAGCAGAGTCTTAGCTGTTGATACCGGTACACAAAAGTTGAGGCATTTGAGGGTGAGCGGGTGCAGCTGGGACACTGGAAGCGAACGGGTATGCAAATCCTTTCATGGAAATGCTTCATCATGTTTTAAGGCAACACAGGCTAGCAGACTATGCGCTTTGATTTGTGAAACTTATCTGTGTTTCACAAGCCTGACATTCTCCTACTACGCAGCCATTTGGTCTCACTTAGTTGTCTTTCAAAGGATCTCCTCGGGAAAGCAATATAAGTTCTGGAGTTATTAAATCAACACAGGCTTTCATAATCAATATGGAAGAAAAGTATTGTAAGTATATAGTGCATTTGGTGGGCATTCACAATAAAACCTCATGTGATTTACACTCCGTGTCATATTTGAACTTGAGTCCACCCTCCCTCTGTCTCTCCTCATCCAAAGAACTAAATCTGAGTAATGGAAATCAGTTAGATGTCACAAAGAGCCTGAGCCCAGACTGACAAGAAAATAGCCATGAATAACATGACCACCCTTATTACCCTCCCAGGAAAATACTTAGAGTGGGTTCCAAAATGAAGAGTAATGCGGAGACACTTTCTGTGTCACAAAGAATAAGAGCTATTTATCATGGCCATAGATATTCCCACATATTCCCCCTCAGCTGTCTGGTTGCCTCAACCGCTGCCAAAAAACTGAAATTCAAGAGGTAAATCTGCAAGGAGTTAAGGGTTGGTGTTATAGCTTCTTTTGATTAAGACACTATACTAGCCAACCCGATGCATAAAAGTCGAATCAAGTTCCCAAACTTAGCATAATCAGGTGTGATTCTCATAGTTAGCTGTCATTTAATGATGCCTATAAACCTGCATCTGCATGTGCTGCTGGAAAGAACAACCAAACAGGGAAATCTGTAGTGTGTGTGTGAGAGTGTGTGGCCACATTTCTAGAAGGGTTCTTCAGGTTTTTGATGCCATCTTGAGGAGATTTACGGCTACAGCAGGAAACTAAACCACAGCGCTCATTTCAACTGCAAGATAAATATTTGGGTTACGTTTCCACGATATCCAGTGTCACTTAACGTTTAAGATAGTCTATTTAGAGATTAATGTCAGAGGATGAAAGTGTAGTCATTATTTTTTTAGAGGGCAATTATAGTCGAAACCACCAAATGTTGTGTTTAACTTGTGAGAGCTTTGATGTATTTGTCTGTTCATCAGCGTGATTTAAATTCCAAGCAAAAGCGCTTTAGGAAAGAGAGGAACAGATTGAAGTTTGAATTCCACTTAGTCAGGGGGGTGTAGCAGTTTTTCGGGGTAAGAGAATGAGGGTCGTGTAATGGATCCATCGAGCAGGACTGTTAATAAATAAATAAAGAAAACATAACTGATGCTTTTCAGAGTCTTTGAGTGAATGCGAACATTAAGTCATGGCCGCTGGGGGAAATCCATCTGTTTACGAAAATGACATCCCACTTAGACATTATCGTTTCTTCTTTAATCATCTCCCACCATTTTATCCAGACATCATCAGGATGTGACACTTCAGAGGTCAGATGCACACGCTCCACCCGCAGCCATCATCCAGCTGACAACACCCCAAATTTTTTTTGGTATGGCAGCTCCACACCGAACACTCCAAGACAATGAAGACCATTCACACGGATTTCAGTCCAAGCAAGATGATATGAGGTACTGCTTTTCCTTTCACTGCAACAAAAAAAAAAAAAACACATACGTAGGCAGTGCTACAGACTATTTTCCTCATTATAAAGCTGCAGACTGGCGCAGGCTTCTAATGACATTTGACCTGAGTGGCTACTCCCTGCCAACATTTCAAACCAGTGGGTGCGCCACCAGAAGGCCAGTTAAAAAAGACTGCCCAAGCCTTGAAGCATGGATGAAACTGGCAAACACAAAATATGGCTTGTATTAGGATTAACTTGTACTGCCTGTCAGATCTGATGTCTGCTGGCTTGCTGGACCTTGTGATCGGGGTGTGGTGCATTTTACAGAATAACTGCCACCAAAAAGAGACTTATTTTTCAAGGGTTTGCAAAGGATACCTTTATTTTAGTAGTAATTTATAAGGGCTCTAATGCATTATACCAAAGAAGTAGCAGGCTCAAACTGGCAGCCACGGTTTCTCTACTCCACACAATAGCATAAAATATATTTTATAACACAACAAATCCTGTTGTATTCAACATACTCTGAATTAGCTCCACCCTAACCAGGTTTAAAAAATTAAATACTTTTTTTAACCCATGTTTAAAGCTTGACATTTTCATGAACCGGATATATATATATTTTTTAATGTGGTATCACCATTTCTACATGCCAGTGCTTCTTCAAGCAAACAAACACGAACAAAGCCCCCGTGTATTGTGGTAAAATGATTGAAAGCCACAATGATTTGTTTGCAAAGTTTAAATGCATGTTAATGGTTATGAAAGCTTTAGGGTAACACAGACCTCCGTGTTTCTCAACAATTCAGCGATCTTACAGGTGAGAATTTAAAACACATTCAGGATTATAAGTGTGTAAAGAGCACACATGAAACACTTTAAAACAAAGACGTCTTTTATTGGTTATCAGCTAGCTTGTTTTAAAGAACCACAAAAAAACAGTCCTGATTTTGGCAACGGTTACCTACAGCATACACTAAAATGTATACTGTGCATGTAGTGTTAAGCTTTGATGCACAGCATGGCATCCAGGAGGTTGTCTGTATGTCTGATATGCGCTGTGATGAAACCGTGGCTCTTCAAAAGCAGGCTATATTCAGTTGCGCTCCTCTGTTTCCCCTCGCTCATGCTAAGGGCCTGCAGCAGCCCACGACTGGGGCCCCTTCTGTCTTCATCCAGGAAGATCTCGCTTAGCAGGAGTCCACAGCCTAGCAACATGAAACATAAGCAGACACAGAACATCAGAGAACAGATTTGTACTCCCTTTTCGCTCTTTACATTATGTTTCCACAAAAAAGTATTGCATAAGCAAGGCAGCACTCTGACTTGGCTTTAAGCCTTCGTCTTTTTCAACACTGAGCTCTTTGCAACAGCGGTTCAGAACAAAGACATTGTTAAACCCAAACTAACCAGCACCTATCGTTTTAGCACAGCATGAGAATCAATCGGTCAAATCAGTTTCAAGCATCTGCAGAAAAAGAGCTTTTGAAGAATGAGAATATTATACTCAGCATTAACAATATGCTTTCTGTTTGAAGCGATGTTTGGCTGACATTCACTGTTCAGTAAAGATAAGTACTCATATGAGTGAATATAGCTTTACAAACCTGCTGTGCATGCATCTGCGATTTTACTCAGCAGTATATGCACTTTCTCATCAGGCAGGTCATGAAGAATCCTCGCCAGGATATACAAGTCTGCTTTGGGTAATTCGTCTTTTAAAAAGTCTCCTGATCATAAAGAAAGTGAAAAAAAGCCCTCAAATTAATCACAGATTGAGCGGAATTTGTTGGCATATTTGTCACTCTGTCTAATATGATCCAAACAATCTTTCAGTCACAATTTTCAGTGTCACAAAACAACTGACCTGCTACAAATGATACCCTGTTGTCTGGGTGCTGTGGATGGAAAAATTCATTCAACTCGACAACAGCAGGTAAGTCAAACACTGTTACAGACAATCCAGGATGAGCTTCGGCGAATTCATAAGCCAAGGCACCGGTGCACCCTGAGACAGTGAATTAAGACAAAAGATGTAGAGCAGTGGTTTCATATTCAGTGACAAGCTGTAACGTTTTGCATTCTTTTCTTACCTCCGAGATCACAGGCTGACTTATAGGTGGAGAGGTCAAATGCCGTTGCTATGGTTTTCCCTGTAATTTTTGCAATGTTGTGCATGGCCTTCATGAATCTCAGTTTGCCTTCCCGACTGCTGGAGGAAGTTTCCTTTAAAGAGAGAAGGTGAGTTTGAATATGCTCTCACCAGCACCGCAGATATATGACACAGAAATCAGAGATAGCCACCTGAAGCATTTGCTTGCTAAAGGCCTTCTCACGCTGGCTGGTGCCCTCCTGCACAGCACTCTCAAGGTGGGAGAAAAGTGGCCACATGGTTTCGTTACAGTGCTGGAGGTAGCCATGCAGTGAACACGGGGCATCTGACCTCAGAAAATCTGTGGCCAGATCTGCGTTCTCATACACTGGCTTTTGGCATGCTAACAACAGAGTGACAGCAAGATATTTCCAAATTAAGTATTAAATGCCTGCTGCTGAAGGCAAGGGAAAAATATCATGATGCAATTAATAAGAGAGCTGGCTAACCTTTCTCTATACTCTTCAACAATCCCAGAGATACACAGGCTTCCAGCAGACATTCGGTCCCCTTTGCAGATGCTTTGATCTCCTGGGCCACCTGTGCTGCATCCAGCCCAGGCCGGCTATGTAGCAGGTCAAACAAACACAACTTGGATGCTGTAAAAAGTGCCTGCAATGTTTTTGGAAAAGTAGAAGGGAATGCAGAAACAAAGTTAGCTTTTTTCCCCCTTTTATGTTGATGTGAGATTGTTGTTAACGAAAAGCATATGCTTCCTGGTTCTTCAAATAGTAACACAAACATTTCTATTCATAGCAAAGTGCATGATTTACTGTATTCCACTACAGCTGCATACCAGTGAGCTACCATCTCAACTAAAAACTATTGTTCTCTAGTTCATTATTTACTTTATTTTCTTTAGAGACAGACAACAAGATCAGCAACAATCTGTGTGCTAAATGTAAAAAAAGTAAACAGAGTTTGGTGATGTTTCCCACATCCAGCTCATAGTTATGGATGAATGAACTGGATTTATACCACGCATTAAATAACACATTATGATTGCCTGTAAAGGTTTGATAACCATAACTTAAGGTGTTATTGTGATCACTTTTTCTATTTTTTCACATTTTACCACAATCATTCAGAATATTCAGGACTTAGAAAGCCTCGCTTGATTTGATAGGCGTAAGCCAAAGCAGTTCAGGACCTGAGAGGAACTTCTCCTTTCTACTGACAATGACTTTCACAAACAGATTTAGCAAACACAGCAGTAATCTTCTACTGTGCAGTGCCACCTTCTCAAAGTGGAAACTTGTGAACTTTAGCCTGACAGTCTCGTAAGCAACTAAAGCAACATCTGGGTAAGACAGTCATTTGAAAAGCTGGACTATTCAAACTGAGATTTTTGACAGCAACCACCAAATGTTTATCTGGAAGAAACTAAAATAAGCAGCATTTAATGGAAGAAGAGCAACTTGCCCGCTGTTAAATACAAATATGTGGGTGGAAAGACTGAGATTTAGTGATGTGTGGGAACTGGTACCACAGGAAACACTCTGCACATGTGAATGTATTGCACTACATATCAAACTTTAAATGCAATTGTTCCAGTTTTGTTTACCAAAAGGTTTTTAATTCCCTTCTTTTAACGTCGAAAACCCAGAAATGTGTTTTAGCTCAATATTTTGCACAAACCTGTATTTATTATTTGCTTAAATCTGTGTCCTCAAGATTTGTGGTCACCTTAAGCTTCACAGGCAACTTGCAGGGTACACAGGAAGTCACATAAACGTATCAAGAAATATGTCAGCACATGTCTCTGTGCAAAACCACCGCAGATTGGTTTCACTGATTTGCTTGTATAGAGTGGAAGCTTTATTTTGCAAAAATAGTGAGCTTTGGATGCAGTTAACTCAAGACAACTCAAGGTTTTAAGCTGAGCTACGTTACTCGTTACATCTTGTGGAAGCCAACTACACAAAGAACAAACACATAAAGTTGACATTTTTTCTGTAACAGGTCTTTTACAGAAAGGACTTTTTTTTTTATACAAAGGCACTGATTACCTTTGAGGCTTTGAATCCATCCATCAGTTCACAGATTCGCTCCAAGTCTCCTCTTGTAGGTTCAGTCACCTGCCCTCTCCTTGTTATCGATGGTAATGTTGCATTGTCATGAAGCTTGACCTTCCTGTTGTCTGTATGTTTAGACGTGCTATTGACCAATGTCTGTGAACTTTCACTTTCACTGTCTTCTCTTTTTACCTATGGGAAGATTTTCTATAAATAGTGTCAAAAGGCGACAGATTTTTGTTATAGAGTTATAAAAACAAACCTTAAGGGCAGGACTGGCTGTGGGGGTGATCTGGGTGTGGAGTCTTTGAATGTCACAGGGGCTGCTTGGTCTGCGAACGGATGAGTTGTGGCTGGGCAGAGCTTGTGAGCTGGAGGGGGGCTGGGTGGGTACTGAGATGGGAAGATTGTCGCTGCAGCTTGGAAGGGTAGACGTGCTTTTCAAAGAGGAAGTACAAAAATTGTAAATAAGGTCTAGCTGTTTGCAGAAGTGGTTGAGGGGAAAACCCACAACATTGAGAAAGTCTCCATGGACATACTCGACCAGCATGCCACCCAGAGCCTGAATACCATAGCCACCAGCCTTGTCCCTGAGACACACACAGAAAGGTTTCACTTGTACAAACACATGTAGGCAAAGATCAATAAACACATACTGTAAATGATCAGCTGTTTACTGGATGCATTCTGCAACAGTTTCACACTATTTCTGAACTGAGCAGAATTGTCATAGTTTGCTGACTCGTGTCAAATGGGACAAGGCAAACACAGCTGGAACAAAATCAGGCATCAAAGTCCAAAAAGCAACAAGTTCATGAAACTCACAAGCAGTTAAATGACCTCCATTGATCGAATACTTAGAAAGAGTCAACAATAACTGTTACAAATGTGAAAAGTTAAAAAGATCACACTTACATGGGCTCACCACTATTGATGTACTCCCATAGCATATCTTCTGAGAGATCAGCAAACTTCACTTTAGTTTCTTCGTAGAAATCTACCAGCTGGTAATCGACTTCTTCATCTTGAAGGCAGCATTGAAGAAATGAAAAAAAGAGTCGCAAGACAGAATTGCCCAATAAATGTCTTCTACATATTTATGGCAGAAATGTTTCTCTTACTATTTTTGCTTAAAACATCTGTGCTAGTGATCTGTAATAGGGAACTGCTTCTTTCTGAATTTCTTTCATTTTACAGAAAAATAAAGTACAAGTGTGACAGTTTCTGAGTCTGTACTTACTTTCTTTTTCATGGCAGAGGACAATAGCTACACCAGTGAACACACTGTGCTCTTTACCACTCAAACTGGAAGAGAAAGACAAAATCACCATGATATCTTTTTCCATTTTATGGTTTTTTAATGTTAACTCTGAATGTTTCCCATTGACACAGACCTTGACAGCATCCTATAAGCATCATGTTTGTCCACTGGTTTCTCCAGAATCATGCCATCTACAGTCTGTGAAATAAACAGTTGGCTAGAGTGAATAAAGAAAAACTTTACAGTAGCCATTAAGAAAATGCATTTGCTTTTGTGCTTTTTTCTGTCTTACCACAATTGTGTCAGCCCCAATAACTATATCTGGAGTCTTCAGGTGTTTCTAAAGTAAATCAAGACAAAGTGTTCTCAGTGATGACATCTGACTGAATAAATTCTATTATTTGTCATAAAAAAGTAGCTTATCTTACAAAGGGCATCCTCCTGGCTACCTCCAGGGCCTTTTGCTTGGCTGTCTCAACAGCATACTCATGAGGTGCTTTGAAAAGCCCTTTATCGAGGGTTTCCTTAAACCAGGACGGCACAACCTCGAAACGTAAACCCTGACAGATAAGAGGGCAAAGCAAACAAAACACTTGTTATATTTAATAGGACTTACGCCACTCTTATCAGATTTACCAACCTATGAAAAATCCAGTCAGTATGGGTTTCTTAAATCAATAATCCTTTAAATTAAGTTTAAAGTAGTTCCTTCAGTGAACTAGCTATACATGTTTTTATTTGACATGGCTTTTCTAGCTGTGTCAAATAAATAAATTTGTACCCAATGATTGATTTGAACTCTGTTATTTTTTCTAAATTTTGCTCTGTAAATCTGCTCTCTTAATGTGGATTTGTCTGCTTTTTATACTTTAATACAACTGCTAATTTTTAACCAACACCATAAAACTGCCATGTTTTAAAGAACTTAAAAATCAAATGTCTTCTCCCTTTTTCCTTCTATTTCACCCATTATAATGAACCAGACTACATGCTAGGGATGATGATGAGATGATTTTTTACCTACTAGGGTTTTACACATTTACACTCAGTCCTATTGTGCAAACTCAAACTACATTCTGTGAATATACGGAATAATAAGGAATAACAAGGGAATAATCAGGAAAACGCATACTGCACTGCGGAGAATCTCAAGTCTTCTAGGAGAAGCGCTGGCCAGCACAACCAGTTTACCAGCAAGCTTGGAAATGACTGGGTTCAGCACCATGGTGGCCTTTAGGTCGAACTGCCAACAAGGTGAACAGAGTTAAACATTACAGATGTGTCCTCTGCGGCTCCCTTATATCAGAGCTAATTTTATCATAACATGAAATTAGCTCTGATATTTTAAAAAAAAATATTATTTATGTATTTTACAGGATCCAACTTGTGTTTGTAAACTGTATTTTAAGATTTAAAGAAAGAACAATTCTCGCCTCTGAGCATATATAACACGAGGATGTATTGTGTTCACGCACAATTAACAATGACCTTAAAGAATACAGTGAGCACTTTAGAGAAATCCCCACTCAGTTGCATAAAATCTTAGCAAATAATTTATTGCATAAAGTCAGCAAATAAAGACAACTTCATATTTCAGGAAGCATCGGGCGTAAGTAGCATAGCATTACACAACAGGTATATTTTACACAAGTAAGACATTGACAGCGTTATGAAACTCGACGAACACAGTTCACAACACTAAAGATCTGCTTTAATTACTCTGCTGTTAGCAACACTAATTCATTTGAGCTAACTTGTGCTAGTTTGCGGCGTTTAAAGCTGCGGAGCGAGAAGAAAGAGGAAAAAAATTAACCACGAGTGAACAAAATGTTACTGCAACGTTTGGCGACCAAGTTCACCCCAAAGTGACATGGTTAAAATCTCTCATGTGTTCACTATTATACTATAGTACATGTATATAGCAGCTGTCCTTCTTACCTGTACAACTCGGGGAAACTGACAGCAGGACCCGCCTGCTGCGTCACGACGCATGCGTGATGACGTAATAAAGTAGGCGTCTCGAAGAAACGCACACCAGTTCCACCAGTAAACTACTGCTACTACTTACGACTACTGCTACTCAGGGCTGGACTGGGACAAAAAAAAAAAAAACCCAGCCTAGGCATTTTGACTAGTGACCGGCCCACCATGGCATTATAGGAAAAGTCATAAAGCCTTTATAATAAACTTAAACCTACACCATCTTCCCAATTCTGGTATTCTAAACAGTACTTAGCAAAAATATAAAACAACCTAATTTATAATTACATATACCCAGAGATGGGCAGTAACGCGTTACTGTAATCTGATTACAGTAAAGTAAGGGATTACTATTGCAAAAACGGTAATTCGATTACCGTTACTTTCCCGTAGGAACGCTGCGTTACTGCGTTACTAAAACCGTGATTTTTTTACAAGAATGTCTCATGACAGTGACGTAAGCGAGTGCGACGTTTGTGACAACAGCTGTGTGTAGATCAACAATGGATCATATATCGAGTACGGAGAGAGTATGAGCGTGCAGCTTTTAAAA